>NW_012267293.1:1239186-1247197 GCF_000151885.1 Dipodomys ordii | reverse complement strand
ACCCTGTCACCCCATCACCCCGTCACCACCCCGTCACCCCGTCACACTGTCACCCCGTCACCCCATCACCCCGTCACCACCCCATCACCCCGTCATCACGCCGTCACCCTACCCCGCCATCACCCATCACACTGACACCCTGTCACGCCGTCACCCCGTCACCCCATCACCCCGTCACCACCCCATCACCCCGTCACACTGTCACCCCGTCACCACCCCATCACCCATCACACTGTCACCCTGTCATGCCATCACCCCGTCACCCCATCACCCCGTCACTCCGTCACCACTCCATCACCCTGTCACCCCATCACCCCGTCACGCTGTCACCCCGTCACGCTGTCACCCCATCACGCTGTCACCCCGTCACCCCTGCGTGCCATCACCTCGTCACCCCATCATCCCATTACCTCATCACCCCATCACCACCCCATCACCCTGTCACCACCCCGTCACCACCCCGTCACCCCATCACCCCGTCACCTTGTCACTGGTGCCTGACGCCAGCCCCAGACCTCACTGTGCACCTGGGTCTCCACTCCTGTCCTACGCACCGGGAGCCTGGCCGAGCCATGCCTGCAAACCGAGCCGCCTGAGGTCCCAAGTGTGGGCTGTGGCAAGGATGGTCCATTCCTGCCAGCTTGTCACGGTGCAGCGCTGACTGTCAGCTTGTCATGGTGCGGTGTTCCGTTCCTGCCAGCTTGTCACGGTGCGGCGTTGAAAGCCACTATTACCAGGGCCCTACTGCACGCAGGTGCAGACTCCTGGAGAAGCATGTGAGTGTGTGTGCATGTGTGTGCAAGTGTGCGTGCATGTGTGTGTGCATGTGCAGAAGAGCAGGCCGGGGCAGGATGCTCCCCAGACCACCAGCAGAGCCCCTGAGCGGGCCAGCATCATACCTTCCTTCTTCAGCCTGGGGACTGAGGGCCCTGAGTGGCGGACATGGCGGACACACAGGCAGCAGGGGTTTCTCTTCCTCCCACTTAGACATGTCTGTTTGTGGCTGAAGCCCTGGAACCCAATCTAGGACCGAGCGTGGGCAGCTGCGGCTGCCGTCTGGCATGCTCTCAGCCTCTGTGAGATTCGTTCTGTCTTCTCAGCTGCTGGGGGAGGGGCGTCCCCCTATCCCCCCTCTACCCGCGGCATCTCCAGGCACACGGTCTCCTTCACTCGACCTGGCTCCCAGCTTGACCGCCGTACAGGGAGGGACACACTGCCGCGCTGCACGTCTTGATTCTGCTTGATTCCTGAGGAGTGGCCTGATGCTTGTTGTCTTTCTAAGAGGTTGATAAAAAAAATCAAATGAAGACATTTTGTGTCATAAAAATAACATTAAATTTCAGCACCCAAGTCACGTTTCCTACAGGGCCGACTCCCTGCTTTGTCTCCTGTGGCCAGCATGTGGGTGGGTCACACGGGGCTGGACAGAGCACAGAGGAGCTGCCCAGGTGACCACGTGGCCATGAAGCCTGCATGGCAACCTGGGAAACATGCATGTTAACCCATGAAGTGTGCACACCGACCCGGGAAACATGCATGTTAACCCACGAAGTGTGCATGCCAACCCAGGAAACATGCATGTTAACCCATGAAGTGTGCACAGCAACCCAGGAAACATGCATGTTAACCCACAAAGTGTGTATGCCAACCCAGGAAACATGCATGTTAACCCATGAAGCCTGCATCCTACCTGGGAAACATGCATGTTAACCCACGAAGTGTGCATACCAAACCATGAAGCATGCATATTAACCCATGAAGGCTGCATGCTGACCCATGAAGCACACTATTAACCTACACAATATATATTAACCCACAAAATGTACATGCTAACATATAAAGTTTACATGATAGCACATGAGGTGCACATGCTAACCCAGTGTACATGCTAATCCACAAAGCATAAATGCTAACCAACAAAGCGTCAATGCTAATCCACAAAGCACACACTAACCCACGAAGCACACACGCTAACCCACAAAGCGTACACGCTTACCCACAAAACGCACATGCTGACTTTCTGTCATTTCAGAGCCATTTCCCACCCCAGCTGGAGCAGGCAGGCTGTCTCTCGGGACAGGCCAGCCCACTGCTGTGTTCCTTTGGGCATTTTCCTGTCTGTTTACCATTGTTACTGACTTTCATTATTTGATTTTTCACTTTTTTTTTTGATTTTTCACTTTTTTGTCAGTTGTGGGGCTTGAACTCTGGGCCTGGGTGCTGTCCCTGCGATCTCAAGGCTAATCCTTTACCATTTGAGCCACAGCACCACTTCTGGGTTTCTGGTGGTTTATTGGAGATAAGAGTCTCACAGACTTTCCTGCCTGGACTGGCTTTGAACTACAATCCTCAGATCTCATCTCCTCAAGTAGCTAGGATGACAGGCATGAGCCACCAGCACCTGGCTTCACTTTTTTTTTTTTTAAAGAATAATATGTGTTTGCTGTAACAAGTTTGAACATCTAAAGATCAACATAATAAAAATCATTTAGAATAGTTCTGTAGCCATCTCCTGCATTGGTAGAGAGAGGTATATCCTAAGCTCGGATGCATAAGATGCTTATAACCATTGTGTACCACACCACACATGACCTACTGTGTGTCACACATGATCACACTGCATGTTACACACAATCACACTGAGTGTATTACATTTGATCATGCTGTGCATGTCACACAAGATCACACTGCATATTACATGCCATCATGCTGTGCATGTTAGCCATGACAACACCATGTCATGTGTGATCACATCACATGTATTACATTTGGTCACACTGCACGTGTTTGGCTTCACTGTACATATTGCACATGATCATACTGCCTGGGTTAGAGATGATGACATTGAACGTGTCATAATCACCATGTGTGTTACATTTGATCACAATGCATGTGTTTGGCCACACGGTGCACACTACACATGACCACACTGTTCAGGTTACAGACTGCATGTTAGACATCATCACATGTCTAATTACCGCGTGTCTCCCATGACGGCACTGCGTGCTACACACAGTCACACAGGGTGTGTCACGTGTGATCATGTGGTACATGTGATGGCTGGGGTCGTGTGGGGGGGCTAGAGGCCAGGCCTGGTGGCCCCGGGCTGCTTGGACCACCCACCCCCTGGCAGGCCTCTCCCTCCAACCTCACCTCCTAATCCAGGGTAGCTGCCAAAGCGAGCCGCAGAGCTTACAAAGAACAGAATCCCTATTAGTCTTTTCTGCCTCCTCCTCCCTCTCCTCCCGCCAAGACACACAGAAACTCTGGCCGGCAGAATTCCCACCAACACGCCTTAAAATTCCTGTTGAATGTTTCTGCCACTCCCTAAAATTCCAGGCACAAGCAGCGACTGCCCCTCTCTCCTCTCTCTGCTAAAATTCTTCACTGGCCAGGCTGCGGCCAAGACGGTCCTCCTGTCCCTCCTGCTGCCCTATGCCACCCAGCCACGCCCCTGGGACCCCCGCCATGCCCCCGGGACCCCCAGTCCCAGCCCTCTCCACCAGACGCAGTGACCCCTTCACCAACTGACCAGACGGCGATGGCTCCCTCCAGCGTGAACTCCGGAGGGACCACCCAGACGTGTGAGGAGGCAGAAATGAGGAGTGAGGGGAGAGGATACTGGAATAGAAATCACAACAGATTAAAACCATTCAAGAATTAACAAATACTGCTGGGAAGGTGGCTCAGTGGTAGAGTGCTTGCCTAGCGTGCATGAAGCCCTGGGTTCCATTCCTCAGAATCAGATACACAGAAAAAGCTGGAAGTGGCACTGTGGCTCAAGTGGTAGAGTGCTAGCCTTGAGCAAAAGAAGCTCAAGGACAGTGCCCAGGCCCTGAGTTTAAGATCCAGACTGGCCTTAAAGAAAAAAAAAAAAAAAGATCCAGACTGGAAGAAACAGGAGGAGGGGGAGGGGGAGGAGGAGGAACAGATACAATAAGCATGATGAAAAGGATCTGTGAGCGGCCAGTGCATGAGGTGTCTGGTGATGACCCAGACGCGCTGTGGACAGCGGGAAGATGGCCCGGTCTTCCCAATGTGCGTGTTTATGGAGCGTGCGTTCCACGATGGCTGGCTGTGAGATAGTGCCACCCCTTTGTCACTGGATGCTGGTGAAGGTTTGTGGCGTTTCCCTTTAAAAGTAGGAACTCAGCAGCTGACACTGTGCACAGGAAATGTCCTCGTTACCTGACTCCTAAGCGCAACCCCTCTGCATATCACCTCTATAGAAATAAGAAAGTAACTTTAAACCCAGTGTGAGCTCTTCCCTTAGGGTCCTTGACTTCGGTGATCACAGAGTAAGAATTTCTGGGCGAATCACAGTGGTTAAGAGAACTTGGTGGGATTTTATTGAGTAAACTAGCAAGCAGCAGACAAAGGCGAAACCGCAACACACTCGATCAGCATGTGGGTGCTCTAGAGGGGGCCGCACGGCGCTTTGGCGTCAGGGTGTTTATCTGGTAATGGCAGGGCTCTGACATGAAGATAGGAGTTCATCTCTGCTTTCAGTCACTCTTGGTGTTGACACACTTGCTACTTTTCTGGCTTTGGGTTACCATTCTGGTTGTTGGCGTTTCGGGCCCGCCCTTGGTCACTTTGGGGGCGTTTCTCTCAGGAAGGGACATGCCCTGTTGTCATTCTCTGAAGCAGAGCGCACCTGTGCTTCGAGACAGCATGTTTCTGAGTGGCCTTCACCACGCCTGTTTCCTCAATTTAACTTGTCTCATTTCCCCCTAAAATGCTGTTGGTCCTATACTCTAACGGGAGGTGGAGGATGGACATCTGTATTTGCTCTTGGCTGGAGATGTTTGAATCTCCGGCAGCATTTACCATGCCTTGGTCTTCCTCGTCCACCCTCTCACCTGCACAGGCCACAGGCCACCCCTTGGACTTGGCTGCTCTGGGGCTGGCTCTGGTGTTGGGTTGGCTTTGGTGGGGGAAACCTCCTCGCGGCAGTCCCTCAGCCCTGCCACAGTGAGAATGCCCACGAGCTGCTACGGTGGGGGGTGGGGACGGTGGGGCGGTGGGGACGGTCGGACGGTGGGGACGGTGGGACGGTGGGGGCGGTGGAGGGGGCTCACCAGGAGCCAGGCGGGTGCTGTGCTAGAATCCTCACCTTCTGTGGAAAGACAGAGAAGATGTGGTGGCTTCAACACTGCTCCACACGCACACTGCTCCTGGAAGATTCCTTCCCTCCGGCCGCTGCCCCGTGCCCCGTAATGAGAATGAACGGCACTGGTGTGTCCTCGGGGCTCTCAGGCCAAGCCTGAGGTGTGGGCAGGAAGCAGCGACTCACCTTGTCCGGTGGCTGTACTCTGGTGTCTGCGCCCCACAGGCACACATGGGGGAAGTCGGGGCGTCTGGAAGGAGATTAGGACACTGCTGGAAAATGACAAACTAGACACACTCACCTTTACCCCCACAGCACCATTTTAGAAATGCGCTCGCTGCAAACCTCCGGGACCATCTCCCTCAGCTCCCCCTCCCTAGACAGCTGTGGAAGAGATAACCCATGCGCTGATGGCCAGAGTGCAGACACACACACACACACACACACACACACACACACACACACACACACACACACAGCCCTCCCTATAACTCAAGAGAAGATTCGATCTCGGCACAAAGAGCCCCTTCTCCTGTTCCCCTCCCATGACAAATGACCCCTGCCCCCTGCCCTGCCTAACTTAGCTCTCTCTACCTAATAAAATGAGACCTTAGCTGTAAGGAAATCGTGCACTATTTCTTCTCCAGCCGGGCTGAAGATTGGTTGCCCTTCCCAAGTTGTTCAGTAAAACCTGTTGGGCTGTGAGTTGTCTTTCTTATCCTTAGTATTTCCTAGCAGACGTGACCACGCCCTCCCGGGAGGTCCGTTTCTGCTGCTCACGGTGTCGAGGCAGATGGAGCACGTGTTGCAGATGGGTTTGGGGCTGGGACTGCAGCCGTGTGGATAATGAGACCCTCTGGGGTTGGCCTCAGCAGCAGGACGGGCGCTGGTGGTGTTTGCAGCGGAACCGCGGATACCCAAAGCCTCCTGCGGGCAGAGGAGCTGCTGGGGTCTGGGGCTCACAGGAGCGGGCGGAGGAGGCCACACCTGCTTGTCTGCGTGGCTTGAGCACATCCTCGCCCCAGCCGAGCCGCAAGGCCAAGAACTCTGCCCCCCCCCTTCAGAACTGCAAAGGATGTACGGCAGGGGTGTGCAGATGTGTGCGTGCAGGGGTGAGAGTATGCAGGCGTAGACATGTGTACACAGGCGTGAGAGGCGTGTGCTGTGGGTCCCGCTGTGACCCAGCGTTGGGGGAGGGCAGTGAGAGCCACCCGCGGCCGGAGCTGAGCCTCAGCCCGCAGACTTGTGCAGACTTGGATGCTTTCCTTCACCATTCTCAATGTCGTCCTTTTGTCTGTTAGCTGGTGGAAACAAGTCAAGCTCTGGTGCCACACCTGCAAACCCTGCGGCTCAAGGGGCTGAGATCCCAGGAAAACAGCTGGAAGACAGACCAGCCGGGAAAATCCCAAAACTTGCATTTCCAATTAACAAGCAAAAACCAGAGGTAGAGATGTGGCCCAAGTGGTAGAGTGCCAGCCTTGAGAAAAATCTAAACAGCCAAGCAAGAGCATGAGGCTCTGAGTTCAATGCCCAGTGCTTACAAAAATAATAATAATAAAAAATACAATAAAAATTAGAGAGAGAGAAAATAATGGGGATAAAAACCTCACAGGACTTCTGCGAATGTGAG
The DNA here is from genome assembly GCF_000151885.1 of Dipodomys ordii. Taxonomy (NCBI): domain Eukaryota; kingdom Metazoa; phylum Chordata; class Mammalia; order Rodentia; family Heteromyidae; genus Dipodomys; species Dipodomys ordii. The sequence continues at coordinate 1,240,457 of NW_012267293.1, read as the reverse complement.
CCAAAAATGCCAGCAAATGCTTTGTGCAGCCCGGATGCAGAAGCAGGTAGGAAGTGGCAGGGGATTCGAAGGAGGGAATGAACGTCAGGTCTGGGAAACTCCCTGGGCTGGGAACCTTATTTATAAACATTCTTTTGTGTTGAATCCCCCCCTTTAGAATGCACTTTTGGTGAACGTGAGCCACGAGGCTGTGTTGGTGGATTTGGTTACGGACGGGGGTGGACGATCCACAGACGCTCGGTGACTGAGGGCCGCGGTCATTCACGCCCGGCCTCTAGCAGCCGCCCTGGACTCTGGGGAAGAGGCTCAGGTTCCTGGCCCGAGGCCTGGGCTGTGGGAGTCCAGGACCCACCCTCATCCCCAGGGGCTCTGTGGGCGACGGGAAAGGCTGGCAGACCTGAGGCTGAGCTTCTCAGGGTGTGCTGGGGGTGCCCCCCCCTGCCAGCCCCCCGCCCGACCCCATCAGGCTGCCCTGGGAGTGTGCACCCCACCCCTGGCCCTGCCGGGCAGCGCAGGTGTGACCCTCCCCCCAGGCTGTGTCCACCAGTGCCAAGCACTCGCTGGCATGGCCAGACTCAACAAGCGCAGGGCCAGCAGCGAGAAACCCCACAGATGGAGAGGGGTCCCGCCCAGCCACGGCGGGACAGCCTGGTCCTGACACAGGAGGGGACATCAAGAGCCGGAGAGAAGCTGCCTTGGCTCCATCGAAACGCTTCTCAGCACAGACATCAGCGCCAGTTGTGGCTCTGAGGACCTGCCGCCTGAGGCTGGGGTGGGGTCGAGTGGAGTGGGGCCCAGCACAGGGTGTCCAGCGTGGGGTGTCCAGCGAGGGGTATCCAGCCTAGGGTGGGTGGCAGCATCCAGCGTGTAACCCGGAGGGCCCATGGCGGCTGGACAGGGATGGGTAGATGACAGACACAGGCGTCTGCGGTGTGGGCTCTTGGGGCGCGTGGTCTGCGGAGCTGGGCGCTGGTGCGTGGTGTGAAGGGGTTTCGTTCTCTAATCTGTGTGTGCCCCACGCAGACTCTGCTCTGTGGTCTGTGCGTCCCAGTCGGTGACGAGAAGTCTGAAGCGGAGAATGGAGAGAGCTGGCAGCGGCCCCCCGCGGCTTCCGAGGCTCTGCATGAGCATCGTGATGGGCAACCTTCTCCACTAGTGACCTGGCAAGCGTGCCCAGGACACGCGGGACCGCCTGCCACACCCCAACCACCACACGCAGGGCCGCCCGCCACACCCCAACCACCACACGCAGGGCCGCCCGCCACACCCCA
>NW_012267293.1:1226288-1237548 GCF_000151885.1 Dipodomys ordii | reverse complement strand
GGACAGTGTGGCTCCTGTGGCTTTGTGGCTGTGGGTCTCTGTGGACAGTGTGGTTCCCATGGACTCACAGCTGTGGGTCTCTGTGGACAGTGTGGTTCCCATGGACTCACAGCTGTGGGTCTCTGTGGACAGTGTGGTTCCTGTGGACAGTGTGGCTCCCGTGGTTTTGTGGCTGTGGGTTTCTATGGACAGTGTGGCTCCCGTGGCTTTGTGGCTGTGGGTCTCTGTGGACAGTGTGGTTCCCATGGACTCACAGCTGTGGGTCTCTGTGGATAGTGTGGCCCCTGTGGCTTTGTGGCTGTGGGGGTCCCTGTGGACAGTGTGACTCCCGTGGTTTTGTGGCTGGGGGTCTCTGTGGACAGTGTGGCTCCCGTGGCTTTGTGGCTGTGAGTCTCTGTGGACAGTGTGGCTCCCGTGGTTTTGTGGCTGTGGGTTTCTATGGACAGTGTGGCTCCTGTGGCTTTGTGGCTGTGGCTCTCTGTGGACAGTGTGGCTCCCGTGGTTTTGTGGCTGTGGGTTTCTATGGACAGTGTGGCTCCCATGGCTTTGTGGCTGTGGGTCTCTGTGGACAGTGTGGTTCCCATGGACTCACAGCTGTGGGTCTCTGTGGACAGTGTTACTCCCGTGGTTTTGTGGCTGTGGGTTTCTATGGAAAGTGTGGCTCCTGTGGCTTTGTGGCTGTGGGGTCTCTGTGGACAGTGTGGCTCCTGTGGCTTTGTGGCTGTGGGGTCTCTGTAGACAGTGTGGTTCCCGTGGATTTGTGGCTCCCATGGCTTTGTGGCTGTGGTAACATTACCAGGTTTCCATAACTGCAGAAATAGTCTCAGCCAGGCCTAGGCTCTGCTGGACCCGGGCGCTGGTTCCTCCCAATGCTGGAGTCTAAGCAGCCTGGCCTCTTGGGAGCGCCAGCCCAGTAGGATTGCGGCCTGGCTCTCAGCCACCGCCTCTGCTGTGACCTTTGCACCCAATCTGTAGCTGGAGCAGGTGGAAAGGGAGGGGAAGGGAGGAAGGCTTTGGGCTTTGCCGAGGTCCTGTGGCAACTACCATGACTCAGAGTTTCTGAGCACTAAACAAAGAGGGCCTCTGGAGGAGCAGAGGGAGTTCTGTGGTTTACCTCCCTTCTCAACCGTGCACACGTGTGGGCACACACGCACACAGCGCTCAGGGGGACAGAGGACCACGTGTCCTTTCCTGGAGAAGCGGCCTGCTGTGGAATGATGGTGGTGAGGGCTGGGTCAGGACCCCGGGTCTGTGGAACAGAGTCTGGCAGAAGGGACGCGATCCCGTGTGCGTCCTCACGTGAGCCCAGCGCGATGAAAACCCGGAACCACCCCCGTGCCTCGGATCGACGGGGACACCAAGGGGCTGGGCTCAGCCAGGCAGAGGCTCAGAGAGCCGGAGCCTGGTGTCGGGTCCTCATCCTCGTGGGTCCGGGCTGGTGTCTGCCCCGGCCAGCAGCAGAACGGGTGAACCTTCCCCCGCCCCCCGCCCTGCCCGCTGCACAGAGTCGACAGCTCAGGGAGGGCGGAGGTTGGCTCCGGCTCAGCCACCGTGGGTGTCGATGGCCGTGTTGCTCACTGGAGTTGAACGTCCGAACCCCATGCACACTGCTGGCAAACTACGCCACAGATCTCAGATCTGGATGGGGTGAGGAGGCGCGGTGACCCACGCAGACACCGGGTGGGAGGCGGAGCCACGCAGGCCGAGACCTGCCCGACCTTTGGAACACAGAGCCTCACCCTCACACCATTTCCTGCTGTGGCTGTTTCCCAAAGCCAAGGGAAGACGGGAGCCGCGCAAAACGCTGAGCAGAAAACCTGTAGCAAAAATCCTCACTAATGTTTCTTCTTTAGAATGGCAGTGAACACATAATCCTGCTATCTGTGGGGGAGGGGAGGTAAATCTGTTTGCAAATCTCCAGTTTCATGTTGTTGACTTTGAATTTGAGTGACTTTAAGCAAATTTGCTTTATGTGATTAATGAAGACCTCCAGAGTATAGAGTTCAGGTTCTGAAACAAGGAGACTTGGTTGCTAGCCCATGTGCCTGCAGTGGCTGTGTGACTTTTGTGTTCTCTCCAGCCTCTTTCCTTATCTGCTGCTACCCACTGATGGGACTAAATGAGATCCTGTATTTAAAGCAAATTAACATGTATTTGACATGTAAAAGCACTTAAGAAAAGACGGCTGTTGTCAGGGTGGTTGGGCCATGCTACTTCTGAATTGCAGGTTCACCAGGTTTCTGTGTTTCCAGGTGTTAAGATAGCTCCTTGGATAAAGCTCCTTCCATTCGTTCTGAGTCAAGCTGCTCGCACATTTTAAGAGATGCTTGCACTTGCTCTCCCGCATCCATCAACTGCCCTGCTGGAATGGGAGATTGCAACGTGGCCGTGTGGCTTATCAAACGTTCACCAGCACCAACGCAGTGGAACTGGCTCCACTCAGGTGGCTCCCGTGAGGCTGGAGGAAAACTGCACCAAAGGGGCTTCTGAGCGTGCAGACACCACACCGTGAAGACCCACCCTCCCCTCCTGCACAGTGCACAGCACGGAGCACAGGGCCTAGCAGAGGCTCCTCTAGAAAAGCAAGAGGCAAGGAAGAGAGGGAGAGAAGGAAGAGAGGGAGGGAGGGAAGAAGGAAGAAGGAAAGAGGGAAGAAGGGGAGGAAGCGTACTCACTGCTTCTTAAAACATGCCGTACACAGAGCGCAGGACCTCTTCTGTGGCTTTCAGCATCTCAGTCAAGCAACCCTGCCCCTGTCTGGGAGTTCTTCCTGGGAGCCGGTGTTCTGCAGACTTCTCAGGAGAGGCTGTGGGCCTGTGCAGCGGGAGAGCCCGGGGGAAACGCGTGCTGCTGGCGCAGGGAGTGTCCGGTACCTCTCCCGGCCTTCCACCGGGAAGACACCCCCACCCGGCCCCGTGGAGGGAACGGCTGGACGAGGCTTGGAGATGAGGGAGGGGGAAGTGTGTGGGTGTGTGCTTGTCGATGTGGGTGCACACATGTACTTGTGTGTGCACGTGCGTGTTCACACAGGGCGGGGATGAACTCCCAAGCCTACCCTCTTCCTGCTCCAGGCTCCTCTGCAAACAGTTCCGGGCCCTCATGGGGCCAGCTCTGTCCTTGTTCCTGAGGGGTAGATTTCCGGGGTGGCAGAGCCATGTGGCCCCAGGCTGTGCAGGTATACTGATATATAACTTACTGTGACGCTATGCTACACAGCATTCTCTACGTATCATTACATAAGGATCTGTGATTATATTAAATAATTCTCGCAGACTTCGCCACCTCTACCACGAATAGAAAGCAATCTGGCAAACACCTGTACGTTCCAGATGGACGACATCTGAAAACGAATTCTGGCAGTGTAGCGAGGCACCCCAAGACTTCCTGGTTGTAACTGGCTGGGAGGGAGGTGGGGAAGGGCGGGACAAGGTGTTTGCAAGGAAGAAGTCAGAGGCTCAAAATAACTTCACGTGGGCTGGCTGCGTCCATAGAAGGGGAAGCAGCCGACGAGCCAGATGAACTGGCGAGTATGGAAGAGGAAGTGTTTAAGTTCCTCCTCTTCTGTGGGTGCTGTGGACTTCTTTTCAGCACAGAAGGACGGAAGCAAATGGCAGACGTTGGTTCTAAGAGGGGTACTGCCGGGGCAGCTGAGGGGCTGGGGGGGCGGGGGGCAGGCTCATCCCTTTGTGAACTTCCAGAATCCCTGTGAACCAATTGTGAAGAGTTCGGCTAGGGAGGCAGGAGCATCTTTGTCTGATTTTTCCAAGTCGTCCATCCAACAGTTTTGGAAGCCGCTGGGGCGATTCCAGGACTGGACGTTTGCCTACCTGTCCCTTACCTTACCTGAGCGAGGCCTGGGATGAACCACCCCAGGACAGTTGGCAAGTTTGTATCACAGAATCCTGACTCTTTTCCTACAGGCCTCTAGAGATCCACAGGCTGTCCGCTGAGCCGCGCCCGCCGCCGCCACGCCCTGCCTGCCAGCTCTCAACTCTTCGCTGATGGTGGCCGAGCGCAGGCAGGATGGAACTCCGTCCTGGCCCCACGGCTGTACAAGAACCAAAGAGGTGGCGCTGAGGTGGAGGAGGGGCGGGGGTCACCAACGCGACGTGGACAGGAGCGTGGAGGCCCACCAGGCGAGCCGAGGCCTATGCAGGGCAGGACGTGGCGTCGGGCCACACACTCTCCGTCCACACAGGGCCCGCGCGAGGACAGCGCTCCGCTCTCGTAAGCTGCGCCTCGCCTTTCTGCCGGGAAGACTTGGGCGTGGCTGCGCTCCCCCAGACGCACGTCTTTTCCTCCCTGAGAGCCAGTGGTTGACCAGGGCCAGCAGGGCTCCACCCGTCTCCCCTCGGCCACCGTCTCTTCCTGATCTAAACATAAACTTCCTAGCATCAGGGCCGTGGGTAATCAGAGCCCAGTTTCGAGGCTCCTCCGTGAAAGAGGGCATTGTCTGGCCTTGGAAATCTGCCAGAGCCTGGGACTTTGCTTGACGTGCCGGGGGCAAGTTGGATCCTGGATAAGAACACGGATGCTTGAGAAGAGAGACCCACAGCCATGTGGGAAAAGGCTGGCGGGACCAGACCCAGGGCCCTGGCCCAGATGCCAGCCAGAGCTGCTTCCTGACGCCAGCAACACAGCGCAGCCGGATGCACCAGAGGCCCATCCACAGCTCAGGACCTCCTGGGAATGGGGTGCGGTGGGGTGGGGTGCGGTGGGCGGGCAGGGGGCAGGGGCCGGTGGGGTGGGACAGGATGGAATGGAATGAAGTGGATCCCACCCAGGACCTGCTCGCAGGGCTAGCTTGCGTGACCCAGAGCCTGCTCGCAGGGCTAGCTTGCATGTGGGCTGCCGAGACCCTGTCTTGTCTCTGGGTTTTCACCAAAAGTTATGCTGTCTGATGTTCTCCTCCATCATGTTTACCCCAAAATTTCCAAACACCTCTCACCTGTCTCTAGAAGACCCCATTCCAGAACGCGGGGCTGTAGGAGGGAGGTGGTGTGGATTAAGCGCATCCTCCTGGTGCTGTGTTTTCTACATCGCCAGAATGCACCTGGTGGGTGACGGGGGCCCCCGAAGGAGCTTCAAGTTGGGGCTGCCCACCCCAAGGACAAGAAGGGCCAGAAGGCAGAATCCCATCCACCCAGAGGAGACGGCTGCTTGCGGAGCTCAGCACCGGAGCCCGCCCTGCCCCTTGCTCTGGGAACCCTCCTGGGAAGGGGCCTCCCTGTAGCTAAGGGCAGGCTGTCTTCTGCAGTTGCCTGTCAGCACAGAGGCCCCCTGAGTTCTGTGGACCATCCTGGTAAATCTGTCCCAGCCACAGAACCCTGGTTTCTGGTGGGGTGCTTGGAAGTGGGGAGCTCCACCTGCGGCTGACTGGCCACTGAGGGGAGGTGTCATCTCCAGCCTGAGCCCCGCCCCGCGGGACCCGGTGCTGTCTCCAGCAGATCCTCAGAGTGGACGGCTGGCCCCTGGGCTGGGGCCGAGTGTTCCAGGAATGAATGGGAGGGGCAGGTGTGCTTTCTCCTTGTGCACACCCGCTCTGCGCTCACGCCGGTGTGCATGTGCTCCTGCGGCGGGTCCAGTGCCACTTCCATGGGACACAGGGCATGGAAGACCCTCCGACCCAAGTGGAGGGGCCTGCTCCTCCCGTGTCCCCCACACGGGAGCACGTCACTGCCAGGATACCTTGCTGTCTTCTGTCCTCGGCCAACTGGAGCTGGAATCGGTGAGGATTGCAGAGAAAATAAACAACCGAAGGGTCAGACGCACGTTCTAAGATTTCCAAGTGGGGTGTAACATCAAAATATCATTGCTCTCACGAGTCCAAAAAAATGCAGAAGAGCAGAGCGCCGCCCCGGAAGGGAGGGAAGGTGACCCGTGCCACCACCCCGGCCGGCCGGGAAGGGTGTGGGTGTGCCTTGTGGAAGGGCACACTTAGAAACCGCAGGGCTAAGGTCAGACACGTTTCCTCATGACAGCCACATAGCAGCCCTGTTCTCTGTCCCCGCTGCCCTGCCCAGGCTTGGCGTTGTGTCACAGCCACGTGGGACCCTGCGCCACAGCTCCCACCTTGGCGGCTGGCGTGAGTAGACAGGCCGTGCACACACTGAGACCCCCTGCGTGAGCTGTGGGCAGACTGTGTGCACCGGGACCTCCGCGGCACGCACTGTGGGCAGGCTGTGTGTACCCAGAGACCCTGGCACGCACTGTGGGCAGGCCGTGTGCACACAGAGACCCCGGCACGCACTGTGGGCAGGCCGTGTGCACACAGAGACCCCGGCACGCACTGTGGGCAGGCCATGTGCACAGAGACCCCGGCACGCACTGTGGGCAGGCCGTGTGCACACAGAGACCCTGGCATGCACTGTGGGCAGGCCGTGTGCACAGAGACCTCCCCGGCACACGCTGTGGGCAGGCCGTGTGCACAGAGACCCTGGCACGCGCTGTGGGCAGGCCGTGTGCACAGAGACCCCAGCACGCGCTGTGGGCAGGCCGTGTGCACCAAGACCCCCGGCACGCACTGTGGGCAGGCCGTGTGCACCAAGACCCCCGGCACGCGCTGTGGGCAGGCCGTGTGCACACAGACCCCCAGCACGCGCTGTGGGCAGGCCATGTGCACAGAGACCCCGGCACGCACTGTAGGCAGGCCGTGTGCACAGAGACCCTGGCACACGCTGTGGGCAGGCCGTGTGCACCAAGACCCCTGGCACGCGCTGTGGGCAGGCCATGTGCACAGAGACCCCGGCACATGCTGTGGGCAGGCTGTGTGCACAGAGACCCCCAGCGGCCCGGGTCCTTGCTGGTCACATGGGGGCCCAAAGCTGGTCAAGGGAAGTTGCTTTTCCGGCACATTTGCCAACTCCTGCTGAAGCGGTGTCCTCTGAGCTGCGGCTCCAGCCTGCTCCCTCCGCAGAGCCCGTGCGGAGGGCCAGCCTCTCTGTGGTTTGTCTCAATGTGACCTTCGGGGTTCTCAAGGTGACTGCAAGGGCCTCCTGTCAAGGCCCGGGGGTCTCCACTCACCAGTGGAGTGTTCCAGTGTTCCAGTCACCCCGACTGAAGGCTGGAGGAGGTGGCGATGGTGATGCGCTGTGCACCTCAAAGAGGAAGAGGAAGGGCCCAAATGTGTCTGCGTGAAGAGCTGATCTGTGAGATCCAAGGGCCTGCCCAGCGAGCCATCCGCAGGCTCAGGGTTTGCCTGCCTGGGGTCTGGGTTTGAACCCCAGTCCTCCGCCCCCCCCACCAACCGCCAAAAAAAAGTCTGTGTTTGGGAAACATGCGTCCACCCAGATGTTGACACACACAGCGCATCCTTGTGTGGACATCTCTGTGGTGCCCCGCAAACACATGCAGGCCAGATGATGCGGTGGTGTCTCTGGGCAAGCCACCGAGCGCCTGGCCGGACGTGGACGTGCCCTGGACCCTGCTCATCCCCAGGCAGCGCTGTGCCGAGTGGCAGCGGCTACAAGGGCCTCTCATCCAGAAAGGAGCTGTCCAGCTGGCCAGCTCGGGCGGGGCCTGTGCGTGTGGAGGACCGCGCCCACTGACCCGGAGCCGTCGGGAGCCGCGCAGACAGCACCTGCCTCCCGCTGCGTTTTTAGGCCAAGCCTGTGCTGTCCCCTCAGAGCGTGTGACCTGGACGCGGCCAGACACGGCCACTCGCGATGCCGGCTCTGAATGCAGCTCAACATGGCCGCTCGCGACGCCGGCTCTGAATGCGGCTCGCCGGCCAGACGCAGCCGCTTGCGACGCCGGCTCCGAACACGGCTCTGAATGCAGCTCTCCGGCCAGACGCGGCCGCTAGCGACGCCGGCTCCGAATGCAGCTCAACATGGCCGTTCGCGATGCTGGCTCCGAATGCAGCTCAACATGGCCGTTCGCGACGCCGGCTCCGAATGCAGCTCAACATGGCCGTTCGCGACGCCGGCTCCGAATGCAGCTCAACATGGCCGTTCGCGATGCTGGCTCCGAATGCAGCTCTCCAGCCAGACGCGGCCGCTAGCGACGCCGGCTCCGAATGCAGCTCGCTGGCTAGATGCAGCCGCTCCGGGACGCCGGCTCCGAACGCGGCTCTGAACGCGGCTCCGAACACGGCTCGCCAGCCTCTTTCACGTGCACTTGGCCCTCCTGCTCTTCCCAGAGCATTGTATTTCTGTCTGTTGCTCTGAGGCCGCCTCTTCCCTCCCCACTCCTTCCCGGCTCTGAAGGTTGGGCTGGAGAGGGAGAGCGCAGGAGGCCCAAACCCCTCTGCACCCCTCCGTCACCAACGCTCCTTCATCCTTCGGGAGTTGTCTGCTGGGATGTGGTGCTTGTGGACAGAAGTTGGACAGGGAGAGGGTGCTGAGCGGGGGCCGCGGGGCCACGGGGACCATGAGGACAGGGAGGGGGTGCTGAGCAGGGGCCACGGGGCCACGGGGACCATGGGGACAGGGAGGGGGTGCTGAGTGGGGGCCACAGCACAGGACCATGCCACACCGCACAGCCTGGCGTCCAGGACTGGACACAGAGCCTGCCCCCACGCTTCCTTCTCTGACCATCCGCCGGGACATGGCCCCAGGGGTCTCCCTGGCCAGCCTGCCCTCCAGACCCTCAGCAGACATGTGCTTTTCTCTGTGACTGGAACATTGGACTCAGTGGAAGACCTCTGGGGTTTGAGCTCCAAGTCCGCTGTGCCATCTTCAGCAAGTCATGGACTTCTCCAGGCCTCAGCTGACACCGTGGCCAACAGGCAGGAGGGGATTAAATAAGTGTGTTTATGGGGCGCACACACACACACGCACACACACACACGCACACACACACACACAGACACACACACGCATGCACACACACACACGCGCGCGCACACACACACACACACAATTTCTCCGAGTGCCAGCATCAGATGGTCCTGCTTCACGGCGTCACGTCTGCCTCTTTGGAGGATGTTCACCGTCAGTATCACCGTTGACGTTCTCTGCTGGTGGCTCAGCACAGCCCCAGGCTGCCCCGGGCTGACGCTCGAGCGTCCTCCGGTGTTAACTCTGCTTCCCAGACACACCTGAATGTGGACGCACGTACGTATTATTTGGCTCTATCCAAACGTCATGTTGCCTGGGTTCTTAGATGCTCCCGGTCATATATTTTAATGCGTCTAGGGAAAGGATGTATTTTACACACAGCACGGCCAGTGGCTGCGCTTTCCTGAAAGGTGGTGAAGTCTGAGCATGTTGCACAGCTAATTGCTGAGCGGTGGCAGAGGGCAGCCTGGCAGCAGGGAGCGATTCCAAGGATGACATTTCCCCAGAGCAAGGTTCTCACGCTTGGCCTCACTGTGGTCTTCAGTGAAAGAAACTGGGGCTCCCTGTGCCCCTCAGAGATTCCCTAAATGGGGGCTGGGGGTTACAAGGCACCCAGTCCTGCGATCTGGGAGCCCTCAGAGCTGAGGCTCTCCTGAGCTGGGGAGGCAGCCCTGCCACCCACCCTTCCCCTCCCTGCTGGGGAAGAGGGTGGCTGCAGGACTCTGTTTCCCTCACCAGGAAGGAAGGCTTTACGGGCCCAGGGCTTTGGCTAGGTGAGCCCTGCACAGGCACCAGACAGACCCTCCTGGCACACACGCTCGCACACACGTGCCCCCTTCTTTTGCAGTCTCAGCCTGTGGGCACATTTGTCACTGCTGCTTCAGGGCCAGCCGCACACAGCCTGGGGACCGGGCCCTGACAGCACCGCAGCAGTTCAGGCTGGAGCGGTGCAGAGGTCTGCTGCCAGCGAGACCTGTAGAATGGTACAGAACTGAGGCCCTCGGGTGCGAATGGGGGTTACAGTAACAAGGGGACAATAAGACCCTCCCAGCCTCTAAATCCCTGATGCCAGCTTTCTGGAGTGGGGCGGCTGCTTCACAAGGAACCTTTCCTCCTGCCATGGCCGCCTCCCATAACCATCCACGTGAGCGAGGCCCCTGGCCTGCGGTCCTCCACAAAGGCCCCCTCATCTCCCGCAGCTCCTCCTGTGGCAGGGAGGCCAGGCGGCGCAGAACGAAAGGCCGGGAGCGTTTCCCGGTCTCTGTCCTGCTCCTGACCCTGCCCGGAGCCTGGCTGCCAAGTCTTGTGGTGTGTCTGTGCCCATCCCCCGGGCTGGGGGCTTACAGCTCCACAGCGCTCCCGGCATGCACCGCTCCCGGCATGCACCGGCTGGCGTAACCGCGGCAGCAAGGACAAAGAGCGGCTTGCTCACTAAGGCAGAAACACAAAGGCGGACGGCCACAGCCTGTCACAGACCAGCGCCGCCCAGAATGGCTGAGACCAAGCCCAGGGCATCCGTCTGCAAGGTGGCCCGGCTGCAGCCCAAGGGTGCGTGAGGCTGATCTGCGCTCTAATTGTGTCCTGATCTTCATCATGGTGTGCCGGACGCACAGAGCCCTACAGCCCACCACCACAGAGCCCGCCAGGCTCGGCACCCACACACTGTGCCCACATGCTGACTCCCAAGAGTGGCATCCCCCCCACACCCACTGCCGCTAGAAGTGCATGGTCCCCGCACGTGCGCACACACACTGGCCTCCAGGAGTGTCACCGCACGTGTGCACACGCACTGGCCTCCAGGAGTGTCACCGCACGTGTGCACACGCACTGGCCTCCAGGAGTGTCACCGCCACACGTGTGCACACGCACTGGCCTCCAGGAGTGTCACCGCGTCACCGCACGTGTGCACACGCACTGGCCTCCAGGAGTGTCACCGCACGTGTGCACACGCACTGGCCTCCAGGAGTGTCACCGCCACACGTGTGCACACGCACTGGCCTCCAGGAGTGTCACCGCCACACGTGTGCACACGCACTGGCCTCCAGGAGTGTCACCGCCACACGTATGCACACACACTGGCCTCCAGGAGTGTCACCGCCACACATGTGCACACGCACTGGCCTCCAGGAGTGTCACCGCACGTGTGCACACGCACTGGCCTCCAGGAGTGTCGCCGCACGTGTGCACACACTGGCCTCCAGGAGTGTCACTGCACGTGTGCACACGCACTGGCCTCCAGGAGTGTCACCGCCACACGTGTGCACACACTGGCCTCCAGGAGTGTCACCGCCACACATGTGCACACGCACTGGCCTCCAGGAGTGTCACCGCCGCACGTGTGCACACGCACTGGCCTCCAGGAGTGTCACCGCATGTGTGCACACGCACTGGCCTCCAGGAGTGTCACCGCACGTGTGCACACGCACTGGCCTCCAGGAGTGTCACCGCACGTGCGCACACGCACTGGCCTCCAGGAGTGT
>NW_012267293.1:1216400-1225778 GCF_000151885.1 Dipodomys ordii | reverse complement strand
GCACACGCACTGGCCTCCAGGAGTGTCACTGCACGTGCGCACACGCACTGGCCTCCAGAAGTGTCACCGCCGCACGTGTGCACACACTGGCCTCCAGGAGTGTCACCGCACGTGTGCACACACACTGGCCTCCAGGAGTGTCACCACACGTGTGCACACGCACTGGCCTCCAGGAGTGTCACCACACGTGCGCACACGCACTGGCCTCCAGGAGTGTCACCGCACGTGTGCGCACACTGGCCTCCAGGAGTGTCACCGCCGCACGTGTGCACACTCTGACCTCTAGGCTGGGCCACCTCCTGGCTCTAGCAGCAGCTCATCCCACTGGCTTTCTTGCAGGAATCCACAATGGAGCAGCCTGCGGCCGCCGGGCTCTGGCTCCACGTGCCTCACCACAACAGGGCCAGGCCGGCACCAGTGGAAAGCGAGGGGCTCCTGGGCCACAGGTTGACGGTGAGGCCTGGGCCCAGCCCAGGGCTGCAGGCCGCACCTCTGAGGCCGGGGCACCCAGGTCAGCCTCCCCTGCCCCTCCCCAGCCTCCCCCCCTCCCCGCCTCCCAGCTGCTGCCTGCAGCTCCCCTTGGGCTTATTTTTAAACACAATTCAGGCTGCATCCCACCTGCAGGGCTGAAGCAGCTGTGGCCACTTTCCTCTTATACCAATTAAAGCCTAATTCCATGCTCCTTAGCATATGAATCAAGCGCCAGCAGAATATCTATTGCTTGTGGAAGAAGCCCCTCCCAGCAGCCCCCCTGCATGGCTCAGCTCAGAGCAAGAGCTCTGGAGGTCCAGGCCATGCCCGCTGCCCTGCCCTGCCATGCTCGCTGTACTGCCCGGCCGTGTGCCCGCCACCCTGCCCGGCCGTGCACATTGCTCCTTCTGCCAGGGGTCCAAGGACAGCAACACTTACATCACTTTAATGTGGGCAAGACGGGGTCAGAGCTTGTAGAGAACTTCAAACCCTGCACGACCCCAGTGGTGCCCGGATGCACCCCGCACCCCAGTTGGAGGAGAAACGTTTTCAATGGTCTATCAGAGTGGAACGGAGGAGCCGCTTCGCTGGGAGGGACGGGGGGAGGGGGTCTGTGCGGGTCACAGGGGGGAGGGACGGGGGTCTGTGCAGGTCACAGGCAGGAGGAATTTTCCTATTGAATCAGTGCCTCGCGGACACGTCCCCTCATGACAGAGACACAGACGTCTTGTCTTAAGGGTTAGCCCTGTTCTGCGAGTATGGATGTGGCTTGTTTTCAAACTCAAGTGAGTTTTGCAACACGCAGGACAATGCCTCCGAGAGGACAGGTAACACCCTAGGCTGACAGAAAGCCCGGACCTTTGATCACGGATCCATATATTACCGCTGGTGATTGACAGCATGCAGACAATGTTCTCACAACCAACCTCCCCAACACAGTCCTGGGCTGTGTCCCAGACAGGCAAAGAAGAGACTGTTCAGAAGACCCGGGGGTCTGTCTTCTCAGTCTACAGGCCAGAAACGAGTTCCGAAGTTACCACAGGGCCCACAGTGGCAGTGAGCATGAGCTCCTGGCCCGAGCAGACCCTGTTGCCACAGGGAAACCCACTTACCTCCCCGGATCTGTGGCAAGGATCCATCAAGAGGATGCTGCCCAGGCCAAGCTGAACCTTAGTCCTTTGCCGCAGTGTGTAGACTTGGTATTTACCCTGGCCCTGAATCTCCACGTAGCCCTCAGGGGTGCAAGCTGGCAACCCCAGACTCCCCCCTAGTTCCTGAGCCCACAGGAACTGGGCCTGATGATCTCCAGGGATCAAGATGAATGGGCCAAGGACCCAAACTGAATGATTTGGGCAAAGCTACCGTGGAATGAGAAGCCAACCTGCGTCCAAACAGCAGTCGAGCACGGTGGGGGAGAGGAGCTGACGACCAGAGCCTCACGGTGCTGGGTGGCGCCGCCCCTTCCTTCTTGCCCTTCTGGCAAGTGTAACATGGATGCGTGGTTCTCCTGGGCTGGCAGATGGACCCTGGTGACTAACCCAGCAGGAAGGAGTGAGTGTTGAGTATGTCTCCAGTGCCACAACTGGGCGCCAGGAAAGACCACATTGGGGGGGGCAGATGCACAGGGGGTGCCGGGAGGTGATGGGTGTGAGCACATGGCCCTCCTCATGGCTGGTCCTGAGAGCTCAAGGGACACGCTCCCACAGACAGGATGCTCGTCCAAAGAATCCGCACACCGCCCTGCACGAGACACAGGTGCCATGGCCCTGCACGGAACACGGGAGCCACGGCCTGCACGGAATACGGGAGCCATGGCCCTGCATGGAACACGGGAGCCACGGCCTGCACGGAACACGGGAGCCATGGCCCTGCATGGAACACGGGAGCCACAACCCTGCATGGAACACGGGAGCCACAGCCCTGCACAGAACACAGGAGCCACGGCCCTGCATGGGACACAGGTGCCACGGCCCTCCACGGGACACGGGAGCCACAGCCCTGCACGGAACACGGGAGCCACGGCCTGCACGGAATACGGGAGCCATGGCCCTGCATGGAACACGGGAGCCACGGCCTGCACTGAACACGGGAGCCATGGCCCTGCATGGAACACGGGAGCCACGGCCTGCACGGAATACGGGAGCCACAGCCTGCACGGAACACGGGAGCCATGGCCTGCACGGAACACGGGAGCCACGGCCTGCACGGAACACGGGAGCCATGGCCCTGCATGGGACATGGGAGCCACGGCCTGCATGGAACACGGGAGCCACAACCCTGCACAGAACACAGGAGCCACGGCCCTGCATGGGACACAGGTGCCACAGTCCTGCACGGGACACGGGAGCCACAGCCCTGCACAGGACACGGGAGCCACGGCCCTCCACAGGACACAGGAGCCACAGCCTGCACGGAACACGGGAGCCACAGCCTGCACAGAACATGGGAGCCACAGCCTGCACGGGACATGGGAACCACGGCCCTCCACGGGACACGGGAGCCACGGCCCTGCATGGGACACAGGTGCCACAGCCTGCACAGAACACGGGAGCCACGGCCCTCCACAGAACACGGGAGCCACGGCCCTCCACAGAACACGGGAGCCACGGCCCTCCACGGGACATGGGAGCCACTGCATGGACACAGGAGCCAAGGCCCAGAGTCTCCAGAGAGGTCAGGGTGAGCGGCTGAAGTAGGAGACAGTGTGGAGGGGGCAGAGCACAGGGAGGCAGGAGCCCTGATTACGGAGGTGATGGTGAATGCCACTTCTCAGGACAGCCCGCCCCAGGCCAGGCCGCCCTTCCAGCCGGGTCTCATCTCACACCTCTCAGTGGCCGCTCTGCGTGGGTGTGGGTGTGGCACCCTTGGGGACGGACTTTGCCGGGTGCTGTCCAGCTGTGGTCCTGAGCAGTGTGTTGGGGGAACTCCACAGGAGATAAGAGCCAGGGGCATGGCTTGTCCGCAGAGATGATCACACAAGGTCAGAAGCCAGTGCTGCTGCTTTGTGGACGGGTCTTGTGGACAGGTTTCCCGGACATAATTCAACACTAAACATGTCACACGCACATCAAGCCAACCGTGCTCCCGATTCCCATGAGAGTCGGGCTTTGGCCGGGCCACTCTGGAGCAATGCTGTTCCAGACAGCCTGGTGGCCCCGGGGTTGTCCCCAGGGGCAGCTTTGAGCCTGGGGCACACACAGCACTCTGCCCCACCCCCATGCCGGCGTTCCCGGGGGCTGCAGAGCTGCAGGCGTGCCGACCGTCAGGACATGCTCACCGTGAGCCCCACAGGCTCAAGGTACGTGGACCTCCCCCCCCTGACAGACCCGAGTTGTTCCTGGGTTCTGAAGTTATCTACAGATCAAGTGAGAGGCCTGACGTTGCCTCCTGGGTCTGCAGTAAAGAGGGTTCTTCGTAACTGGGTTATGTTAGATTCTAGGACAATGCAGCACCGTGGGCAGCGTGTCCAGTGACCTCTGAAAGACTGTGTGTGGTGGGTGTCACCTGGGTGCACCAGGGGCGTTTGGGCTGCAGAGCAGCCTTAACCCCAAGTGGCTGGAGACGGGAGACGGCCCCTCACCCTGGGCCCTCCACTCCTGGCCCCCCCTCTGGGCAGGCCCTCTGCTCCTGGCCCTCCCTCAGGGCAGGCCCTCCACTCCTGGCCCCCCCTCTGGGCAGGCCCTCCACTCCTGGCCCCCCTCCGGGCAGGCCCTCTGCTCCTGGCCCCCCCTCAGGGCAGGCCCTCTGCTCCTGGCCCCCCCTCTGGGCAGGCCCTCCACTCCTGGCCCCCCCCTCTGGGCAGGCCCTCTGCTCCTGGCCCCCCCTCCGGGCAGGCCCTCCACTCCTGGCCCCCCCTCTGGGCAGGCCCTCCGCTCCTGGCCCCCCCTCTGGGCAGGCCCTCCGCTCCTGGCCCCCCCCTCTGGGCAGGCCCTCTGCTCCTGGCCCCCCCTCCAGGCAGGCCCTCCGCTCCTGGCCCCCCCCTCTGGGCAGGCCCTCTGCTCCTGGCCCTCCAGGCAGGCCCTCCACTCCTGGCCCTCCCTCCAGGCAGGCCCTCTGCTCCTGTAGCTGAAATCCCAAGCTGCTGTTGTCGGGTGTGAGGTAGGTCAAAGCCACTTTGGCCTCTGGCTGGGACCACAAGGCCACTGCTTTGAGCTGGGCAGGAGAGGACTCAGCTGTCTTCTGCTCAAGGCAGCCAGAGGTTCACCTACTCAACTCCTATCTGAGACAGCTTTGCCACGGATGCTTCTTCAGTGGATGGCCCTGCCCACCCTTCAGACAAGTGTCCACCCTCGTGGTCAGTGGGTAACCCTGTCTACCCTTCAGACAAGTGTCCACCCTTGTGGTCAATGGGTAACCCTGTCCACCCTTCAGACAAGTGTCCACCCTCATGGTCAGTGGATGCCTGGTCTACCTTGCGGGAGGGGAGAGGCCCTGGGCTCCTGCTGACCTGCAATTGGCAGTGAGGGGTCCCTGCCCCTTGCCTCCCGTCCAGGAGAGACCACGGTTTCAGCCCGCTCTGCCCAGGCTGGGCTGCTCGGGGCCACGAGCCGCTGCCAGAGCCCTTCTGGTCCCTTCCATCTGCGATGCACACAGGCATCCGCGCCCTTGGATCTCCGTGAGTCCCGCCTGCCTTGGATCTTCGGAGCGGCGTCCCCACCCCCCTCAGGGGCATGTGGCAGGAAACGACGGTGCAGCGTTGGCCACAGGACCCAGGAAGCCATGAGCCTCCGTGTCCTGGGGCAGCTCACCACTCGAGGACTCACTCGAGGGGTCCACATCCTGGATGGCGCTCCTCCAACAGCCAGTGAACAAAGGAGAATCGAAAGCCACGCTGCTCTCCAGTGTCATCACTGACCTTTTTGCTCCCGTGTGTTGGGCTTGTGTTGAAATCACTGCTTTCTTTTAGTGGTGTGAGTGTGGATTTTAGCGTTTTCTCCTTGGGGGCGCTGCAGAGTTGACTGGGATCACAGGCTCCGTCCAGGGTCAAACAGCTCTTGTGTGGGAGATGACAGGAGAGCCAGGTCCCGTGGCTCAGGGGGCCACGCGGCCAGCTGTGAGGGGTGCCCAGCACTGCTGCAGGTGAAGGGCAGCTGTGTCCAGCCAGGCCCCCGGCCCCGCGCTGGGAGCTGGCGTGTGCCGTGGCGGGGAGGAGCCTCCCTGCAGAGCCCCGGACAGAGCAGCAGCTCATCGCTGGAGATACTGGAAGGTTTTCAGAAATGCAACTCAATACCTGGAAACAAGCTCAGAATAAAAACGCTGCTGTGTGTGGTGAACCTTCCCAGAGCAGTGTCTCCCCGCAGCGAAAGCCTGCCCCGCTGGAGCGGCTGCCCTGTGGCTGGTGCGTCCTGCTCTGCGTGGCCGTACCCCTGCTGTGGATGAGCACACGCGGAGGCAGGGAGCCGCGCTGAGCACGCCTGTGGTGCAGACAGCGCCAGGCACGACCTTGAACTTGGCTCTCCCTAGCCATCACCCCTGCCCTGGGGGGGAGCCTCGCCCGCCACTCTGTTCTCCCTCCCCGGAGCACAGACGCACCCCGGGTCTTCCATCGGGACCAGGGCAGCAAGAGGGCGTCTTCACAGAAGACTCAAGGCTGTCGGGCAGCCGCTGCACACCGCAGTGACGGTCCCCTCCTCTGTCCGCGGGGCTGGCTCTCAGCCTCAGTGACGGTCCCCTCCTCTGTCCGCGGGGCTGGCTCTCAGCCTCAGTGACGGTCCCCTCCTCTGTCTGCGGGGCTGGCTCTCGGCTGCAGTGACGGTCCCCTCCTCTGTCCGCGGGGCTGGCTCTCGGCTGCAGTGACGGTCCCCTCCTCTGTCCGCGGGGCTGGCTCTCGGCTGCAGTGACGGTCCCCTCCTCTGTCCATGGGGCTGGCTCTCGGCTGCAGTGACGGTCCCCTCCTCTGTCCGCGGGGCTGGCTCTCGGCTGCAGTGACGGTCCCCTCCTCTGTCCGCGGGGCTGGCTCTCGGCTGCAGTGACGGTCCCCTCCTCTGTCCATGGGGCTGGCTCTCGGCTGCAGTGATGGTCCCCTCCTCTGTCCATGGGGCTGGCTCTCGGCCACAGTGACGGTCCCCTCCTCCGTGCTGCCTTCCAGAACACCTGCCCTGCCCTCCTGGGCCCAGAGCTCCTCCGCTCTGTGCTGGCTCTCCCGAGGCTTGTCCACCACATCTTAGTGAGGGAACCGGAGGTGAGGGACGGAAGAGGCATGGGGCCTCGGTGGGGGCATCAGGAGCGGCAGGGCCTGAGGGGTCCAGGGTCCTCGCGGGCGGGGAAGCTGGGCCAGGCCAGAACGGGGAGCCACGCAGGTCCAGCTGCACCTTCTCCCCACAGGCCTCGTGTGCCAGGAAACACTGGTCCCGAGGCTCCCAGGACCCAGGACACTGCGGCACAAAGAGGAGTTCCACTGCCTTTCCCAGGCTGCCTTGTCCGAGTCAACCCACGGCCACCAGCTGCCTCTGCGGGTGTTTCTCACCAAATCACCCCGTGTTTCCTTAAGCGCTCCCAGCAGCAGGCGGCTGAAGCTCTTGTGACACAAATCAGTGTGACATCTTCGCAGAAGACCTCACCTCTGTCTCAGGACTTCCACGAGCTTCAGGGAGAGGCTCTGTGCCCACCGAAGCCCAGGATTGCAGGCTCAACACTTCTGGGGGCGGGGAACCGCAAGTCTGCAAAACCCGCAGGCTTCCATTCATATTTCCGAGAGCCACGAGCCACAGCTCAGCCGCTGTGGAAGTGTGCAGTGCCGGCGGGTGGCTGTGTCTGTGCTCTGTGCCCAGAAATGAGGTCGTACTTCTCCTGGCGTCACTCCTGATGGGGGACACCTGGAACCCAGCACAGCCTCCCCAGGACAAAGGGTAGAGGCTGAGCTCCCAGAAAACTTCCCGGTGGTGTGTCCCCACCAGCCCTTGCTGGCCTGGGGGTCAGCCTCAGGCAGGACTTAGCCCACGCTGAGCATCACGGGCTGGGGGGGGCGGGGAGGTCCGAGGGGCAGCCTTCGCCAGCTCAGCTTCCTGTGGATCTGACTGCTGCCACCCGCACACAGGACATTGTGCCAACTGTCTCCATTGATCACCTAACCACTCATCAGATGTCTGGGCCGTGGTGAATAAGAAGCTTGAAAGAGGAAGTCCCTGCTTGTGGTTTTGAAGATGTAATTTGGATCCAAGTTTAAATAAAGTCTCTCGACATCTCGCTGGCAGGGAGGAACAGAGCGGCGCTGCGCCCACAGGCCGCACAGCCTTGAAGCCCACGGCTCTGCACCCCCCTCTGGCCGCCCCATACTTCCCGAGACAGCTCCAAAAAACTGCTCACCCCCCAGTGGAGCCTCAGTTCCCTTTCAACACACACGCCGGTGGGCGCCGGCCTGTCCCGCCGTGGGACAGGATTCCACCTGTGCCATTAGGGGAATATATTTAAAGACTCGAAAAGACTGAAGAACTAGTTCTCAGTATCACAGGACTGCCAGGTTCTCAGCTTAGACGGAGCATCGGATCGGTGTCCTCATCTTGAATTGTGTTTCCCAGCAACTTCCCTAAATGCCACAGCTCAAATTTAAAATACCACTGCACACGTGGTCTGAAATCACCTTGATAGGATGAAGTTACAGTTGCTGTTTTTAGACTTGAATTACTCCAAACATGAGGCGGGGATATGCCGAGAGGGGCCCCGTGTCCCAGCTTCCCCTCAACATCATGTCCCCACACTAAGTCAACAAAGTCTCCCAAAAAACCTTCTGTCCTGACCCCCAAGAGGCAGGGAGTTGGGTGGCCTCTGCGTCCACCGGCAGACGGTATTAACTGAGCAGACACACCAACTCTTGGCTCCTCAAACACCTGGAGGCAAAGGCCCACAGTGACCCAGATGTCCACTAAGGAGAGAACTTCAGACCCAGAGACTCTGACACCTGCCCCCTGGCTGTCAATCTAGAGGTTTTGTGGTGGCTCTTGTTGGAAGAGCTCCAGCACTGCCCTTGGGCCTGCTGGAGCAGATCCCAAGGAAATTCACTCAAAACAGCTTGCAAGTCATGAGCACAGAGCGTGTGAGCCAAGGTTTAAGGAAATGACCCATAGGTGACCCAGCAGAATCAAAACCATCATGGAGAATACAGCAGTGAACTTGTGAGAGAAGAATTGGCCCAGAACAGAGCTTCTTCATTCAAAGGTGAATGCCCCAGCATATAAAATGTTCTTACTTAGAAAAGAAGAGGGAGGAAAGAGAGAGAGACCAACAAAGACAGAGAGAGAGGAGAAAGGAATAAGGGAAGGAGAAAGGAAGAGACAGAAGAGGAGGGATTGTATGAAGAGGCAGGCAGCCTGGCAGGAAGAAGACATGAAGGTGGAAAGTCAGAGTTCCGAGGGGTCCAGGGAGACGTTGTCAGATGCTGCTGCAGAGAACTGCCGGGGAAGACCACGCAGCTTCACACCTTCCGGAGGTGGTAAGATCCATCCCAGCTTCACACCTTCCCGAGGTGGTAAGATCCATCCCAGCTTCACACCTTCCCGAGGTGGTAAGATCCATCCCAGCTTCACACCTTCCCGAGGTGGTAAGATCCATCGCCTAGAGGCAAAGACACAGAGACCTGAGAGGAGGTGGGAGGGGAATGCAGAGGCGTGAGAGGAGGCCGGGAGGGGAGCTCACACCTTGTGGGTAACATGCTCATCTGCTACACAGAAATGGAAAGTAGAGCACTCAGGAACCCTTCCCGAGTCCAATAATCAAACCAAACAAGTGCACTCTCCCACGGTGCTTTCTCCTTAACTTCCCTTAAAAACAGGTCTGTCTTCCTTCCTTCCTGTTCTTTTCTTTCTCAAGATGGACAGGGCATACCAGGGAGTGGGTCCAGGATCAGGGCAGGACTCAAGCCCACCACGCCTTCCTGAGAGCCTGGCCCTCTGGGTGGGACTGTGGAGGAGA
>NW_012267293.1:1211172-1214651 GCF_000151885.1 Dipodomys ordii | reverse complement strand
GTGGAGGTGATCCTGTGGGACTACGGGGTTGATCCTGTGGGACTATGGAGGAGATCCTTTCCTGTTATATAGGTGTCTGTGATTGCCTCCAAATCTGTCCCTTCTGCCAGGGTGAGGCTGTGGAGGGCCTGCTCTCTGCCAGGGTGAGGCTATGGAGGGCCTGCTGTCCTCAGCTCTCCTGAGCCATGGCTGTCACCTGTGCGCCTGTCCTGTCTGCTGGGGCAGTCATGCTGTTCTCCAGAGCCACCTGCAGCTCTGGAACGGGTCTGGCTGCCTGCTAGCCATGTGCAGGTCCTGTGCTCTGCTCTGAACGGGTCTGGCTGCCCGCTAGCCAAGTGCAGGTCCTGAGCTCTGCTCTGAGTGCACCAGTGTGGTCCCTTCGGTCTCTGCACCCCTGAACCTAAGGGACATGCAGCCATCAGCCCCAGCCTTGCTTCTCCACGGGCAGGTGTGACTTCTCCCCTGAGTACACCTCTGGCTCCACCATCTTCCCCTGGGCGGAGGCGGAAGCGGCTCCTGCTCAGGAGAGCTGGCCAGTTCCGAAGGCTCCACTCCCACAGCTGCATGGCACCGGGGGTATAGCTCAGCTCCTTCGCTCAGCTGGCTCCTTCACCTGAGCTCCTCCTCAGACTGAGAAGTGAGTGACCTCATTCAGAGGTAAGATCGTCACCAAGAAGATAGCACAGAGGAAAAGAAAGTAAGAAACACGCAGAGTTAGGCAAGGTAGAATGAACGGGGCCAATTTATGCATATAAAATAGCCCATCGGAAGACGTGAAGAGAGTGATCACTGGGCACCTACCCAGGACATCACAAGCTGGGGAGCCATAAAGACGCGTGCACAGCCGGGTTCACGGCTGCACTGTTTCATGGCAGCCTGGCAGTGGAAACAGCACAGTCTCTACAATAGAGGAGTGGATCAAAACATGTGGTGCCTACACACAAGGAATTTTATTCATCAATTAGAAAGCATAAGATTATGTCGTTTTCAGGGAATGGATGGACCTAAAACAAATCATGTCAAGTGAGGTAATCCAAGCTCAGAGAGACGGCAATGTTTTCTCTCATATGTGGAAGCTAGCTCTAAAATACATGGGACATGATAAATTACACAGGGCTCTAGGCCTTCACCCACACAGTCTGACAAAAGGAGGAACAGTTGAAATACTAATCTCAAAACTAACTCCAGGAAATGGGAGCTTTGGCAGTGGAGGTGGCGGCGGCAGCAGTGTTTCTTTTTACTTTTTTTTTTTTTTGTCTTTTAGTGTGGCAAGGGGACGTGCAGAAACAGAAGGTGGGTGAACAAGGCCAGTCATGGTATACTCGGTTGACACCACATGGAAAATGAACTGTGCACAACTTGTAGAGGGGATGAGGGGCAAAACTGGCAGAAAGCGAGGGGAGGGGAACACTGTCCAAAAAGAAACGGACTCATGACCCGAGTTATGGAATGGTGACCCCTCTGTACAGCATCTTAGTAACAATAAAATTGTACTTTAAGAAGAGAATAATAAGAGATTAATGATTAAGAGACGGTGGCTAAGAAAGCCTCCAAATCCAAGAATGCCCCGAGTCTCTACATTGGCTATGGTCCTACGTGTCAATCAAGATCCACCCAGACATATCAAGGCAAAGCTAGATAGCATTCGTGGCCAAGGGAAAATCCTAAACACAGCCAGAGGAAGAAGGGGCCCTGCCAGCGAAAGGCAGGGATCCCACCAACCACTGCGCCGCCACCAGGCTCCTCATCAAACAAACGAACGGAAACAGCAGCCCACTCACAGCGGAGACAAGCCAGAGAGAAGACTGAGACCCCACGGTCCGCACGGCTGCAGATGGCGGCCTGGCTCTGCCATTTCGGAGTCATTACTAAGAGAAACGAGGAGCTGTGCCTGGTGCTGGTCTCTGGAGGAAGAAGGGAATAAAGACCAGGCCGTTTGGGGAAGAGGCAAGACACAGAATGCAACAGGAAGCAAGGAAAACTCGAGTGGTTCAAGCTGCACACGGAGAACGCCGGCCTGCTGCCCAGTGGGGCAGGGGCTGAGCCTCTAGGCTCTGGCCAGGCTGGGCAGGTAGACCCCCGCTGGAACCCCTGGAATCTTCCCGGGGAGTCTAGTCAGATGGTCTCCACCGTGCTTGGAGAAACATGGTGGACACACAAAGAGGAGCGGCAGGTCTTCTCTCACAGCCACTTCAGAACACGTTCATTCTTGGGCTGACTTCTGAATCCCTCAGCCGTGAGGCTAGGCAGCGGCCTGCAGCTTTCGCTGCTCACAGGCCCCGCAGAGGCTCAAGACCAGAGAGTGGTCTGCTTCCTTTCCCGGATGGAAATTCTGCCCACTCTCCCGTCTGTGCAGCGCTGGAATGCTCCACCGGTTCACATGCAGGACCCAAACCACCCTCCTGCCCAGGTTTATCCAGAGGGAGAGCGTCAGACAGGCGGAGTACGTGCGGGCAAGGTGCAAACATTGGGAAGAGCCCAAATGTCAATTAACCGGGGTTTGGTTTTTAAAAATCCCATTGAGTGGGGCTAGGAAGCTCTTAAGGAACGATACTCACCTGAAGGTGCAGGTGTAAGGCCTCAGGGCACATCGTTAAGCAAAATGGAAAGGAAGTAGCAGGGCCTGTGTGTGGCGTGGTCCGGCTCCGTCGAGCCCGCCCGGTCTCGGGTTTGGTCTCGGAGCAGAGCAGGGAACAAAGCAGCCATGCTCGCTGCGGCCATGCTGTCTCCAGGCTGGGCCAGGATAGAAATTATGGAACTTCTCGGTTAAAAAAAAAATCGTTTTGGCCTTTCTGCTGATTAGTTGCTTTTTTTATGCTAGACTATTTACACTTTATAGACAGAAAAAAACAATAAAGACATTTTTAATGTAAAGTTGTCTTTCTATGAATTTAAAATTTTGAAATGATTTCCCTCGACACCTCTGTAGTCCGCTTGTCTACGCAGATGCTTTGTCCTCGGGGTTATGATTGCTGCGCAGTAGAGCTCCAGCCTCTCCCCAGCCCCCCTTCCCTCCCGGGGTGGTGGGAGAGGGGGATGGGCTATGAGAGACGTGTTTGGCACAAGATTCCTTTTGTTTTGGCAAAGAATTACTTTTCAACTTGGCCTCCGTGGTGATTTTACTCATCCAATCGCTCTCTGAAATCCAACACTGACTTCATTCACCACACGGCTAGTGCAGGCGCTGTTTTGCCATAGAAACAAGTAATGGAATAGTTGAAGAAACCTGTCTGTGTCATTTGCTCTCCTTATCTACCAGCCTTCCAGTGGGGAATTGTGGGCTGTGCTCCGCCGTGCGCACGCGCATGTGTGAACATGAGTCCTGTGTGTGAACACCTCGCCTCTCAGTGGCAGGGCCTTGGCAGCCCCCCCCCGCCCCCCCAAAGCACTGGCCTGTGCATCTTTCAGCAGTGCCGTCTGCCTGCGTGGCAGCGTCTGCTCCAGTGGCAGCCCAGGCCCTGCCCCTGCCCGAGGACCGC
>NW_012267293.1:1187533-1206914 GCF_000151885.1 Dipodomys ordii | reverse complement strand
GGGGGTGCTGCGTGGGTCAGGGCAGCATGCGGGGGTCATGGGAGGGTGACGGCGGGGGTGCTGCGTGGGGCAGGACAGCACACGGGGGTCATGGGAGGGTGACGGGGGGTGCTGTGTGGGGCAGGACAGCACGCGGGGGTCATGGGAGGGTGACCGGCCCTCTTTCTGTCACCTGCCCCGGGCCGGGCACCGCCAGTGAGGGTCCCACCCACATCACACTAGAACAGGGTGACACCAGCGTCCAAGACCAGTGCCTAGAAAGGAGACGGGCGCACGGGATTTATCCCCGCGTCCCCTACGGCGCACGCACGAGACGCAGGCCCGCTGCTGTGCCAGGAAGCCACTCCCGTGGTCCCCTGAGCCGCGTCACAGCCCAGCGCGGCCGCCCGGAGGGTGCGGCAGCTGCAGCGGGCCCCCTGCGTCCTGCTCTGGCTGCGTGGCGAGTGGAGGTAGCCTGGTGTGAGAAGCGCCCGGCGCCCACATCATCACCTTCACAGCTGTAGAAAAATGACGTCTGAACATCCAAATACCCAGGGTCAGAAGACCATGATGACATTTTGAGCTACGCAGATCTCTCCACAGTGGCACGTGGAGTGGTTACGCTGCCTCAAATGCTTCCTAAAATGAGAAATTAAAAGCGTATGATACACTAGAACACAGAAAGAAGGCACATCTGCAGAGAGGCATGATAGAGAAAGACGTGTAGTGAGCGCTGGGAGGCGCGGCTGCAGCACCCGAGGAGGTAAAGCCCCACCACGCGCAGGCGTGGGGGCGGGGTCCCCGTCACCAGGCTCCTGGGCCACCTCGGCGAGCCGCTCTGACGCCGCCATCCCCCTCCCCATCCGTGATCTGTGGCCAAGCCCGTAACCACAGGAAACAACCACAAAACCGCAGTGACTTACAACACAAGCTCTGGCTTCGGCGCCCAGGCCGGTCCTGCCAGGCTGTTCCCAGACAGGGCCTGGGAGAGCCCGAGCCACGCCAGGCCGGCGTCCACTGGCACAGCTCTGCAGGTGCCCTGGGCTCCTGTGTCTCTGTGCGCTGGTGCAGGAGCCCGCATCCTCTCTCGTGCAGGGATGCCGAGGCTCGGGGCAGAGGGCGAC
Organism: Dipodomys ordii; assembly: GCF_000151885.1. NCBI lineage: Eukaryota > Metazoa > Chordata > Mammalia > Rodentia > Heteromyidae > Dipodomys > Dipodomys ordii. The sequence goes on along the minus strand of NW_012267293.1, from coordinate 1,205,811 downwards.
GCCACGCACAGAGCCGCCGTCACACTGCTGTCCCTGGGGACGCCCTCAGTCCATGGCCTTCCACCCCTTCCACAGCCTGGAAGCCGGCGCCTCTGCCAGGCTTCTGTTCTAGTAATGGTGGTCCAGTGCCCAGCGCTGCCCCGGGGGCCCAAGCAGAGGGGAAGAACAGGGGGACTCTGGGAGTGAGTGGCCTCCCTGAGTGGAGAGGAGACGGGAGGGAAGAGGCAAAGTCCACTTAACTAGTACAAAGCTGGAGGTGGAGCTGTGGCTCAAGTCGTGGAGTGCCAGCCTTGAGCAAAAAAGCCAAAGGAAGCCGGTGCCGGTGGCTCACGCCTGTCATCCTAGCCACTCAGGAGACTGAGATCTGAGGATCACGGTTCAAAGCCAGCCCGGCAGGAAAGTCCATGAGACTCTTATCTCCAAAAAACCACCAGAAAACCAGAAGTGGCGCTGTGCTCAAGCATAGAGTGCTCACCTTGAGCTGAAGAGCTGAGGGACAGCGCCCAGGCCCGGAGTTCAAGCCCCACGACCGACAAAAAAAAAAAAGTCAAAGGAGAGCATGAAACTGAGTTCTCGCCCCGGTATTCACACACACACACACACACACACACACACACTCACACCAGCTGTGCCCCTCCAGAAGGAAGGTTTAAGGAGGACTTGGGTCCCCGTGTGGCCTTGGTCCACTGGAGGAGGCCTGTTTTGTCGGCTCTCCCAACCTCCGTCCAGGTGGCTGCTGGTGTCTCCGGGACCACAAGCCACCCACGAGCCGGAACCCAGATTCGGAAACAACCAAGAATCTTGAAACACGTCCCGAGGACGGGCCCCGCTCAGTTCTGGGCGTCTCCGGCGTCCCCTGGGAGTCCAGGGTGGAGGCGAGGTCTGGGCCCTGGATTCCACCCTGCCCCCGCTGGCCGGGCCTGGAGAGCCGGGCTCCTCTGTCACAGCACTGCCTGGTGTGGGGCGCCGGCTTCAGTACGGTGGCCCCACAGCAGAACTGGGCCCCGGGCCCCTCGTGGGCTGGCACCCGGGCATGGCACCACATGGTCGGGGTTCGTTCCCTGGGGACAACAATGTCTGTGCTTTCCCTCAGTGTTCTGTGGCCCAGGTCCAGGAACAGATTAAGCAAGAGCATAGCTGGCGCCTGTCCAGCGGACCGCGAAGAGCTCACACTTCACCACTCCTGGGAACGCCCCGCCTCCCTGGGGGCCGCAGGCACGGGTGGGTCTTGTGCAGCCCAGAGGTCAGGAGGGGGGAGAGCAGCAGGCGCGCAGTGACAGCGTGGCATGGGTCCCTCAAGCGACTTTGCAACTGTCCAGCCTGGTCCCCACCTCTGTGCATCGACCTGGGGGAGGGAGGAGAGAGGAGAAGCAGGTGGGTGGAAGCTGAGGGCTTCGCAAAACTCACATCCCCGTCTGACTCCAAAGTCAGTGCCCTTTCAGTTGAAGGGGGAAACACGAACAGGAAAATAGCATCGTTAACGCCATGGACCTAGATTTTCTAAATCCCAAAACTGCACAACTAGACCAAGGTCTACAGATTCCCACCTGCTCCATCACCTGGTCCTGTGACCCCCAGACAAAGCCTGTGACCCCACCTGCCCTGTGACCCCCAGACGAGGCGTGTGACACCACTGGTCCCCTGTGGCCCTCAGGCTGATGGAGAGGCGTAAGACAGAGATGGTAAATAATAGGGACTCCCTCCGAGCTTGTGACCCAGGCCTCGTGAAGAGTCCTTTATCCAGCCCTTGAGCTTATTACCATGGCAGTCCTCTACAGATAGAAAATTGTCTTCTTTGTGCTTATTCTAGAGTTTGTCTTCATCAGAAGCACCGGGCCTGAGGCCTGTGGGGCATCCCTGGCTCCTGCCCGGGAGGCTCGGAGCACTGATAGGGGCTGTCCCTTGGAGGCGGGGTGTGGTTGAGGAAGTGGGGTCCCTGGGGACACCCTGTCCCCGGCCCCTTCCTGTCCTTCTCTCTACTTCCCAGCTGCTCTGAGGGGAGCCATCTGCTCCACCATGCCCTTCCAGAAAGACGTTCCACCTCCCCAGACCCCAGCTCACCATGGACTGAACCCCATGGACCCGCGAGCCACAAGAATGTCTATTTCCTCCAGTCCTGTCCAGCATCTTGTTGCCGGAAACTGGCAGCACAGCCTTCCTTCACACATTTGCTCTGAACAAAGGCATGATCTTGGGACAGAACATCATAACGGGCTGGCATAGAGCTCACCGATGCCTGCCTTCTCCTATGGGTGTGTTTTATTTCCCAGACAGGAATGCTAGGGCACACCTGCAATCCCGTCCCTAGGAGGGCAGAAGGCCCCACGTGTCCCCCCCGAGTGGCCTGCAGTGTGGGGACAGGCCCAAAGCTCCCAGTAAGACTCCCCAGGCAGAAGTGGGGAGGAAAAATGTCCCCTTCCATGACGCTGGTCCCCGAGGCGAGGCACCCACTGAGAGAGGGGTGCGTGATGGGAAGCTTCCTGGTGTGCGAGACTCCTTGGGGGGTGAAGGCCCAGAGCAGTCGACCGGCCTGTGTGGGGTGTTGGGTGGCCCTGGGTAACCAGCCGTTCCGGGCCATTCCGGGTGCTCCTCTGAGGAGCACAGGGGGGCTCCCCACGGGGAGCTGGGAGCTGCGTCGGGGAGAAGGTCCGAAGGGCTTCGGAGGGTGCTCCTGCGGTGATGACACTCTGGGCGGGAGCCAAGGGGCCGAGAGCACCGCGCTCTGTCCCTCGCAGAGGCCTGGCTGGGCCCGTGTCTGAAGAAGGACCCTGTGCTGTCCCCTGGGACCGGTGGTCAGCACACTGAGTGTCTGGCGCAGTCCTGGGCGCAGACCCACGGTGCTGCGGCGCCTTTCAGAGGAGGCCGGGGCGGGACGCGTGGGTGCCCCTCCGCCCCCACCGCGCCTCCCACGCTCTCCCCACCCGCTCTGTCCGCAGCGCAGTCTGCGCGGGAGCTTCCTGCGGGCCCGTGTTCCTCCATGCTCCCTCCGTGTCCCCGGCGGCCACGCGGGCTGTGCACAGCGCAGCCCCAGTAGACCTCGGTCCCGAGACCCGGCCACGGCCCGTGGACGCTGTGCCCTAGCCCACCTCCCTGGCCCTCACTTCCCTGATGGTTTGGTTGGCTCAGATGCTCCGGCATGTGTTTTCAGTTATTGTTATCATTAGCGTTGGTTATATTAATTTCCAGAGCTGCTACTTTTCTGACAAGTTTAAAATTTAATGATGACTCTTAGAGCCCAAGTCCAGCGCTTCCTCCGCTTCTGCTGGGTCCTCCCGGGCGTAGCTCCCGCCCGCCCCACCCCGCCCCACCCTACTGGCACCCGGGCACGAGGGACGCAGGGTAAGACGGGGAACAGATAGTGTTGCCGACTCTTTTAGAATCCACAGAAAGAAGCCATGATGAGAGAAAGCTCTAGAGAAGGCCAGCTGCTCTGTCGAAAGCCTGTTCTCTGCTCAGCTTTCTCCACTCAGGGCTGGGGCTCTATCCTTTCTGCCACGCCTCCACTTCCGGCTTCTGTGCGGGTTAATTGGCTGAGCCAGCCTTTTCTGTTCAGCCTTTTCTGGATCTCAGCCTCCTGAGCGGCTAGGATGACAGGTATGAGCCACCAGTGCTCAGCTTGTGGTTTCTCCACAGGTCAGCTGTGGCCTGGGACACTGGTGTCTTTGGAGCTTCTGTCCCACCAGCCAGCCTCCTGTCCCTTCCCTAAGGAGCCTGCTCCGTGCTCCTTGAGAGGACTCTGTCCCCAGCAGTAAGGACCACCTATGGCTCTGCGGTAAGGTCCAGCTTGCCCAGGCCCGGCCCCAGTCTGAGGTGTGGGTGGGGGCGCCGGGCTGGACGCCTGGTCGGCAGCCCTTGCAGTACCCGCGGCCTCACTCTCCGGAAAGGGAAGTCGCAGGGCCGCTTGTAGGTGTTTCCAGAACAAAACCAAGGGTTAGGAAGGCACGCTCAAGCTAAGCAGAGAAGGCAGAGCAGCTGTGGTTTGAGCCGTGGCTCAGGGCCCCACGTAAACCGGCCAGCCCAGCCCCGTTTCAATTCTGTGGAGAAGGAGTCGGGGGTCAACCTTGTGCTAGAAAGTTCATTCTTTACATGGAAGTTAAACGTGACTGGATATGCTGTCTCGCTTCATTTTGCTTTGTTGTAAAATCAACCCATCTTGCCCTGGATCCATCTGAACTTAAAGCCGGCCGTCCCCAGAAGGCGCCGGGCTTGTGCTCAGGGGCGGCTTCAGGAAGGAGTGAGCAGAGAAGAGAAGGGAACCCAGACATCCACTGGCACCACCCGCAGAGGACAAGGGCACAGCGCAGCCGAGGGGCACACACGGCCGGAGCCTTCTCAGAGACGTCCAGGCTTTAAAAGCCAGAGCCAGAGCCACGCACGGTGGTGCGAGTCTGTAATTTCAGCTACAGGCCAAGAGCGTCCACATCTTCAGGCTGGCTGGAGAAGAAATGGCACAATCCCCTTCCAGAGAAGGTCTCCTTTACTGGGCAGGGAGAGCAAAGTCAGTGGGGCAGAGGTCAGGGGTGGGAGCGGGAGGTGGGATATGAGAGGTGGAATCTTACCATGAGTTTCAGGAAAGTGGCTTCTCTGGTTTTTTCTCTGCATCTGCTGCCAAAGGGTAGGGTCCTGGGCTCACAGGTCCTCTTCTCCTGCCGCAGGACGGGGCTGGGGAGAGGAGAGGGGAGAGGAGGTGTTGCTGCAGGTCCGCAGCAAAGGCAGTTCTGGCGTTTTCCAGACCGTGACTGGTGTCCATTTCCAGCATTGGGGAGATGTGGCGCTGGACACCTGTAATCTTAGCACTCAGGGGACAGAGGTGGGAAGGACATGAATTATAGGCCAGGCTACACAGAGTTCCAGGTCCGTCTGAACTGTATGACAAGACCCTGGCTGCCTTCTGCCTCAAAAATATGTGTATACACACATATGTGTATGTCTGTGTGTGTATGTATTCATTTAATTTGCATCAGAAAAGAAACTTCTGTTTTACATATAATACCTATTAAACAGAAGTGTCACTGTGGCTCAGCTCGCCTTGAGCTGAAGAGCTCAGGGACAGCACCCAGGCCCAAAGTTCAAGGCTCATGACCAACAAAAAGAAAAATAATACCTATTAAACATTGAATTCATAATTTCAAAACTTCCAACAAAGAAAGCTCCAAGTTCTGATGGCTTTACTGATGAATTCCACCAAATATTTTAAATTGGAATAATGCCAAACTTACAGCCGTTTTTATTTATTTATTTTTTTGTGGGGGGGGGTCCAGTTGTGGAGCCTGAACTCTGGGCCTGGGCGCTGTCCCTCAGCTCTTCAGCTCAAGGCTAGCGCTCTACCAATTAAGCCACCTTTTTGCTTATGTGGTGCTGGGGAATGAAACCCAGGGCCTCAGGCATGCAAGGCAAGCACTGTACCACTGAGCCACCTTCCCAGCCCCTACAACCACTTTTAGTACAGAAAAAGATGTAACACTTTCCAACTTGATTTATGAGGCCTACAAAGCCATCAAACTAAACACTGGGAAAGATATTACAAAAACAAAAAGAACAAGCCAGTCTGTCATTCAAACTTAGACACAAGGGAGAAAAAGGAAAAGAGGAAGGGAGGGAGGGGAGGAAGAAAAAAAAGAGAAAGAGAAGAAAGGAAGGAAAAAAGGGAGCAAAGAAGGTGAAAAAAGAGGAAAGAAAGAAAAATAGACAACTATTTTGACACAATGAGATGCTCGCCTGCAGAAAACATGTTTGGGTAAAAGCACTTTGCCGTGGGTTCAGCTGCAACTGGGTACTAGAGTCTTAATATCAAATGAGGACCCAAGGCCGCAATACCAGCCTTGCTGTTCCCGGGGGGGGGAGTGCTCCGGCCCAGCCCTACCAAGTGCAAACACAGCACTGGCCGACAACCTCCAGGGCCTGGGACCCCGAAAAGCCCAGGACGCGCTGCCTCCGTGTTCTTTCTCCATCTCTCCAAAAGCAGGTGGATGGGACACAGCTCCTCTCTATGTTCCCGGTGACTGCCTGGAGCAGATTCAACCACCAGACGTGTGCCTGCCCCCAGACAAAATGCAGAGAGAAAATCCGGGGTGATTGACAGAGCAAATTGGATCCCCACTTGCCAATCGGCTTCTCATTTGCAAATATATTAGTAAGAAGCTGCCACAGGCTACTTTCATCTACCCAACTCCCCATCCTCACAAACAGGGCCTGCAATCATCTTACAACAATAGCGGCTGCCGCGGCCCCTTCCTCCCCTGAGCACTGACCGGATTTCACCTACTTCAAAGGGAGAAAATAAAACCAGGCTGAGGAAACAATGTGTTTCAGCCTGGCCCTTCCCAGCTGTAACAAGACAGGACAACAGCGAAAACCCAAATGCTCTTTTTTTTTTTTTTAAAGACAGATATGGTTTTTCTGAGGCTAAATCCTTGCTAGGGAGGATAAGAAGAGAAAACATTCTCCACACTGTTAGAAGTCCTTGGTGTCTAGATAATATTGTTAAGATAATTCCATGAAGTGGGGTGTGTGTGTGTGTGTGTGTGTGTGTGTGTGTGTATGTGTGTGTTGGTAGTTTTGTTTTGTGTGCAGATAGTGAGGCTTGAACTCAGGACCTCAGGCTCTGCTTAGCTTTACCACTTGACCCACATCTCCATGTCCAGATTTTTTTGCTGGTTAATTGGAGATAAGCATCTCTCATACTTGTCTGTCCATGCTTGCTTCCAACTTTGACCCTCAGATCTGAACCTCCTGAACAGCTAGGATGACAAGCATGCACCACCAGCACGATATGAAGGGTTGTTTGTTCTTTTGTTTGTTCTAACCAGTCCTGGTCCTGAACTCAGGGGGCATTGTCCTTGAGTTTCTTCCACTCAAGGCTGGCACTCTACCACTTGAGCCATAGCACCACTTCCAGCTTTTTCTGTGTATGTGGTACTGAGGAACTGAATCCAGGGCCTCATGCATGCAAGGCAAGCGCTCTACCACTGAGCCACATTCCCAGCCACAATACGTGTTTTAAGTAGCAATCAACTGTAAGTCAAGGTAGAAAGGCTTGAAATAGAGTTGTGCTGTGATGTTTAGACTCAGACATCCAAGAATCTCAGTGTCTTCGCAGGCCTGGCAGCAGCAAGCTAGACCAAGCTCCACGGCCACTGAGTAGGTGGAAGAGGGCAGCGGCAGGGTATGGAAGGGGGGGGGTGGAGGGGACTGTGAGAAGCAATCGGGCCTTTCTTCCCATTCCTATCTTCGGTTCACTCCCCCTTTCTCATAAAATAGGTCATTAAGTGCACTCACTGGTAAACAACCACCTGCTCTATCAGAGGCCCTGTGAACTCCCGGGAGAGCTGGGCTCACTCAGAGGTGACAGAACAAGACAAGCCCGGACAGGCTGCGTCCTGCCGCCCGGAGCTGCCCTGCTGCGGGGTCCTGACGCAGCCGGTGCTTCCTTTGATCTTGAGAACCATTTGTGACTGTGGAGGAATCTCTTCAAAGGTTTGGGAAGCCAGGCCTCAAGATGGTGTGAAAGTCCTCAGGATGTGCTCTGCGGAAAACTCCGGGTTATCTCCGCGGGCCTTCTGCTCCTTCTTCCTCCGAGGCTGGAGATTTGCAGAGGCTGGCCTTGTGTTCTAGTACACCCCCCAACCTCCCCGGGGTGGGGTGGAGGGTTTCAGCTAACCACTGTCCCAGAAGCTCGCATGAGCACCTGTCCAGCTGCAGCTTGCCGCTACACTCAGTAAGCTAGGACCAGAAGGGAACACATTCGAGAATGTCTGCAAGATGGGCTGGGAAGGTGGCTCAGTGGTAGAGTGCTCACCTAGCATGCATGAAGCCCTGGGTTCAATTCCTCAGTACTACACACACAGAAAAAGCTGGAAGTGGTGCTGTGGCTCACAGTACCCAGGCCCTGAGTTCAAGTCCCAGGACTATCCCCTCCTTCCCACAAAAAAGAATGTCTACAAGAGAGCTGGCCATAGGTGCTCACACCTGTAATCTTAGCTACTCAGAAAGTTGAGATCTGAGGATTGCTTTTTGGAGCCAGTTTGGGCAGGAAAGCCCATGAGACTCATCTCCAGTTAAACACTAAAGCACCAGAAGTGGAGCTGTGCCTCAAGTTATAGAGGGTCATACTTGAGCAAAAAACCAAATTAGAGCCTGGGGTCTGAGTTCACGCCTCCCACCCCCAGGATATCTACAAGAGCCCTACAACCCCACCAAGATGGACAGCGGCTGGGCAGACAAGCTAGGCAGACAAGCCCCTCCCCGCTTACCAGAGCTTTCTACCTCCTACTGGAAGTCCTCAGGCAGTGAAAAAAGGTAAAAAGAAGTGTGAAGATTAGGAAGAAAGAGATGAAACTGCTTTTGCCCACAAACCATCAGACTGTCTGAAAGCACTGACAAATGAACCTGGAACTACTACATGATAACATCTATGAGCCTATCTACCAGTTTGCACACACTGCCACAGTGAACATTTGAAATGTATTTCCATGCATATTAAATACACACACACACACACACACACACACACACACACACACACACATGAAAAAGAGCTGTGTGAGGAAAACTACAAAACTCCCAGGAGAGAAATTAAAGGGGACTCAAAGTTCCAAGTCCATGAATAGGAAAAGTCAATATTGTGAAGATGTCATTTCTTCCCAACTTCATATACACAGTCAGTGCAATGCCAATCAAGATCCCAGAAAGTTAGGTTGTAGATCTCAAGTAATGAATCATAAAGTGTATATGGAGAGCCACAAGACCTTGAATAGCCACCACAATATTGAAAAACATAAAGAATAGAATTGTAGGAATGACATTATCCAATCTCAACACTTTCCATAAAGATACAGCCATCAAGAGGATGTGGTGCAAAATCATTGGAACAGAAGAGAAAACCCAGAAATAGACCACAACAACAGCTGACTGATGTCTGGCAAAGGAGCACAGGTCATAGATCGCCTGACCCCATACCAGCCCACTGGGCCCAGTACAATCCACCTGACCCCCACCACCCCACCTGACCCCCACCACATCGCCTGACCCCCACCACACCGCCTGGCCCCCACCACCTCACCTGACCACCACCTCACCTGCCCCCACCACACCGCCTGGTCCACGGTCATCTCTCCCACCTTGGTGACCTTGATGGCAGCTCCCATGGGAGGACACAGCCCCGTGCTGGCAGGACCCTCTCCTCAGCAGGCCCTCGGGTCTTCTGACTCAGCTGGGAAGGTGTGTGTGTGAACCTCTCGGTCCAGCAGCCTTTGACCCGGAGCCGGGGACATTCTTCTAAAGGAAGGTGAGTTCTGGGACCAGCACCTCCCGACGGTCCCCCGGGGCTCCAGCCCTCTTTCCCACAGTGTCAGGACAGGAGTGGGTTTTCTGGCTAGATGCTTCATTGTCCACTGAGGCCCAGATCCCTCTCTAGGAGCTGTCAGCCAGCCTGCTGTCTTCTCTTTCTTTTTGAACTCAGCTGGACTGTGGCTGGTCATTGTACAACGTCCCGCCGGGAATGTGCCATCACACCAGGGGGAAAGGGCTACTTAAACCAACTCCAGCCCACCCCTCAGCCACAACAAAACTAGACCTCTGTGCCCGCTACTCCCGGCATTTGCAAAGCCCTGGGTGACTGGCTGAGTGACAGCTTCGCAGAGCTGCTTCCCAGCAGCCTGGGGCGCGCAGGCTGCCCTCCTCCGGCTTCCTCTCCTGCCCACACCGCAGCCCAGGCAGTGCCCACCTCCCTGCCACGGGCCCAGCCCAGCTCAGCCTGGAGCTATGGAAGATTACAGGCCTCTCTCTGAGGCTTGATCTACACAGCGGCTTTAGACGTCTGGCCCCAGGCCAGAAAGCCTGGCCAGGGAGGCCCAGGGCAGAGGGACGCTGCCGTCCCATCCTGCATCTGGACCCCATAGGACAGGCCAGCGGGACCAGCACTCCACCCTGGGCAGGACGGAGGAGGGTCTATGCCCGGATGGTGTCATCGAGAGGCCATGCTGGCAAACATGGTGTCCTCATTCCACAACAAGGAAAAGGACCTGAGTCTCCCGGATCACTGCGGAGCGGAGAGGGAGAGGGCACAGACACCAGACCTCCCTCGGCATCCGCCCAGGGACACCAGACCTCCCGCAGCATCCGCCTGGCGGCCGGCCCGCCCCACAGCCGCGCACGCGGTCTGTGTGAAGGAACACCCATCTTAAAGCACTTGGAAACCCCCACAGGGGCCTGCCAGCTGACCCCCGACCCTTTCAAACTTTCTGCCCCCTCTGTTTGTGCAGGCTGGCCCATCACGTGACCCCCACCTTGCGCAACCCTCACCTCAGGTCTGTAGAGCCCCCGGGCCCAGTGCTCACTGCAAAAGAAACTTCCGGAAGGCCAGGCCCATCACACGTTCTCCTGCTCTGCAAGTCTCCGAGGCTGAGGGCTAACTCCCAAACTCCTATCTGCTTATTAAGATCGAAGCTCATTTGGACACACATTTTTCTTGCCTGAAAGAGGCCATTCATGAGAGAACTGAGGGCACCAAATATGAGCAAATGAAAGAGGAAATGGCCGTGAACCAGGGGTGTCTGCATTCCTGTAATCCCAGCCCTCCAGATGTGTGAATTCAAGACCAGCCTGGTCTACAAGGTGAGACTCAGTCTCAACTAAAACAACAGCAACAACAACATTCCTAGTAAATAGACATGCCATGCACGGCAGCCTGAACACTAGAAGAACATGGAAGTTGAAGTGAGGACTGCATAGCTCCAAGGTCAGGTGGTCAAGACCCGGGCAGTCCTCGGAGACCCAGGGACGGACGGGTTGTTCCAGGAGGGGTGTACCAATGTCCAGGGGAGGCCCATGGCCCGGGCACCTGCAAACCACCATACAGCAGGAGCAGGCAGGGTCCCCAGTGTAAATCCTGCAACTGTGTTCTTTGTAGAAAAGCATTTTGCATGTGAAAATGTAGCAGCGAGATCCCCCTCTGAAAAACGTACACCAATAAACATTAAATAATGTTTACTAGATGGGTCCTTGGAAAAACGGAGTAACATTTAGAACCACATGTTCAATTTCTAAAACTTGAAGGAATTTTTATAGACATTTCATTGACTCTATATCAATTTGGGGGAATTTTTTTTCTTTTTTTTTTTGTCGGTTGTGAGGCTTGAACTCTGGAACTGAGCGCCTGTCCCTGAGCTATTCAGCTTAAATCAAGTGCTCTACCACTTGAGCCACAGTGCCTGGAGGTCCTGGGGTCAGAAACAAGGGGTCACTGGGTCCAGCATGTTCTATAGAGAGGGCAGAGCAAGTCTGGTTTTGTGGTGGTTCATTGGAGATAAGAGTCTCACGGACTTTTCCTGTAGGGGCTGGCTTTGAACTGTGATCCTCAAATCTCAGCCTCTTGAGTAGCTAGGATTACAGGTGTGAGCCACTGGCACCAGGCTTAGGAAATTGTCTTCTTGACAAAAGCGAGTCTTCTACCCACTCCTTGGCTCCAACCTCCCTCTTCATTAATACAGGCCTCGTTTGTTATTTACCAGCAATGCTTGCTGGGTTCTCCTGTGACCCACATTGCCTAGATTCATTCCCAGGCACCTCACACTCTTGATGTGATTTCAGTGGCCGTGCTTTTTATTTTGTCATTCTTCATTACTCATGTATGAGAATGCATTTAATGTTTATTACCCACAGTGTGTCATGTGACCGCGAAACTCAATCCATGGCGTTTTTGTCATGTGCCTCAGTGCCCCATGCCAATGGCAGCAGCATTTCTGTGCTTTTGATCTTGGTGTCTGCTACTCTCCCGTGCCATTCTGAACCGGCTACCGCTCCTGATTCGGCTTTTAACAGCAAGGGGAGGCCTGTGCGGACTTTGATCACCTTGTGGAAGTCCTGTTCTATTTGCCAACCATTTCTATCATACAGCTGATCAAGTGCTTTGGCCGCATACCTGCGGTGAGATCACTCGGCTTTGGGCTTTGTTCTGTGAACATATTTTTCTATTCCAAGTTAAAAAAATGTGTACTTCTGGTTCTCAGGAAGTCAAGCGAAGTCTTGGGAAGCCCTGAGCATCACATCTACCGTCGGTTGGAAAGGTATTTGCTAAGGAAGGAGACAGGCATGCCTCCAAGAGGGTACTGCCACTGTCATCTGCACTAAGTGCGCTTTCCCCCAGACACCAGGGCCTGGAGGCCGTGGTGAGCGGCGGTGTGGAAAACTGCCTGTGTGCCTTTCCCTGGAGGTGCTGGGGTCAGAAACAAGGGGACACTGGTCCAGCGTGTCCTGTGGAGCACACGCCATAGAGAGGGGGAGCAAGTCCACAGCAGCACCCCACATCCAAGTGCTGGCAGTGTTTTATTAGTAAATATGTGTTTAATTAATGAATGAGTGGATTAATGAAGGGTTGGGTAAGTGAGTTAGTGACTGAATGAAAGTTCCAGTACGTGTGTGTGTGTGTGTGTGTGTGTGTGTGTGTGTGTGTGATGCAGGAGAAAGCAGACATCCAATCTTCATTGGCTCTACAATGCCCACATTTATATTATTTATAGTTATCCCTGTCTATTTCTACTTTAAAAATAAAAGATCAAATGTGCTTATCTTCATCTGTGGCCAGAAAACAAAGCGCTTCCTTATTTCAAACCGAGAGAGTGACCCTCACTGTTACCCTGGGGCCTCACTGACAAAATGTTTGCTTCCCGCCCCTTGACCTTGGAGCGGCCAGCCCCGAGGCCCGAGTTCCCGGCAGAGAGCTTCCCAGCAGACAACCACAAGGGTTCCATTCAACTGTGAGCTGAGAGGCGCCTGGCCCCTTAGTGGCCTCCTGCCGGAGTCAGCCAGCAAGGAGGGGGCGCTGTGCCAGTCCACAGCACCAAGATCACGGAGAGCACGGCGTCAGGGTGTGGAGATGCACTGGGCGAGGCTGGCACCCTCTGGGGCTTGAAGGTCAATGTAGAACCACAACTTGCTGCAGAAGGACCAGGAAAGATCCAGATAGGGCTGGGGGTAGGGCTCAAGGGGCACCAGGAAGTGAACCAGATAAAGAACAATGTACGAGCAATCAAGATGCTCGGGAAGGTCAAAGAAACACCTCCACTTGCACAGGGCCTGGAGTTACACCTCAACAAACCCGGCCTGAGTTGAAAATAGAAGTCAGTGTCTGAAGGGCCCAGCTCGGTGGAAGAGGCCCACCAAGTGCACATGAAGCCTGGGCTCACTGTCTGCACCGAGGACGCGCAGCCCGAGAGGCAGCACCGTGCGCTGGAGAGCTGGCATCTCCCTTGGCACCGGGCAGCCCGAGCCTCGGCCCCGGCTCAGAGGGAGTCCCGGGCCCGGCACCCATCTGCAGCTCAACACTGGAAGTACAGGTTCTGCCAAATGAGTATCGTTTGACGCCCTTGTACGGCTGGCAAATCGTAAGTCAACCCGTTAAAAGTTGGGGATCATAGGTAGTGACAAATATCAACTGTAACCACGTGACTAGTTATACACGAGAGGGTGGAGTGTTGGTATATGCTCATGGATCATCTTGGTTTTTCTCTTTTCTCTCTCTTATCTAACCTAAAAGGCATGACTAGCACTTTACATGGAAGCGTGTCACAGGGGAGTCTGGGATCATGTTGTAGGAGAAAACCCAGTGAAGTTGGGTTGCATGTGATCACCATGGTAGGAAAGAGAGTGATTTCTGGTCATCTTTACTGGGATCAAGAAGGGCTTACAGGGTGTAGAGGAGTGTGAGTTGACCCTGATGGTTTGTTCTGTCAGCCTGGCTAGGGTGCTGTCCTGGTAGTTTGATCAGACACTTTTGAGGGTTCCTGTGAGCAGGCTGGTGGTAGGTGAGGTCTGTCATCAGCGGCCCTTCAGTCAGGAAGTTGGCATGAGGTAGTGTGGGCGGGCCTGGCTCAATCCTGCGAAGGCCCGGAGGAGAGCCGGGGCTCGGGGAGAGCTCCTCCGTGCTCCCATGCCCAGCCACACAGCCACATAGCCAATTCCTGGCATTTAAATCCCTTCAAACATGCCGGCTGGCTGGTTCCCTGACTGCAGAAATGGGGGGGGGGGAAACCAAAAGAACAGAAAGCTGAGAGCACACGGAAGAGAAGGCAGACAAACGCTGGGCAGAGTCCAGGGTTAGGAGCTGGGGCTTCAGGCATTCCTGTTACTGAGGCGTGGCATGCATCAGAGAGCAGAGCCAGACGGACAAATGTGACCTCAGAAGTGCTTAAGCCGGTCTTGGTTTCTGACAGGTGATAATTACAGGTTGTGATTACAGTGCCCCTGTGGGAGGGGCCTGTGAAAGGGGCCGGGCTACGGGCAGCAGGGATAACATCCACCAGTGCCCTCTGCCCCTCCTGCCCCTCCCATCCACCTTCTTCCCAGGTGGCCTCTCACCAGCGATCACCTTGAATCTCCCACTTCAAAGGAAGTATCCATTGTCACGAATATCCAGCTCTGGTTTTCCCAAAGTCCCCAACTGTTTGGGTTTGAATGCAGAGTTTTCTTGTTTATTCATTCACATCAATACTTGGTGGGAGGGATCTCAAGACCTAGGTGCTGTCCCTGAGCTTTTTTGCCCAAGGCTGATGCTCTACAGCTTGAACCACAGCTTCACTTCTGGCTTTTTGCTGGTTAATTAGCGATAAGAGTCTCAGGGACTTTCCTGCCCAGGCTGGCATTCTACTGCAATCCTCAGATTTCAGTCTCCCGAATAGCTAGGATCACAGGGGTGAGCCACCATTTTTATCTGTTTTGGGGGGTCTACGCTTGGGGCTCTGCTTTTCAGGGCAGGATGTTTCTGTGCTTTGGGGTGGGGCAGGTTGACTCTCCACAGAGCCGAGCTGTTGCAGCCCAGGTGGGAAGAATGTGAAGCATGCCGTGTTTTGCCCTGGGAGCATGGCTCCTGGACCCCCAAGGCCTCCGCTTTGGAACGCCCACGCACCCAGGCAGCTTAGGATTTCCTGGTCACTGGGACATCTCCAGCGTGCACAACCTGACTGTGAGGTCCGAAATGAGATCATCAGTGGTTACCTGGCAGCCAGCTTTTGTCCAGGGCCCGGACAGAGTGGAGCCACCGTCGGCAGGGTGAGACGCCCAACTTTGGAAACGCTGAGTATCTCGGTGAACTGTGACTGGCCTGTCTCACAGATAAGAGGGCCCAGCCCAGTGGAGTTCAACCACCAGCAAAGGTCACAGGGCAACTCGAGGAACGTTGAGCTTGGAATCTGGAAAATAACAATCCTAACTTCTCATAGTAGAAACGCGGAGGGCCGAGAGCTGGGAGCCTGCCTGGTCAGTGCCCAGTCTGAGGAGGGGTGTCCTGGTCGGGGCCGCTGAGGCTCTTCCTCCAGTGCCCCACCCCCACCTCGGGAGAGAGGTCTTACCAGTCACGTGAAGATGTGGGCAGGCTAACGTGAATTCCAAGCACTTCTGGGAGCTTTCCACTGGCCGCCCTTATCAGAGGCTGGCGGGGTCAGTGGGAGTCAGTGTTCTCTTAGTGAGCAGCAGTGATAGACATTTCCATCTGTGCCATGTGGAAAGAACCCGGGGCGTCTGTCAGATGACTCACCTCAGATAGGAGAGGCTGGGGGTGAGGAGGTCACAGAATCTGGAGACACACACATATCCCCAGAACTGTGCTCAGCCCTGGGGCAGGTGTGTGTGTGTGTGTGTGTGTGTGTGTGTGTGTGTGTGTGTGTGCCCGTGCAGACCGCAAGGCCCCAGAGCCTTGGGGATGAGCATTGGGAGCCATGTGCCCCCTCTGCCCCCACTACACCCCAGCACACAGCGGGAGCAATTCTAGGCACAATGGTTACACCCCAGCGGAAAGACTTGGGAAGGAGCATCCAAACAGAATCCTAGCCCCAGCTCCCTGCGTAGGTGCCATGAGAGTGCAGAACCTTCCAGGGCCCATCCGGGGGGGGGGGGTTAGCACCAAAGAAAGCTTGTGACTGCACCCCAAGGGCCAGACTCTGAAATTTAATTTTAACCCCAGCTCCCCAGTTCTAGCTTTTCTTTTAAAAGGAGATTTAGATGCAGCCCCTGCGCAGCAGAGGCTGAGAGCCTGCTGGAGAAAACGCCGGCCGGCATCAGGAAAGAAGCCGGGAGCTCCACTCTCACGGGAGACACGCACCTCATCTTCTCCACAAGGATCCCACCGGAAGGTTCTGGACCGGCTGATGTTGCCACCAAAGCATGGAAGGAAGGCAGGAAAGCCACCACCGTCCACGGCCTCCTGTCCTCCATCAGGATTGATGTCACCTCCTGGGATTTGCTTTTCGTTGTCTTTTATTTTGGGGTACGGGGGATCGAACCCAGGACATAGCGTTCACTGGGCAAGCGCTCTGCTACTGAGCAACATCCCAGCCCCACCTGGGACTTTGATGGGGCAGGAATTCCAGAAGGTTCCCCTTGGGGTGCCACGCCGGCCCCCGGTTCCTGGAGCTGGCCTTGCACGCTGCGTCCTTCAGGTGTAGGGCTTCCACAGAGGCTGGGCCGTGGTGCCACAGGCCGGGAGCCCTGGCAGGATCCAGGTCCTGGCTGGGCGGGGAAGCCCGCCTGCCCGGCCTCCTTCCCGAGACCAGACCAGCTCTCGGACCCGCCAGGGCAGAGTGTAGAGCACAAAGACGGCTCTAGCCCCTCCCCGGCCGGCCGGGGGGAACGCTCTCTGCTGGCTTGCATTATTGATGGGCATGCTATAAATTTTTTAAAGACATAAATAATGTATTTAGAACAGTGTCAGCTTGTGTGTGTTTACCAATTTGGATGGTGTAAATGTGCCTCAAACAATGTGAAAGCGAACACTGGTTTAAAATTGTTTAAAATGAGCATGATGTTTTAGTGTAGAGACAACAGTCTTGCTCTGCAGCATTGCTTATTGTACTGTGTGTAATTTTGCTCACTAGCTTCCTTGCAGAGAGAGAGACAGAGAGAGGAGAGAGAGAGAGAATATGCAATCATGTTGACTTAATCTCTACATTCAGACTTGGTGGTTATGGCGATGGTGGTGGTGTGTGTGCACGCACATGTGCATGCATGCACGTACACACTGGAGAGAAGAGCTCATGTGAAGGGGGAGCAAGTGACCCTCAGTCCCAGGGGAGGCTCTCCCTCTCACCTGTCAGGGGAGGTCAGGGGCGGACACTCCCCAGCCCCGTGGGAGTTCACGCTCCCAGCTCCCAGGGCCTTTCCTCTGCTTCCATCCCCTGCCCCAGGCACAAACTCAACTCACACCGCACATTGGCAAGGCAGTTCAGTTTCATTCCAGCCCCGAGCACCCCATGCTGGGCCCCGGGCTCCCAGAGGGGAGCAAGGGGTCCCCAGGCCAGGCCTGGGAGGTCACCACTGGCACCCATAACAGAAGAGGTTGGTTTCCCACACCATGAAGGCTTGAGGACCCCGCCAGGGGCTAAGGCTGAGTTGGGAGGGGGGGATTTCCTGCTTAAGGCTTCCTGGCGGGCATGGAGATCTGGGCCGCAGCAACGTGGTCAGGGGCTACAGACTTGGGGTGTCGGTGGCTGGCACGTCCCTGGGAGCCACCTCCCTGGGCCACCCTCTGGGCACAGGCAAAGCCCATCCCAGCCAGGCCCAGTGCTCTGAGACTGGAACAGAGCTTGAGCAGCCTGAGCACCGGGGCAGAGCCTGCTGCCAGCGGGCAGCTGCGTGGCCGGGCGCCAGAGCCACCGGCCAGCGAGGCGTAGAGGGTCCCTGCCCGTGGAGACCTGAGTCGAAGAACACGCCTTAGCCCGGTTTATGAGTTGACAGCACTGCAGTGAGGTGTGGCTGGTTGTGAAATGCGCGGGCAAGCTGGCTTCCCCGGGCAGGGAGGGACACACCCAGGCCAAAGCTGCGAGGCCCAGTGCCACAGGGCGGGAGGGGGGGGAAGGAGGGGGGGGGTCTGCCAGAAACCTTCCTGCTCAGCACACGGCCCGCTCCTGCCTGCTTCCGGGGCGAGTCCGAGACCCTGCAGAGAACGCCGTCCTGGACCGCCAGGACGTTTTAGGCAGCAGGGAACATCTGTGGGACTGCATTTTAATTCTGAAGGCGTCTCTCAGCTCCCACAAGGAGAGAGGCCGGGCCTCCGGAGCCCAGCCTCACACACGGGATTTACTCTAAGATCAAGCTCAAAACTTTGAGGGAAAAAAGTTCAAATTTCATGTTTTATTAAATGTTTACATAAACAGCTGCTTGATTTAGTTTTGTATTCACCTTGGCATTCACAATTTCTTGACAATTTCCCCTCCTTCCTTCCTTCCTGCCTTCTTTCCCTCCTTCCTTCCTTCTTTCCTTCTTTCCCTCCTTCCTTCCTTCCTTCTTTC
>NW_012267293.1:1182076-1185108 GCF_000151885.1 Dipodomys ordii | reverse complement strand
CAGTACACATCCAGATCTCCTCACACCCCACACACTGCAGGTACCCATCCAGATCTCCTCACACCCCCCACACACTGCAGTACACATCCAGATCTAGTTCTCCAGCCCCACAAGTTTTATTGCTCTGTGACCCATTAAGCTTCCACTTCTAATAGTAATTAAGAAAAAAGATATTGCAGGGTACCAGTGGCTCCCACTATAATCCCAGCTAGTCAGGACACTGGCATCATGGTTTACAGCCACTCAAGCAGTAAAGTCCTTATCTCCAATTTGTTGCCAAAAAGCTGGGAATGGAGGTGTGACTCAAATGGTAGAGCACTAGCCTTGAGTGAAAAAAGCTATGGGACAGTACTCTGGCCCCAGGTTCAAGCCTTAGCATCAGCACAAAGGAAAAAGAGAAAAATACAAGCAAGCTGCACACCCATGTCAAGAACTAACTGGAGGGAAATGTCAGGCATGCATGGGTGGCGTCCCGGCTGGGTGTGGCAAATCTCAGGGAGACGCCCCACTGCTATTCCATCACCACAGAGTCTAAGCAAGAGCATGAATCACAAAGCCAAAGGCTTAGTGAGAACAGAGCCCAGAAATTAGAAGTCTCTTCACGTGGACATGTTTGGGGTAGCAGCTGCGTCATCAGGCAGGGGTGGACCTGGAAGTCTGCACTGGGCCAGGCAGGCGCGGTGCTGGGGACCAGCAGGGCTGCTGTGTGCTCTGGCTCCTATGGCAGGCAGGCAGGAGGAGGCTGGAGTCGTGCTGCTGGCTCAGATGTGAAGGGCACGCAGGAACACAGGCTCCTGCAGGGTACCAGGCCACGGGAGTCCCACGCACGGGCCAGCTCCCAAACTCGTGTTCTTGCTTCAAAATGGTGAAATCTAATGACTTCGGGGTTTACTATTCAACTTTGAAGCGAAATTCTGGTATGTATTCAGAAGGCTTTTTCCCTTTGAAAAGTTGATCAATATGTAGAACTTGGGCTTGGGGTCAGTCTATGAAGCGAAGGGGGTGAAGCAGCACCAGCCCCTCACTCGCTGTGTGGCATGGAGCCAAGCCACGACCCTTGCTGTGCTCGACAGGGCCACGTCTGGAGTGCAGTTGGGCCTGCTTTAGAGGTTCTGGAAAATCAAATGTATCAGCACAGGCAACGATCCATCCATACCAACACACAGCACACTGTAGAGGCTTCCCGCAAACATAACAGCTATTACTCTTTCCCCCTCACCCTCTGCTGGAGCCTGGGAGGGAGAAGATATGGACACAAGGACCAACAGCGGGGACTGCGTCACATTGTCTGCTTATTCCTATCGTCCTAGCTGCGTGGGAGGCTGAGATCTAGAGGATCCCAGGTCAAAGCCAGACCAGGCAGGAAACTTTTCAACATTCCATTTCCAAAATAACCAGCAAAAACAAGTGGCAGGACACCAGCCTGCCTAGCAAGCACAAGGCCCTGAGTTCAAATCTCAATACCTTAAAAAGAAGAAGAAAGAGGAGGAGAAGGGATGGATTTAGTTGGTAGGTGCAATTTATATGGAAATTATGATAGAACACGGAGAACCCAGAGAACCCGGGGTTCCCGAGCAGAGCAGCAGGGACAGCAGGCTGGGGGGGAGGGGGCGTGACTGCTTCCATGCCCAGAAATCCCTCCCAGCTTCAGAGAACTGGAATTCCCCAAGCCGCTGAGCTCTCCCTTCCACGGTGCCGGTGCCGGGAACTCTGGTTTTGTAGTGCCTCATAGCCAACTCCTTAAGGTGCTAAGGAGCTAGAAGGCTGAAATCGCCCCAAAGGGTGTCAGAGCAGTGCTGTTGGAATGTGAAGCAGAGTCATTGAAAGATCATAAATCCTCGCCCTAGCAAAGCCCTGGTTCAGCTCAGCCTTCCACCTCTCTCAGCCCCAACCCTGTGTGGGATGACCATGGGCCTCGCTGCCTGGCGCAGCCCTGCCCGGGAGGCCGCTTCCATGAGTGGGAGAGAGGGGGGGGGAGAGAGGGGGAGGGAGAGAGGGGGGGGAGAGAGAGGGAGAGGGAGGGGGAGAGAGAGAGATCAAACCTAGACCAAGCCACACATGCCCGTGTTCGCTGGCTGGACATCGCCCGTGTGCCTGGCTTCGTGGCCGCCCAGCAGGCCGTGCTGTCGCCCTCCTGCTCCCGGGACAGGATGGGGCTTGGCCCATGGCAGCGGATCCCATTTCCCTCACAGTGAGTGGTTAGTATTCCCCTGAGCCAGGCTTTGCGGGGATCCCCTCAATTACTCACTCACTCATTCAACAAGTGTTTGTGTTGCTCTCCCCCTGCGGGGGGGGGGGCAAGCCCGGCGATGAGAGGAGCAGGTGTAGAGTCCGCGGTGTCTGGCTACAGAGGGCAGCGCCGCGAACGCACTGGTAGCTTCAGGCTGGGCCGGCACAGGAGCGGGGCTTCGAGGATGCTCGCAGAGAACACCGAGCACGGGAGAGCGCACGGTGCCAAGCGGACTCCGGGTCTCTCACTTGGTGTTTAACTGCTCACCGAGGACACCACGTGGGAAGGTGCATTCAGTAAGACGTTCCCAGCCCCCGCTGGGGCTCCCTCGGCCCGCTTCCCGGACTGCGGTCAGTCTGTCCTCACCCTTCTTCCTTCACAGATGGTAACGGGTAGCATTACCCTCCCTTGGCCAGAGGTCCACACGTGAGGTTGCCTCTGACGTCCTAGTCGGCTCTTCCCGTTGGTGCGCAGTGACCTTGCGCACTCTCCGGAAGCGGTCCATTAGTGATTCAAGCCGCCAAGATGTGTTTACACTGGAGCCATCCCTGATCATCTCTGCGGTCGTGGTGCCGCCTTCGGCTGCCGCCTCCTCTGAGCCTCCTCTGCGTGCTTCCGCGGTGGCTCTTCCTCTTGAGGCTCGGCTGCAGCCTTCAGCCTGAAACAGCCTCCCTCAACCCCCCTCCCCCCCCCTGCCCCGGGGAGGGGGTCAGGTGCTTTCGAGGCCCAAGCTCCGTCTGTCCAGCAGAGACTGCCCTGCCCCGCCCCATGCCTCCGCCCTCACACAGGACGATTCCCCCCC
>NW_012267293.1:1181193-1181724 GCF_000151885.1 Dipodomys ordii | reverse complement strand
GAGCCCCCCTCCCCCGCCTCTGCCCTCACACAGGACGAGCCCCCCCCACACCACCAGGCTGTTCTCCTGGGTCTCAGTGGATGCCCAGTGTCCCTTCTAGAAACTTCTAGTGCTCCCTCTCCTTCTCATGAAAAGCTCACCAGATCTAGAGTTGGGGAAGGAAGAAACTGGGTCTAAGGGAGAGGGGAGAAGGCAGGAATGAAGAGCCCTGAGGAGTCACCCGGTGAGGCCTCCAGCATGGCTCTGGAGGCTTCCTAGCTCACAGCCGCCAAGCCCGCACCCAGCTTCCTGACCAGCCCTGGGCTGCAGCCAGCCAGGGGCGGAGGGTCACCGGCGCGGCCCGGGCGGGGACCGGGGCGAGGCAAAGCCCAGACCGAGCGCGCGCAGCCGGAGACGAGGCTGGGCGCACGGGGCGCGGAGCCGCCCGAGGGAAGCCTGCAGCTTCTCTAAGACTTCATTCACCCTCCGCCAAAAGGGCCGACAACACGGGGCTTCCGGCCGCCGTCACACGTACTTTTGAAACTATGAACA
>NW_012267293.1:1174522-1180063 GCF_000151885.1 Dipodomys ordii | reverse complement strand
CCCTGCCTGGCGCACCTGCGCGGGTCGGTCGGGATCCGCCCAGCCCCCACGGGCAAAGCTGCTCTCCTGTCCCTGCTGCTGCCTCTCAATCCGGACCACCTGGTGATAGCTCCCCACTCCATGCGTCCCCCTACATCCTCCTCCCCTTCCCTCTCTTCCTTCATCCATCTCTTTCCATCCATCTCTTTCCCCCATTTATCCCTCCCTTCCTTCTTCTCTCCCTTCCTTCCTCCCCTCACCCATCAAACTGTCTGTGCACCAGTCTAGCACTCACAAGACTCACCCGTGCCAGCGGATCAACAGTCTAGACCCGAGGGAAGGAAGCAACGCAGATGCGCCAGTGGGTGTGGCACCAGGAGCGACGAGCCCGAGGCTGCCTGGGGCCTCCCTGCAGCCCGGCCTTCTTGCCAGCTGGTGCTTCTGGCCCTTCCTACACTTCACCTTAGTTTTGGACAACAGTGCATCCCCTTCTCCCCCCATCATAAGCCTGATTTATAGAAGGAAAGCAATCGGATTTTCTGTGACAAATTATCCAGACCAGAGTGACACAATGGGTTGAGCAAGCTGATTAAATGAAATCACAACCAAACACAGTCTGTCTTCCACAGGTGTGGCCTCTCCCCCACTCCTGGGTCAGGCTCTGCTGTACATACAAAGGCAAACGCAAGCTCCTTCTTAGTTGTGCCTTCATCAGCGTGAAGTCCAGTGTGAGCACGCCGTCACTGCCAGGGCGCCGAGTGCGCGGCGGGGAACAGCGGCAGCTTTGTGCTCTCACTGGTCCCAAAGGAAGGAAGGTGGCTGTGATCAATAAACAACACCCACGGTGCCTGGGCTTCCCCCCATGTGAAGACTGCTCGGTATAAAGCCACTCGCCTCCTAGTGTCTTCACGGGGCCTCTGTAGAGCGCTACCACAGAAGCTAAAGGCCAAGTAAATAAAAGAACAAGAGACATAAAGAGCAACCTTGGATTCCCTTCAGATTCCATAACAAAGACACTATCTTAGTATGCTCTGTCCCTTTAAGTAATGTTGGTCGACAGTGAGCCTCGCTGGTGTTAAAGCAGGGTCGGTCAGGGCTGACCTCTGCTTGCTTTCCTGCGTTTGTCATGTGACAATGTCTACCGCACCTGCCAAGTGTGACTTGCCCAAGAGAGCCCCTTCCACACCCTCCTGCCCTTCCTCTGGCCTCTGACGTTGCCAGCTGGGGTCTCTGCTGGCCCCAGCTGGACTTGTGGAATGAGCCGGAACTGTCTGCAGTGGCAGACAGACAATCCCACTAAAAGTGCACATTTGTCCTAAAGTCTTCCCTGGATGAACTCCTTTCTTACCCGGATTCCTGCCGAGGTGGAGTGCCCTCCTTCCCAGGGACAATGCAGATGCAGGGTGAGACACAGGGCGAACTACCCGAGACAAACCACTCATAAAGGAGAAAGGCTTGGGGCTGGGAAGAAGGAGGAGGAGGAGGAGGAGGAGAAGGAGAAAGAGAAGGAGAGAAGCAGGAAAAGCAGAAGCAGAAGAAGAAGAAAAGAAGAAGAAGAAGAAGAAGAAGAAGAAGAAGAAGAAGAAGAAGAAGAAGAAGAAGAAGAAGAAGAAGAAGAAGAAGAAGAAGAAGGAGAAGAAAAAGAAGAAGAAGAAGGGCTTATTTTTGCCTAGTGTTCTGGAGGTTTCTGTCCATGGTCAGTTGTCCCAATTATCTCTGGGCCTCCAGAGACACAGTACAGCGCGATGGGGACGTACAGCAGAAGGAACTGCTCACCTCATGTCAGCTAGGAGGCGGGGACAGGAGGAAAACGCCAACACCCCAAGATCCCTTCAAGGGTCCCCCTACCACCCAACTCCCTCCCGTTGGTCTCATCTCCTAAACCAGTGCTTCCCACTGGTGTCACAGGCTGATGGCCAAGCTCTGGACGGTGGAGCCTCTGCGGGATGTTCAGATGACAGCCACACTTCCAGTCATTTCTTTAAGATTCTATTTTTATGACCTGAAACACTTTACAGTTTTGACACACTACCCTCTTTCTCCAGACTGGCAAGACATTTTAAGATTGCAAAAGGCAGTGGCCACACCTCTGACCAAGAAATAGGGAGCAGGCAAGCTGCAGTTGTCTGGGAAAGGTGGAAGAGGTCTGGGAGCCCAGCGGGGCGGGGGTTGGGAGTTGGGGCAGGAGGGGTGGGGGATGGGGTGTGGGGGGGGGCTGCCATGTGCTGGGCCCAGCTGCCTGCACTGCATGGGGTCCAAGCTACCAGCGCTGGGTGGTAAGCGATTAGTCTGGTAATGGGCAATGCTGTATGTACTCTTGCCCTGCCCAAGGCCCACAGAGGCCCCCCCAGAGGCAAATTGAGGTCAAAGGAGCCCAGTCTGCTGGCCAGAGCACTTCCATTGCCGGGGCTCAGAGACCGGACCCCCATCTCCAGTCCTGTTTGAAGACACGGCCCAGGGTCTGGAATTAGGCAGATGGTCTGGTGTTCCCCTGTTGTCTTCCCAGCTTCTGGCCTAGGTAAGAGGCCTAACTTCCCTCTTCCTTCCTCATTTTCAGAAAGTGAAGAGAAACGAGAGTCTAGTCCCCTTGTTTTTCAAAGGTGTGATCTGAAGACACGGGCCTGCCTGGCGGGGGTGTGCCCTGCTCCGGCCTCCGGGTGTGTAAGGGAGCGGTGTGGTGGATCAACCCAGGAATGGCTACCTTCCTTGGTCCCGGTCACGCTGGGGTGAACGAGGCCTGTGTAAGGCATCTCCCCATTCACTGGCTGAAGGTGAGTCGCCAGTGTAAACCCCAACAGAATTCTCCAGTGGCTTCCTTCACAGAGCACAGCGCGGAAACGCAGATTTCTACTCTGCTGGGCTGTGAATCCGGCCTGCTTCTGACTGGGGGTCTGCAGTTCCAGAGGGCTCTGACTTCTGTATTAGTTACTTCAAGTGTACCCATCTTCAAAGGAATTCACTGGCCCAGGATATTTGAATTAATCATAAAATCCGTCTCTGGGAGAAAAATCATATATTCTTGGTTTTTCCCTCAGCTCCAGGCTTTAAAGCTCTTCTCATCACTCAGGACCAAAACCAAGATTTAAAAATACATGTTGGCCTCAGGGAAGAAGAATAATTCGGGCATGAAAACTGAGCTAAATTGAATAGGGATTCTTCTGTCAGTCTTGCCAATAGAGCGCTCATAAGGAATCTGGGCTCTTTGGAGATAAACAAAGTCCAAGAGTTGATCCCGGGCTTTGACTGGGTACAGATATTCTTTTATTGGTGTTATTATTATCTTTAAGAAGTTTTACAAATTAAGTAATTTTACAAACGCAGTGAATCACTATCAGCCCTCCGTCACTCTCCCGCATCTCTCCCAACCCCTTCCACACCCTCAAGTTACATTCACACATTCTTTTTCTTTGGCAGACGTGGGTCTTGAACTCAGGGCCTGAGCACTGTCTCTGAGCGCTTTTGCTCAAGGCCTAGCGCTCTACCACTTTTAGCCACAGCTCCACTTTTTGAGTGGTTCATTGGAGATAAGAGTCTCATGGGAACTTTACTGCCCAGACTGGCCCCCAAGCAGGATCCTCAGATCTCAGCCTCCTGAGTAGCCAGGATGACAGGTGTGAGCCACCAGTGCCAGGTTTCAGATATTTTTACTTTTGCTTTTCTCTGTCTCTAGCAGACCATAGATCCTGCTCTTGGGTCAAGGTCCCAGTCTGCTTTCTCCTCTCCAGAGGTGCACATGCATGCTATGAGCAATCGCTCACAGCCCCTGACCCCTCCAAAACAGTCATCAATGCCATGCTCGAAAGGATGGGACCTTCGGAAGCACTTACCATAGGTCACATTCAAAAACAGACGCTGGCTTTATTATGATATTTCTACAGCAAAAGTCCAGCCTCGTAGATGCCTCCTTAGTGGCCATTTCCTTCATTTTAATAAAATGACCTTCCCATTTCCTTTTTCTTCTTCTTCAGGTCAAATGAGGGCTCCCTAGTGAACATGCTGATTATTTCAAACAGTCCTAAGAGAGAGCCTGCCGAGATCATTTTCTGTAGAAAAGTCATGTTTTTTAAGAGATATTACCTCTTGATACATAACCCTTGTGTGACAAACAGTATGCCAAGGTTTTATTTAGCTCTGTACAGTGACCAAGTTTTAGCTGAATAAACAAAATGAATGACCAAATTCCAACTAGAAAAGTACACGACTCGGTTCATGTTTAATAACTACCTGAGTTGGAATCAGGAGCTGTGTCTGGCATGGCCTGTCTGAAGCGAATGTTCCCAATGCTGCTCTGGCCTGATCCTCTCTACCTCAATGGGCATCTGACCCTGGGTCTCTCAGCAGAGAGCTTCACGCACCTCAGGGCTTCGACCGTGCTTCTCCAAGACTGAAGTGGCCACAAAGACAGCAGTGGAGAGAACGGAAGGCTGCGCTTCACCGTGGACGGATGCAGAGGCCTGGCCTGGGCCAGCACTGAGGGGCAGGCGTCCAGTCCTGTGCTGACAAACAGGAAGAAACACGGAGCGGTGACAGGGTGTCATGAGCGCGGAGTGCATGGCTACCTAGTCAGCCTCCTCCAATCCAACCTCGGGGGGACATGAGTCAGGAACCCAGTGAGGCTTCCCAGAGTCCTGAGGAGTGGGGCCCCACGGGGGCTGTCGGGAGGAGCCTCTGCTGGGAACGAGGCAGCACCAGATACTTTCATCCGGCGTCTCCCTGGGCGATGGGAACCAAGGCAGGACCGGGCCCTGGCAGGAGATGACCAAGGTCCTCGCATCCACTGCAGGGCTGGGGGTTTTGCCGGACGCCCCCGCTCCCAGGATTGGGGCTGGCTCTCCTCTGCCCAGCACCTGGCGGCAGCTTTGTTCTGTCCGCCCGCGGCTACGGCAGAGCCCGTTTCTCAGGACCACACCCCTCCGATGCAAGCCCAGCTCCTCCCCTGCTGCTCACGCCATGGTCTCAGGCCCCTGGCCAGGCCCTTGCCAACCCCTTTATCACCCCTGCGATTTCTGGTCTGGGAGGTGTCTGAAGCCCCCTCCTCCACGTCACCTGCTTCCAAGCTGCCAGGAGAGCCTTCTTCAGGTCTCCCAGCCTCCCTCTGATTCCCAATGCAGCTCAGGCTCTCTGCAGCCGAGCTAGCCGTGGGAGCCACGGGATGTGGCTATACCACCATGCCTGGAACGGGAGGCTCAGGCACAGGCTCCTCGCATCTGGTCAGCTCAGGTGAAGGCCTCGTGATGGGCAGCGCCACAGCAGCCTGCATGCAAAGGAGACCACAGACAAGACAGGAAGCCAAGAGGCAAGGAGGGACCAGGGCCTCTCTCTATAATGCTCCATTTTTAATAACGAGGGCAGCTCCGAGGCCAGCCTCTCCATCCCATGACACCAGGGCCACGCTCCGGCTTCTTGCCATCAGCGTGGCACCCAGCGAGCCCCTGCTCGCAGCCCTGCCCTGAGAACAGCCCTGCACCCTCCTCTGAGAACTCCTCCTGCTCGCAGCCCTGCCCTGAGAACAGCCCTGCACCTCCTCTGAGAACTCCTCCTGCTCGCAGCCCTGCCCTGAGA
>NW_012267293.1:1148257-1174472 GCF_000151885.1 Dipodomys ordii | reverse complement strand
CTCCTCCTGCTCGCAGCCCTGCCCTGAGAACAGCCCTGCACCTCCTCTGAGAACTCCTCCTGCTCGCAGCCCTGCCCTGAGAACAGCCCTGCACCCTCCTCTGAGAACTCCTGCCCATCAGCCTGTTGTGCCAGGGCAGCCTATCCCCGGGTCACCCGTGATGTGCCGACCGACGTCAGCTCTGTGTAAGTCTTGTGGCTCTAGTCACTCCAACTGAAGTTTCCACATAGCCAGTGTCTGCGCCTGAACTACATCCTAGAACCTGGTCATTAGCCTGTCCTGGCTAATTCGTTGGCTGAATCCACAAGTGCCGCCTGACCTGTTTTTGGCTTCCTCTTGTTGCTGGGATGGCAGACACGGGCCGTCATGCCCAGCTTCCCTCCGCTGGGAGGGAGCCTCACTGGTTTTCCGGCCAGAGCTGGTCTGGAACTGTGATGTTCCCATTTTTAGCTTCCCGCATGGCTGAGACCACAAGTGTCAATCGCCAGTATCTTCCTTCTTCCCTTCTGAGGTGGACTCTCGCTCTGGTGTCCAGGCTGGCGCTCAGGTGATGCCCGCCTCTGCCTTCTGAGTAGCTGTCCTACAGGCCCTTACCACCATGCCCACAGATACACTCTTTGGCAACTGTGAACCTTCAGCAGAGCAAGATTTAAGTTGTACTAAAATACAATTGCATATTGCATAGATGATAGAGTATTTTTTATCATTATTAAAGTTGGTGCCATTTGTTCCTAATTTATGCCAATATCAGCAATAGGTATTTTGTTGAAATACCAGAATTGTTTCTGTTTTCAGCCATACCACATTAAAAAAAACACAACTCATTGCTTTTAAAAAAAACCAATAAATTCTGTTCCAGGCCAGCCAGCTTGTAGAAAGAGCCAAAAGGTGTTCCAGGCAGTAAATCTTGTGCTTTGTTTGTTCTTTGTTTTCCTATAAGCACAAAAGATACAGAAGGTATATGCTAAAGGAATATAAAGGAAGCATTAGTAAACTTACACAGGATGGTGTTTGCTTATAATATTCTTCTTTAAATCCACCACTACTGCTCACACAAGAACTACAATACACCTTAGGGATAACACCAGAAGTTCCTCAGACTGCAGCAAAACAAGGACCCAGCACGGCAACGCCTTTGGTGGTCTATACTAATTAGCCTGGCCTGGCGAGTTTACCCTAGGTCAGTTATCACCCAGGCTCAGTTTCAGCAGCTGCTCTGGTGCTGAGGACCAACCATGTCAGAGCCCACAGCTCCTTTGGACCCCCCACCAGTGTGCGGTGTGGACACCAGGCCTCACCAGAGAACCCGGGGCTGGCGTTAACTGTCATCATCAGGACACGTAGGTGGCCTTTTTGACCATCTTCAGTGGGTTGTAATTGGCACACCAATTATCACTGGTCTTTCCCATGTTTGATGATGCAGTGGTATCTTACAAATTCACTCAGCTATGCAACTACCAACACCACTCAGCACTTTCGGTGTCCCCCAAACTCCACGTGCCTTTGTAGCCCCTTTCCATCTTCCCAGTCCAGCCGGCCTCGAGTCTCCTGTCTATGGATCTGCCCGTTCTGAATGCTCCACGCAGACGCAGTTGCCCTGAGCCGGCCTTGGTGTGATTTCTCGCCCAGTCATAGCATATGTGCATCTCTCATTCTTTTCTTTAAACGCCGAGTTCCATTCAGGGTCGCGGTCCAGAGGCTTCCGGGGTACCCCTGCCCTCACACCCACAGCCTCGCTGCTGCCCACACCCCCTCGGTGGTGCTGCCAGCACCTGGCGGACCCCAGCCACATCACCGCCACTCAGAAGGGCCTGTCCCGGGGTGTGTGTAGCGACGTGGGCCGGGCAGCTCGGGGCCTCAGTGGCTGCCCTGGGGCCTCGTGCTGTGAGCGCGGCCGGTGGCGCTGCCACCACAGCAGAGTCAGATGGGTCCCCGCTGACCGCTTCTGGAGTCAGCTGTGCTGCTGCTCCGTGGTCCTGGGGTTGGACCCTGTGCTTTGGTGGACCATCTCTTTTGTGCCTCCTTGGGCCCGGCAACCAAGCCCACAGAATGTTCTAGAAAGTCTCCACTAGAACTTCTTAGGACCGGCTCTTTTCGATACCACTATGTATTTGATTAACCTTTTTAGGGAATGGACCAAACTTCTCAAGTCTTTTAGCTTTGTTCCTTGTCTTCAAAACAGGCTGAAGTCTGAGCGAGGGAGGCCCCGGGCCTCTGGCCGTGCCAGCAGTGGAGAGGCCTGCAGAGGCCGGGCCGCCAGTGCCCCTCCTCCTCCTCAGGTTTGCTCTCCAGAGGCCGGAACCTCATGGAGCCGGTGCGGCCTTTGCCTCCCTTCTGTCCTTCAAGCTCTTCTCCCAGGACTTCCTACTTGCCTGCTAAATAGTCAGCTGTGGGCTACCCCACCTTCAATTTGTTCCTTAAAATCCAATTCATTCTCTACTAACCATCTACTAAACCAGTATTAGTTAAGAATACACACACACACACACACACACACACTGCTTCTCTTCTTCCTTTGGTGTTTCCATGTGGACAGTGTCCAGACAGATGCTGGCTCCCAGGGGAGTGGACGGTCAGGCTGCGGCTCGCCTTGCCTTTGCTGGCTCACCTTTGCCAGCAAGTGTCCACAGAGCACTGTCCTGCCAGCTGCCCGCTGCCTGAGTATTTGGACAACTGGTTTCTACATCTCATGTTTCTTGTCCCAGTTACTGAGTTCTGGAGTGGCCACCAATGGCGAATGACCGGCTCTGGTGATGAGGGAGAGGAAAGGCCTACTCAGGGGTAAGGGTCCTGCACTAGAGGGCTTCCTTATAAATGTGGACACATTCCTGCAAGGGGCAGGTGGGAAGTGGGAAGTGTTCTCAGCAGAGAGGCTCGGGCCCTGAGACCGGAGCCCAGGCCGGTGCTCTCCCCCAGGAGGCTGGCAGCCTCACTGAGCCACACGCAGCCGTCAGACCCCCATACGCAGGGCTGAGCCAGAGGCCTGCATCTGCCAGCCCAGGCACTGGACCAGGCTGAGCTGGGAGGCCTGCCCCAGGGAACAGGACGTGTGGCAGCAGATGTGGCTGCCAGTTAGAGGCGAGGGCTCCAGGCCAATGACAGGACACAGAGCTTCCTGCCACAAAGTTTCTAAAACAAAATACATGCCGTTGGCCATGCCACTTCCTGTCCCTCCACTGCATTTCCTAAGTTTTAGAACCACAGATCTGCTTATGGTCAGAAATGCTACAGGAATGATCTCAAGGGAAATACCTGCCTTTGTCAAGTAAAAGACTTCACGGGACGCTGGCTCGGCCATGGCCGCGGCTGCTTCTGTCTGTGCTGACCGTCCCTCCTCCTAGCAAAGCTGTTTCCTGCCCTTTCACTACATGGGCCGGTGACGCCAGGATTCATAACCAAAGAGAACCATAAAAGCCTGGCCAACCTAGCCTTCATCTTCAATAGACAGTGAGATATGCAACATGTCAAGGGTGGCCTTGCCGGTCAAGGGTGAGCGTCCTCAGCTCTAATCAAGCCCTGTCATTCTGCTAAGATACAGTCACTGCTTCTGAACAGAGCCAGGTCCCAGAGCCTGGGACTGAGTGCCTCTTCCCCACACCCTCTCCGCCCTGGTCTTGAAGCACCACGCAGATGCTAATTAGTGGTTCTCACGCTGCTGTTTGGGTGACCCATTGTCACCGAAGATGAGACAGACAAGGCTCTGAAACAGCATCACCAAACAGGCCGCCCACACCAGCCAGGGCCTCACACTCCTTCTGCCCCAAGCTGTGTCCAGCCTCCTGGCTAGTCAACGGCCGAGAATCTCTAGGCCACAAGTTTTAGATGCTCGTCAGGCTGCGCACTGTCCTCTCTGCATTGTGACTGTGATACACTAAATAGCTCCCTGTTTTCTGGGACCCCCCTCGTCTGTTGCTCGCCAAGCTCTGGTGGGAGATGCCTCTAACTCCGCTGTGTGCTCATGCCCAGCCTACCTTCCCGCCTGCTCCAGCATGCCTCCCTCCCAAAGCTGTGGCCAGACTTATGTCCCAGACGATGCTCAGTTGGTTCTGCTCTGGCTCAGGAATGCACAAAGCCAGTGATTACTGACCACAGCATGTCCCTGCCCTGAAGACTTCTGTGTGCTCTCGTCTACTGCCACGTAGGCTTCCCCTGAGGGCCGTGGTCTCAGGCTGAGCTTCTGAGCTGCCCCTGCCTCAAGCCCTGTGCTGCTGCTTCCTTAGCAATGGCCCTCCCCCGCCCCCTCCCCCCCCCCCCCCCCCCCCCCCCCCCCCCCCCCCCCCCCCCCCCCCCCCCCCCGCCGCGGACGGGGCCTCTGCCTGCTCTTCATGTCACCATTTTCTCTGTGGCCTTGTTCCCATTTCAGATGGGAAACTCTTCACACCGTCGGCTCAGGATCACACAGGGCCAGGCCAAAGCAAGGGGCTGGCTGGCCTAGCTCGGTTCAGAAGCCTGGATCCCTCTCTATCACCTGGTCCAACAGCTGCACCAGAGAAGGGCTCACCTCCGGGCTTCCAGGTCCTGGACCAGTCATGTGATGTGCAGAGGTGTTCCAGACAACGCGGCGGGATCTCTGGCCTAAAATGGAGCTCACTAAATCAAGTCTGAGTGCAGGCTGTAGCCACTAAAATCAAGAACTGTTCATATATCTCAGCAAATGCTCAGTTCCACATGACTGGCACAGGTGGGCTTCTACAGAAGAAAGAAAATACACATTGTGTGCTGAGGTTTAATGCTGAGAGCTCCCGGACCAAGCACTGGGCACACCCCATTTTGGATGAGTATGAAAACATGTTTGTCATTGTGAGCAGCCAGCAAGCCCAGGTCCCCAGTGTCCTCCACTCTGCTCTGAGCACACAGCCTGGCCGGCCCCGCCCCCAGGCCTCGCCTCTGCCTCGTGGTTGGCTAACACCAGGCTTCCCAGCCAACCTCCATGCTGCATCTGCACTCCGTCGGGCCCTCAGTGGTCCTGCAGCCTCTCTGATGCTAAAATGATGCCCTCCAAACACATCAAAACTTGAAAGCTGGTGTCTATCTGATCTTCCCCATGAACTACCGGGACACTTTACTTGTATCTCTCTGCAAACACATACTCTTTTCTGCACGCTGAAATGACCGACCATAATCTTCTCTTGATTGCAACATCTATGAAAGCAGATGTCTCCACTCCCAGGAGCCTCCCTGCTAGAGGGGGGGTCGCATTTGTTTACCGTCTAATGAAGGGGTGACAAAATTCCACCCATCTTTTCTTTTGGTATGGACATTTAATTTTATCTTATAGAACTATTTTGCCTTTAAGCCTCCTAAAACAACCATTCTGGGAGGAAATCAATATAAACCAGCAAGACACCCTGGTAAGACCTTTGTTACTTGTGCCAGTTAACCTTCCAGCTGTCCTGCGGAGGGGACGGGCGTCAAAGCAGGCTTAGCCAGGGTGGGCTGCTACGGTGAGCGCGCTCAGTAACCTGTCATGTACAGCTCAGGAAAACCTCCCGGAATGGCTTTCATAGCTTTTATCCTTACAAGTGTTTAATGTTTCAGTGTAGTCTTCTTCTTTTTAATATGTAATTAAACATATTATCTTTAAGTACCTGTACAAAGGAGTTTCAATTCAACATGCTAGCTTATGAGTCTGAGGCATCTTCAGCTTTTTTTTTTTCTGTACTGGGGGTTACCCTCAGGAATTCATGATTGTTAGGCTTATCCTTAATAAATATTTATGGACAAAAGAATGGGCTTTGGGCATTGTTCAAGCCTTTTACACTCAGTCCCACATTTGCAAAGTAAGAGATTCAGACAAACAATTGTCATGATTATAACAATGTCTTATCTTAGATACTTATTTTTCCCAATTATCTTTCATACAGAATTAAAGTAATTATAATCAAACTTCATTAATTTAGAGTAATGGGAACATTGTCCATCTAACTCACTAAAAAGTTGAATTATACAATTGTAAGAGAAATGTAATTTTTTGAATTTAATAAATGAGGGTATAAGTGAACAAAAGGAGATAAGTTACAGAATAGGATTTCTATGTTCATGCTTTAGCATGATGAATACAAAATTTAAAATATCTGAACAATATAGTGCTGACTTTGGAGGCTCAAGGCTTTCCGTGTAGCTGTCTTGTGTTCTGTCGTGTCATTCATTTTTGTGTTATGTCATTCATTCTTGGGTTCCATCTCAAAAGGTAGGGAGCATGTTTTAGCGGCTTTGTGAAAAAGCTCTTGGGAAATTCCAGGAACAATCTGGAAGTTTCTACTCAATAGTTAGACTAAATTTTGTGTCCCTATGGGAAAAAAAAATCTCTGGTGAAGCCTCAACTGTATTTGGAGTCAAGGCCTTTAAGAAGGTAACTGAGTCTAAGTGGTGTGTGTGTGTGTGTGTGTGTGTGTGTGTGTGTGTGTGTGTGTGTGTGTGTGTGTGTGCTTGCGCGCGCTAATCCTGGGGCTTGAACTCAGGGCCTGGGTGCTGTCCCTTAGCTTCTTTGCTTAAGGCTAATGCTCTACCATCTGAGCCACAGCTCCGCTTCTGGCATTTGCATTTTGGTAGTTACTTGGAGATAAGAGTCCCATAGGCTTTCCTATCCAGGCTGGCTTTGAACCATGATCATTAGATATCAGCCTCCTGAGTAGCTAGGATTAGTGTGAACAAGCTATGTGATGTCTTAAGGGTTGGGGGCCCAATTTCATAGGGCTAGTGTTCTCAGAAGTGCTGGCTGTCTCCCCACCGTGCTCAGAGAAGAGGTCTTGTCAGCACAGGGCAAGCGGATGCCTGCCCACAGGCCAGGAACAGGCGCCGAGGACGCCTCCCTCCTGGCTTACAGACGTGGGCTTGTAGCCTCCAGACTGCAGTAAATAAATTCATAGGGTTGTGCTTTCGAGTGTTCGCACCAACAGTCTGTGAATGCGGCAGGTCGTAAAGTCATGAGCCTTGGCCTCTGCTTCAGGCTCAGGGGAGGTGGGAACACCAGGTCCCCATTCCTATTCCTTCATCTGCCTCCTCTTCCTCTTCTACTCCACCCCCGTAGCCCCTCCCACCCTTCCCCACTTACCCCACCCCTTCCAGTCACTGTTAGTTCTCTCGTTGCTTTAAGAGAATGCCCAACAGAACAGCTTCAGGGAGAATGCGTTCTGTGCCCTCAGGGATAGCAGTCTTTCATGAAGAGGGTGTGGTGGAACAGAGAGAATGCCTGTGCGTTGCGAATCACCCTGGGTGCTCCTCAATCCAATCAGGTTGACAGCCAAGAACCATCACATCTCCTCTCCTTCGGGTGTCAGGATTAACCTACTGACACTAGAGTGGTTGCCAAGGCCAAAGCCAAGCAGCCAATGTGTCAGTTTGGCGTATTTCCCATTTAAACTTTGAAAATAGTCAAGAAAGAATCAAAGGTCACACAATGCCTGGCCCTGGATAGCTCTGATTGAGTGCTATCATCAGAGGGAAGAAGGACAATCTTCACCATGGGTCCCTGAGGACAGAGCCAAGGCCGATTTGCTCACCTTGTGCTCCAAGATCTGGACACAGGTCCTGGGGATGCTGAGCAATGGATCATGGGATGTTTGGTCATATGGGAATGGAGGAGGCATGGAGTCCCTGGGCAGCTTTCCTCCTCTTCCTCGTGCTGGGGCCAGGAGAACAGCGGTGAACACAGGAAAGACTCACTTATCTTTAACCTTTTGAAGACTGTCAGCGGTGCTTCAAACAGAAAATGTATCTTAGCAGCCAGGCCAGAGATTGTCATTGCCTTGCAATATGGAGCTGTGGTAGGTGACTACCACCGGGAAGGTAGGGAAATATTACCGTGAGGATAACGTTGGCAAATTCCTGATCAACTGGAATATTTCAAAGCGCAGCACTCAATAAAAGACAATCAATGAATCATTTCGTGAAATGTTTATTTGTATGGTTTGCATGTGTCCCCACAAAATTCGTTGGGAAAACAATCCCCCCGCCCACATTTTGATAGCATCTTTGGTGATAAGGGTTGGGGGGGGGTGAGCAGGGTCAATGAGTTCATGAGGGTGGAGCCCCAGCTCGTATGAGCTGCTTTGTGAGAGGGACAGGGGCTGGCCCGCATCCACTCTCTCATCCTGTGGTATCCATATTGAGACCCGGCACCAAGTCCCTCACTCAGTGCTGGCACCAAAGTGGACTTCCCATCCTACAGTGCCCCGTCTGTGGCACTATGCTGTAGCAATGCAAAACAAACCAAGACACTTACACAGCTTGACGATCTTCTTTTAAGGGTGACAGACATCCTATGCCTGTATGGATTGGGACTGCTCACTCCCAGTAGACAATGTGCGCCTAGCCTCGTGATAACCTGCTTTTCTCTTCCCTTCGTGGAAATGTTACACTTGCTGCCTTGTGTCATTTCCACAGGAGCCACTGGAGGAGACCCACACGTTTCAGCAGCTGGAGGACGGCTCTTCTTGTTCTGCTCCTCCATCACTACGGCCTCCGCAGGTGTCTGCACACCGGCTTCCTAGGAAACCTGAGTGGCACATCCATAACCACAGCGTAACCTGGCACTGTGGGGACTGCCCTCCCACCCACCTCCTGGGATGGCA
This sequence comes from Dipodomys ordii, assembly GCF_000151885.1. Taxonomy (NCBI): domain Eukaryota; kingdom Metazoa; phylum Chordata; class Mammalia; order Rodentia; family Heteromyidae; genus Dipodomys; species Dipodomys ordii. The sequence continues at coordinate 1,165,899 of NW_012267293.1, read as the reverse complement.
GAGAGAGGGTGGTGGCCAAGGGGACCTGCCCACAGACTGGCAGCTGGCACACTGCCTCTACTGCTGACCTGGCTAGGGGACGTGTGTGCCCAGCACCTCTTACGAGAGGCTTGGTGTGGGGGGACACACAGGACTACCTGGACCTGTCCGGCACTGCCGGCTTACTGCGGGACTGCGTTACTCCAGGTCTGACTCAGTGGCCAGCCGTGCTCCGTCTCCCTCACCTGATCTGGCCCCCCCAGGCAAACACAGTGAGGGGTGCATGCAGCTGCAGGCACTGATGGCCACTGCAGGGAGTTCCCCACGCACCTTCTGACAGCCCTGGAGCAATTCCAGGCTGAGTGGGCACTGGGAATGCGCCGCACCGCGCTACCGGCCGGGACTCCACCCGACTCAAACCAGACTGCCCGCACTGTCTAGGCCACACCGTCCAGCTTGCTAGCAATGGCTCCCAGGACACATATTCCTCTTGGATCATTTCTATACATAGTTCTCAAAAGTAGGGAGTTTGTGAGGTGGGAGATCCCCACAAAAGTACGGGGCTGGCCCACCTCCTCTCCAGCCTTCCCCGTCCTCGCTGTCTGCTCCCCACCCTCCTGGCCCAAAGAAAAACAAGGGTAGAGCCAGGAGGATGGAACTGACCACACAAACAGGAAGTACAGCCCTCTTCTGGTGGTCTTCTATTTTACCATTTGCTCCGATTCAAGAAATCTCTTTGGGAGGGTGGTTAAGAAAGGAATACGAAATCAAGAATGATAATAGTGATTACCATTCAGATAAGAGGAGAGAAGGGAAAGTTAGGAGAGGGAGGAAACAGGACGGGGCAGTATTGATCGAGCACTTATTCCGTACCATCTTTCTGGACAAATCCTCCTTACTACAGACTTTATCTTCATCTCATAAGCAATTGCAAACTTTTCCTTAAGGCAAAATTCTGCTGGAGTGGCTTCTGGGCCCAGATGCAGAGCCAGGCCTCAGGCTTTGTGTGCGTTCTGCTCTGGTCCCTTCTGTTCTCACGGGGCCCAGGGTCACTGGTGGCCTCTCAAGGGGCATTTTCCAGCAACAGTCCTCAAGAGAGGCAATGCTTCTGATTTGTAATTCCTTAAGTATCTTTTCCTCTGCCTCTCTAGAGGCCTGGGATGCTGTTACCAAGGAAACCTATAGGCCTCAGATGCTTTTGAGACAAAGAGTTCTGACCAGCAAGGCTGGCGGGAGCTAGGGTGACGGTCCCCATTGTTTGGATATCGGTCAGCAACCATGGGCAATGTTCAGGAGGGGAAATCCTGAGGGTCTGAGTCCTGAGCATGTGTGTGTCAAGTTAATGAACAGTCATTAATGAATGTTAACGAGCATGGAACGTTAATGAGCATAATTCTTTGTTATTAAGGAAAAGAATAAAAAGTAGTGCTGTGTGCTATGCTACACAGGAAACAGTGACTTTCGTCATGCAGTAAAAAGTGGAGACTTTAAGACATTCTGGAAATTTCTGGAAAATACTAAAGAACATAAGCCCTGACTGAAATATCCAAAGAATCTCTTCACTTCTCAAGTGACTGCATGGCGGTTGTGATATAATCCAGTTGAGAGTTTCAAAGCACATGATTTGGACTTCCCCAAAGAAGATGCTACTCAGAAGGTCTGAGCTGCTTGAATCCGACGAGGAGGCAATGAATGACTCCCCGTGTCAGGGAGAGGCGGTGAGCAATGCCAGGGTCAGCAGGTGAGGCGACCACATCGGCGAATCCAAACCGAGACGCACCAAAAACCTGACCTCAGAAGTGACTTCTCAAAGAACGGAGGTTCACTGACAATTCTTACGTTAAATACGTGTTGGCACCATAATGTTTTGGATATATGTATTAAGCAGATGAGTAAGACTAATTTCACCTGTTTCTTTTTTACTTTTTGAAGGCAGCTAAAGAAAGTTTCAATCACACACATGACAGTCCTGGTAGTATGATCAAATTGTTTATCATGTTAAAACAAAACCCACTTTCTGAAGGTAACAAATGGTTCTGGTTTTTTTTGTTTTTATTTTTGGGTCCGGTCGTGGGGCCTGAACTCTGGGCCTGGGCGCTGTCCCTCAGCTCTTCAGCTCAAGGTTAGTGCTCTACCACTTGAGCCACAGCACCACTTCCAGCTTTTTTCTTTTTGCTTATGTGGTGCTGAGTAATTGAACCCAGGGCCTCAGGCATGCAAGGCAAGCACTCTACCACTGCGCCACCTTCCCAGCCCCCCTTTTTTTGTCTTTGTCCTTGTTTTTGTTTTCGAGTAAGGGCCTCACTATTCGTAGTTTAGGTACTTGGAACTCATTCTGCCCAAGCTGGCTTTGAACTTAAGTCCCTCCAGTCTTCAGCCTTTCAAGTGCTGGGATTACAGGTGTGGACAACCACATCTGGCAAAAATGTGGGATTGTTTAGATGGCAGTACAGGAGGTTGGAGCGGCTTTAATGACTTCCTAGGTTTTCTAAACTGATTTGTTCTGTGATATTGAAATCAGTGAAAAGATTCTAGAAAGTTCCTATGCAAAACATTCTTACAAAGCAGAAACAGGTCAGCTTCTGCAGTTAGGAGATGAACACCACCGCCACCGCGTCTGTGATGTCTGGGGCATCAGGGAGCTGGGGGGGGATGGGAGGGGGAAGGCGCCTGGGGGGGAGGGGGAAGGCGCCTGGGGGGGAGGGGGAAGGCGCCTGGGTTCAAGCCACCATGCCAGCTCAGAGTTCTACAGGCTAATGCTGCTCACTCAGGCCTCTGCCTGTTTCCACCACTTCTGTACAATGGAGGCAGCGATGGTCCTTCACCGAGAGAACTGAAGGGTTCCATGAAAGAAGAAAGACCTGGAAGATGCCTTGCAAACCGCACTCTATTAGATACCAGGCCTCTTTCTCCTGTCAACTGAGGCCCACAGAAGGACGCAGGCGACTAAAAACAATGCTGTCCAAAGCCAGCCTGGCAGGAAAGTCGTGAGACTCTTATCTCCAATAAACCACCAGGAAACTGGAAGTGGCGCTGTGGCTCAAGAGGTAGAGCGCTCGCCTTGAGCTGAAGAGTGTAGGGACAGTGTCCAGACCCTGAGTTTAAGTCCCATAGCTGACAAACAAACAAAAACCAATGCTATCATTTTAACTGATAAAGGCAGAATGTTTTCTGAGATGAAATTCCTATAAATCGTAATTGAAAAAAAAACCTCCTATATTTATCTCACAGAATCAGAGCCCACCTGGCACGTGTGGCTGTGGAAGTAACCCTCCCAGCGTGTCACGCCCTGACAGCACACACCACAGGACCCACTGTCTATGTTTGCCCTTCACGGATCCAAGTGGGTCAGTCAGGTGCAAACTTGCCAATGAGGGCTCAGCTTAATAAGGAGTTATGTTTTATTTTTTACCTTTGGAATGACTTTACTATGTTCTCTTTTTCTGAGGGCTCAGTATACAGTTACCTGGACAAGTCAGGGTTCCTGGTTTCCAGATGGTTCTACCAGATTAACCATCTCAGGTATCTGGGGGCTAACGGACATCACAGCATGCATGCTTCACTCTAGGGGCCAGGAAGCAAGAGGAGGGGGAGGGCAGCACGGTGCTGGGAAGCTTACATGCCAGACCAGGGAGTGGAGCTGCAGAGGAAAGGGGACTGTGTGGGCAGTCTGGGAGGAGGAAGGACTTCCAGGCCCCCATCTTCCCAAGGGCTCATGCGTACATACCAGGGCAGAGGACAATGAGAAGATAAGGCATAGTGATGGGCGCACTCACCCTTCAATAACTAGATTGTGCTGTGACTAGTTGAGCTGTGTTTAAAGTTTTGAGCTGTGTTTAAAGTCCTATTCTGATTTTGAAGGCTGCTTTAAAAAGAATGTAAGGTGGTTCATTAAGTTTTTAGTCCATTAAAACTCTTTATACTAATTATGCATAGGATCTGTACTATTTGAATATACACGTTAAATAATTTTCCCTGCTTTAAAAATATTAAGGTAAAGAAAAATTTAAATCACGAATAAGACTCACCTTGATGCTCTTTGTGTCAAGTATCTGCTAGTAGCCGGGCGCTGGTGGCTCATGCCTGTAATCCTAGCTACTCAGGAAGCTGAAATGTGAGGATTGCAGTTCAAAGCCAGCCCAGGCAAGAAAGTCTGTGAGACTCTTACCTCCAATAAACCACTCATAAAACCAGAAGTGGTGCTGTGGGTCAAGTGGTGGAGCACTTGCTTTGAGCTGAAGAGATCAGGGACAGCATCCAGGCCCAACTGACAAAAAATAAATAAATAAATAAATAAATATCTGCTAGTGTCAGATACTGCAACCACACCCTTCCTCTCCTGACCAGTCCCCACTGCAACCACAGGCCAGCGCAGCATCCCAAAGCGTAGACTTCTGCCTCCAACCTCCCCCACAGCACTTCTGAAGAAGGCACAGTTCCCTTTCTGCTTCAACCTCCCAGCTGCCCTTGCGCAGGCTGGTCTGACTCCCCACCTGCCCCACAGGTAGAGAAAGGACCCCTCCACCCCCACCTCTGTGCAGAAGTCACTCCACGCCCCCTGGGTGCAAGCAGGCAATACCGGTGACCACCTCTGAGAACCGCTGCCATTCCACTCACTCTTGGTTCCCAGAACCTGGTCCTCCTTCCTCCTGTATCTTTGGACTCTGTCTCCCATATATGCAGGTTCCGCCTCTTCTACCTGCCCTGCCCTTCTTGTGCTGGGACTCCCTGTCCACCCCTTCCTTTCATGGCCTGCTCAGCAAGGGGCACCATCTCGGTCCCCTGGCCCTGTTCACACTCCTCCATCCAACTGGTGATCTCCGGTTCTCTTCCTGCACTCAGAGTTTCCTTCCTGCCAACGGAATGAGGCTTTTGAGGGTGACAGCGCTGAGGCGACAGAGCTGGCCAGGCGGCAGGGAATGAGGTGCTTGGACCGTCCTGAAGACGCCGGGCTGTGGCGAGGGGGCTGCGGGGTGGGGTCCACTAGCTCTGCAGATACAGACGTCCTCACCACGTCCACTTCAAGGGAACAAGACCTCCGCCCGCTGTCGCGTCACCAGCTGCATCCAAAGCTTCCACGAGAGGCTGGGCAGGAGGCAGAGACCAAGCTTCCTGCAAGCCACTGATGTCTGTCTGCACGATCCTAAGTGCCATGGAGCAGGTGTAGTACCTCATCTGCAGCTGACCACGGCCCTCAGAGTCAGAAAGCTGTCACCTTATACGGCGTGCAGAAGCAGCAGGGCTGTGTGTGTCCTGAACTCAGCACACCAGGAGCCATGGTTGATGGGATGCTTGTGTGGACAGAGCCGCGGTCGATGGGACACTCGTGTGGGCGAAGCCATGGTCAATGGGACGCTCGTGTGGGCGGAGCCATGGTCATCGGGACGCTCGTGTGGACGGAGCCATGGTCATCGGGACACTCGTGTGGATGGAGCCGTGGTCATCGGGACGCTCGTGTGGATGGAGCCACAGTCATCGGGACGCTCGTGTGGACGGAGCTGTGGTCATCGGGACGCTCGTGTGGACAGAGCTGCGGTTGATGGGACACTCATGTGGACGGAGCCGTGGTCATCGGGACGCTCGTGTGGACGGAGCCATGGTCAATGGAACGCTTGTGTGGATGGAGCCAATGTTGATGGGACGCTCGTGTGGATGGAGCCACGGTCATCGGGACACTCGTGTGGATGGAGCCGCGGTCATTGGGACGCTCGTGTGGACGAAGCCATGGTCATCGGGACGCTCGTGTGGATGAAGCCATGGTCAATGGGACGCTCGTGTGGATGAGCCAATGTCGATGGGACACTCGTGTGGACGGAGCCATGGTCATCGGGACGCTCGTGTGGATGGAGCCATGGTCATTGGGACGCTCGTGTGGACGGAGCCATGGTCAATGGGACGCTCGTGTGGGCGAAGCCATGGTCAATGGGACGCTCGTGTGGACGGAGCCATGGTCATCGGGACACTCGTGGGGATGGAGCCATGGTCATCGGGACGCTCGTGTGGATGGAGCCATGGTCATCGGGATGCTCGTGTGGATGAGCCAATGTCGATGGGACGCTTGTGTGGATGGAGCCATGGTCATCGGGACGCTCGTGTGGATGGAGCCATGGTCATCGGGACGCTCGTGTGGGCGGAGCCATGGTCATCGGGACGCTCGTGTGGACGGAGCCATGGTCATCGGGACGCTCGTGTGGACGGAGCCATGGTCATCGGGACACTCGTGGGGATGGAGCCATGGTCATCGGGACGCTCGTGTGGATGGAGCCATGGTCATCGGGACGCTTGTGTGGATGGAGCCATGGTCATCGGGACGCTCGTGTGGGCGGAGCCATGGTCATCGGGACGCTCGTGTGGACGGAGCCATGGTCATCGGGACACTCGTGGGGATGGAGCCATGGTCATCGGGACGCTCGTGTGGATGGAGCCATGGTCATCGGGATGCTCGTGTGGATGAGCCAATGTCGATGGGACGCTTGTGTGGATGGAGCCGCGGTCATCGGGACGCTCGTGTGGATGGAGCCAAGGTCATCAGGACGCTCGTGTGGACGGAGCCGCAGTCGATGGGACACTCGTGTGGACGAAGCCACGGTCATCGGGACGCTCGTGTGGACGGAGCCATGGTCATCAGGACGCTTGTGTGGATGGAGCCATGGTCATCAGGACGCTCGTGTGGACGGAGCCAATATCGATGGGACGCTCGTGTGGATGGAGCCGCGGTCATCGGGACGCTCGTGTGGATGGAGCCATGGTCATCGGGAAGCTCGTGTGGACGGAGCCATGGTCATCGGGACGCTTGTGTGGATGGAGCCACAGTCATCAGGGAACAAAATGTGCCGGCAGACAAAATGCATTATATTACCATAAGTCCTGAACTTACCCCTGCCAGCACACTGGAGATCTAGAAGTTATTTTGAACCCCTTAAACTTTTATATTTTATTTGTTATTGTTTACTGGTACCTGGGTTAGTTTGTTTGGCTGGCACTCTACCACTTGAACTGTGTCTCTACCTGGCTTTTTGCAGGTTATCATGGGGTTGAGGTCTCCTGGACTTTTCTGCCTAACTTTGAACTCTGGTTCTCCTAAACTTAGCCTGCTGAGTAGTTAGGATAGCAGGTGTGAGGCACTGGCTCTCAGATAACCTTTGACTTTGCTGTGAGTCACAATCTGGCATTACAGTCGGACATTTTTTTTGTATGGACATGGGGGTGGGCAGCTGGAAAGCCAGTACTGTTTTGCACTTCATGCTTATCTGTGTGTCTGGTCTACTTTTGGAAGGCTGGCCCAAGCAGGGGCCACCTGCTCTGCATAGTGTGTGACACTTAGATTTGGGCACACTGGGAGGCTTTCTTCTTGGAAAGTCAGTGCTAATATTCACAAAATGTTGATTATTTGGTGATCTACTAAAAAGATAAAGTAGGATTCTAAATAAACTTTAAAGTCTTTGATTTGGGTATGTTCCTATTTCTTACCAGGAAACACTGTTCTTTGAAAAAAATTACATTTAAACCCAAAGATTATAGTTCATTTCTAGACACAGAAAAAGATTTTATACAATTGAAATGTATGGTTTTATCCTCAATGTTGATTAGCTTTTAACTTTATTATTAATAACATATATGTATTCATTTTAAAAAAAAGCAGGGAGTAAAATTGCTAAAATCAAATGTCTAAGAAAGGGCCAGGAAGAAAACAGTACCCACATCTTTGCTTAAATCTAACCACTTCAAGAGGATAAAAACCACAGCCGGAAACCACCCCACCCCAGCCCATGACATTCGCTGTAGCTATCCTGTGGGTTACACACAGGGTGAAGTTTTCCTCCAACTTTAATGAGGTTTAGTGAAGGCATAATAAATACAGTGTATCTCGACTATGAGTGGTGGTTCATACCTGTAATCTCAGTACTATCGGGAGGCAGAGCCAAGAGGATCCAGAGTTCAAGGCCAGCCTGGGCTGCATGGGAAGATGCTGTCTCATTTAGAGACCCTTGCACATTTGGAGTGTGCACTGTGGAGCTGGGCTGTGGAGGGAGCCAGACAGTTCTTTATGTCCTGTATTCTTCTCCCTTCCCCTGCTTACCAGCTGTGGGAATATCTTCTAGGCAGAAACAGAATTTTGCTATGTCACAAAAACTTAGACATTAATATTTCTAATCTTAATGTCAGTCGGGAAGTTTTACGTTCTTAATTTATATTGTTGTAATGTGAATCATCCCAGAAGCCACATTTTGAAATATAGAATATTGGAGTCTTTATTATACAGTCAACGGGCTGCAGGCCACCTGTTGTTACAAAGGCCTGCAGCACGCAAATCCACATAACACAGCTAGGAAACATGCTAAAGAGGAAAGAAAAGCCAAACAATACCAACAAGACAATTCAGCTCCAATGGAGAGCTGAACTGAACTGGGACACCATGATGACTGGAGATGAGCCAGGAGACAGGTCACAGGACACGATCACAGAGACACACGTGGCATGGTATAATGGCGGCTAGGCTGGTCCAGGCCTAAATAGGTCGGCATGGGGGCAGATCCTCAGGAAATTCCCAGTCCCAGGCACTGGACTGACAGACTCAGTAACCTATCAGCCAAGCGCCCGCCCCTGCCTCCAGGGGTCTGGGCATGCCCATCACCTGGGAGGTAGGTGATGGGGGGCAAGAGGGGGGGTTTCCTTCCCCCGGCATGAAGACAAGGTACCAGACCTATCATCCACCATGTGGCCAATATGGCACCAGTCAGGCCTGGCCTCCTTACTTCATTATAAAGAAGCAAGATATGTTATTTAGTACTCCTTTTTTTCTTGTCAGGTGTGGGGCTTGAACTCATGGCTTGGGTGCTGTTTGAGCTACAACACCACTTGCAATTTTCTGGGTTTTTGTTGTTGTTTTTTTAATTGGAGATAAGTCTCATGCTTTCCTGCCTAGGCTGGCTTTGAACTGTGATCATCAGATCTCAGCCTGTTGAGTATCTAAGATTATAGGCGTGAGCCATCAGCACCTAGCTACTCCATTTTTGTATGTCTGTTATTGTCCTATCTACACTAGGCTGACCTTGGACTCTTGGTCCTTCTGACTCAGCCTTCTAAGTGCTGGTATTACAGGTATGTCCTACCACACCCAGTTTATATTCTATTTCCAACTCAGGCTTAGTAATTGCATCCTATAAATAGCTTATTTTTTAAAATTCTGTTTAACAAATCAGGAACAATCTTCCCCCAAACTAAGCATATATGTTAGAAATACTTATGATGCAAGTAATACTGTCCTTCCTGTCTTCAATGCTTTTCCTTTTAGCAAAAGGAATTGAGAATGTTCACAGCTATACAGCAGCATACTGCAACGGAATAACTAAGTCTAATACTATGTTATACTGCTTATTTCATTTTAAAACATATTTGTTCTACAACATGGATGAATCCTGAAAATATGCTAAGTGAAAGAAAATCACAAAAGATGATCGAGTTTATGTTGTTGGCACATTGGCATCTCCAGAAGAGGCATGAAAGCAGAGGAGACATCAGTTACAGTTGCCTCAGCCTGGGCTGGGGACTTGGAAGAGAGCTGGCCAGTGACTGTGGATGAACCTCAGGACTTGGAAGAGAGCTGGCCAGTGACTGTGGATGAACCTCAGGACATTACTACCCAACAAAAGAATACCTATACTTTGTTTAGACAGCAAGCTCCCAGTATAGATTCCCCACACAGGTCCAATAACGTTCAAAAGGTTTAAAAGGGTATAGGAAATATCAGGAAGAGCTGGGAATGTGGCTTAGTGGTACAGTGCTTGCCCAACATGTATGAAGGCCTGGGTTTGATTCCCCCGTACCACATAAACAGAAAAAGCTGGAAGTGGTGCTGTGCTAGTTTTGAGCAAAAGAAGCTCAGGGACAGTGCCCAGGCTCCCTGAGCTCAAGCCCCAGGATTGGGGAAAAAAGAAGTATCAAGGGCTAGAAAAAGGAAGCACTTCCTCAGATGTGTGTGTGTGTATTTCTCCCCCGCCCCCCTTTTTTTTTTTGCCAGTCTTGGGGCTTGAATTCAGTGCCTGGGCGATGTCCCTGAGCCTCTTGGTACTCAAGGTGCTTAAGCCACAGCACTTCATGCTTTTTCTGAGTTGTTTATTGGAGATAAAGAATCTCCTGGACTTTTCTGCCTGGGCTGGCTTTGAACTGTGATCCTCAGATCTCAGCCTCCTCTGAGTAGCTAGGATTATAGGCATGAGCCACCCATGCCCAGCTTATAATTTTTATTAGCATACATTCATAGTACAAGGGAATTTCATTGTAATAATTCCATAGCTGCATATAATGTTTTGAACAAGCTCACAATCTGTGTTACACCTTTCCTTATCTCTCTCTCCTCCTCCTTCACAGATAGAATTTGGTGGGTTTCATGATGCTATCTTCACATATAATCCTCTTTATCCCCCTAGAATCCTCTCCTTCTCCTCCTCCTTTTTCTTCCCACTCACGCCCTTCTGCACTCGTACCCCATCATCACCATCAGTAGTAGCAGCAGCAGCAGTAGCAGCATCTTAGGTCTGGATTCCACACATGAACATGTGATCCTTGGCTTTCTGAGCCTGGCTTCTCTTGTTCAACATTATGATCTCCAGTTCCACCCATTTTACTGCAGACAAAAATTTCATTCTTTAGGGCTGAGTAATAATCTATGCTGTACACATTTTGTTCATCCATCCTCTGATTGTTGAACATCTAGGTTGATTCCACAGCTTGGCAACTGTAAATAGTGCTGTGCTAAAAAAGTTTATGAGGTCAAAATAAAAAAAAGTTTATAAGACCAGTTTAACTTTGGCACCAAATACTAACAAGGATATTATAAAAAGAAAAATTCTTTTTATACATATGGATGCACATTTTATAAAATTAGCAAATCAATAATAATATATAAAAAGAGTGATACATCACGAGATTTTGGGCTCATTCCTGGGAGCAGCAAACTAACATGATAAAAGGAGAAAATGTTAGTCATACAATTAATGATAAAGGTAAAGAATTTAAATCCATTTATGATTTTAAAAAACTCTTAGCTAATGTCAGGTGCCAGTGGCTCACACCTGTAATCCTAGCTATTCAGAAGGCTGAGCTCTGAGGATCACAGTTCAAATCCAGCCCAGGCAGCAAAGTCTGTGAGACTCTTATTTCCAATAAACCACTAGAAAACCAGAAGTGGCGCTGTGGCTCAAGCAGTTGAGCACTTGCCTTGAGCTGAAGAGCGCAGGGACATCACCAAGTCCAGAGTTCAAGCTCCACATCCAAAAAAACCAAAAACCAAAAAACCCCTCTTAGCTAACTGAGAATAAACTGTTACTTCATTATCACAATAAAGAGGATTATTTTAAAGATAGGAATATAATCATTACAGTAGAGAAATTTACAAATTTAATAGTGAAATATTAGTAAATCTTTTTTATTTGAAATTAGGAAGTAGATAAGAATGATGATATGTCACCACAGTGATTCAGTATTAAACTGCCAGTACTAACCAGAGCAATAAAGTATAAGGCTTGGTAAGGCAATAAAGTTGCTAAATCTGTGGGTAAAATGATCAGAACTAAGAAGTCAATATAGTTTAGGGAAGTGGCTAGAAACAAAGTAAATATTTTAAAAAACTGATTCTATGCACTAGCAATAGCTGGAAAGGGAAATATTACAACAGATAAAATTTGTAAGAACAGAAAGTATTAAATATGAAAGAATCCAAAAAATTCACAGGGACTATATGGAGAAAATGAGATTACTGAGAAACTTTTAAGATGATCTCATTATGTGGGGGGGCTATACCATGTTCATGGATCCAAAATGAGTTAGAAATCATTATACATGTATAAACGCTCCTCAAATTGATTTAGAAAGGCAATGCTATCTCAAGAAAAACTGTACCAGAGATTCCTGTAGTAATTTAGAGGCTGATACCAGAACTTGTATGGAAACATGACAAGCCAAGATGATGTTTAACAGAAAGAACAGGGAGCAAGACTTTCTTCACTGGACATCAAAACTTAGTATAAGGCTTCAGGAATCAGGGCAGTGTTTATGTACAATAGACAAGAAGGCTAATGAAACAGAAGCATTAGTTTGGATAGTGACACACCACAGTTCTTTACGGCAAAGGTATACCCACAGAAGAGCAGGGCGTGTGTGTGTGTGTTTCTTTAACACATGCTACTCAGTAAAACAGGGTATCAACATGAAGAATATGAATGGAGCCTCACCCTGAAGCTATATCCAAAGTCAATGATGCTGTCTGTCTCATGTGAAGGAGCAAACAGTATAACTTGAGCAGATCCTATAAAAGGATATTGGGTAGAGGAAATGTCTCAAATATAAAAGGGAACTAACCATAAAGGTAAAGATAATTAGACTATATTAAAATAAAAAAACATTTAACAAAAAATTACACAAGCAAGCATGAAGCAATAGACTGCTTATAAAATAGGTAAAGAAGTTTATATCCAAAACATATACATAGTTCCTCCAAATAACTAAGAGAGGCAATTCAACAAGCAAGAGACAAAGATATCTTAAAACAGGACATCCAAATAATCTGCAAGTACAGGAAAAGATGGTCATTTTCATTAGGAATGAGAAAAATGTGAACTAAGAAATAAAATACAATTACATATCCACTAGAATGCTAAAGACGAATACTAACAGACGTTTATGATAAAAATGTAAATGGATTCAGGCACTTAGGAAACGTGGCATTATTTGCTTGTGTGTGTGTGTGTGTGTTGTGTGCACCTCTGCAGTAACAATTCCACGCCTGGGCAGGGACCAGTTCTTATGTATACGCATGTTATGCATGAGGACGTGCAACACTACTAGATCAGAACTCTTCTTAAAGACAGGCAAAAGCCGGAGACCATGCCGCTGCTTATCAACAGTGGAAAGACACGAGTCCCCCGAGGAACTGCACAGACACAGGGTGTACAGTGTGATTCTATCTTCATAAACATCATCCAAACTAAGACAAGGTGGCCGTGATGCTGGAGGTCAGGGTGGCATTTACACTGCAGCAAGGAATGAAGACCAAGGACAGGAGGCAGATGGGCAGGGATTGGGGAGGGGGAGAAGGGAGTAGCATTCTGCTACTGTTTGGCAGGGTTAGGTGTGTTCACAAAGGTGGTCATCAAGTTGCATGCTTCTGTGCTGGGTTCTTTCTTATACAAGAATGTTACAATTAAGTTAGCCTAATAATCTATTAGTGACAGGGAGTAAGTAACTAATGGAGAAAGTGCATGTTGCCCAACTTGCCAGTTGTAGTGGGCAGCCTGGCTCCTGGGAAGGAGCGCAGGAAACGGACATGAGTTGTGCAAGGACAACTCGTGGGAGCACGCTGCAGAGGTGTGAGGATGACGCTGCACACGTGCAGGGTGACGCCGGCCCAAAGCACAGAGCACACATTCCAGCCTGCAGCAAGGTGACCCCGGTTGGAAGCTCTGTACGTGTGCTGTGAAGACAGGAGACGCACAGGTGACCCTGGCCTAGAGTGTGTGCACTGACCTTCCTAACCTGTTCTCCAACCCCAGACCGGCTGAGGACGCTCGTCAGCTAAGCTGTGGGCTTTTGCAAAAAGAGGAATTCTTTTGCTTTACAACTTACGTGTGAACACTTTTGTGTTGTTCCCCTCATGCCACCAATCTGTCAGAAAGCTCCTTGGGATGTGCTTTGAGGTGTCAATGTTTAGCCTAACACTTCGTCAGTGGACAGGGAATGCAAACCGACATGCTTCACTGGACCTCATCCCCAGCGGCTCACTACACAGGGCAGCCAAGGTACATGGGCGTCACTGTTTTTCACATGAGGAAACTGAGGCGTGCAGCGGTACCCAGTGCTGTCTGTCCTGTCTTACAAACAGCACCCACGGTGGAGCTCACTCTTGGGAACATGGCTTCCTGGGCAGGGCTCCCCCCTTCTCTGAGTGTGCTCAGGGAGCCCATCTCCCTGTCAGCTGAGTGGCAGAGTGAAGTCCCACCGGGAGTAAGATGTGTGATGCCGTCTGTAGTTCAAAAGGCACCTGGATGTTCTCAGCCAGCAATTCTCACACCTGACTGACCGTCAGACTCAGAGACTTAAACTGTACAGGCTGATGGCCCTGCCCTGGGATAGTGGCACTCTGCTTCTTGAACTGAGTGGAAGAGCTCTGTCCTCGGATTCAGAAATCTTCTGAAATTTGAACAATGGTTCTGGAGTTGATGCTTTTAAGAAATTATTCATCTTCAAGGCATGATAATGATATTAGGGAAAAATACTTTGGAGACAGGATCTCCCTAGTTAGTTCGGGCAAGTTCAAACTGACCATCTTCCTGACCAACCTCCCAAGTGCTGGGATTATTAGGTATGTATCACTGTGCCCAGCTTGTTAGTTCCCATAACTTACCCTCTTTGTGGATGCTATTCTTCCATATATATTTTGTGCTGGTCTTGGGATTGAACTCAAAGCCTGGGCACTATCCCTTAGCTTTTGTGCTCAAAGCTGACACTCTACCACTAGAGCCACAGCTCTACTTCTGTCTTTGTGCTGGTTAATTGGAGATGAGTCCCATGGACTTTTCTTTCTGGATTGGCTTCAAATTGTGATCTACAAATCTCAGCTCCTAAGTAGCTAGGATTACAGGCATGAGCCAGTAGTGCCCAGCCCCATATATACCTTAAGGCTTCCAAATATATTTCAAACTCTTTTCAGAATGTTCTACTGGTTTTCATCTGGAGCACTTCATTTCTATATTGCTGACTTTAACGGTCTTTTAGCATTTAATGAAGCCAAGTGCACTGGAGTGTTTGTTCTGTCAGCTCATCAGGGGGTCTCGGCATCTCTGCTTACCCTTCTCTCTGGTCCATGAGGACCCTGTCACCGCTGGAGGAATCCCACATGCTTACCAGTTGGCCTAGCATGGTTACAACCCGACACTGTAGCCTTTGGCACGCTTACCAGGCTCTTGGTTGGATGGCTGTATCAGTGTTTTCTCTTCTTTCAGGTGCAGGCTGTACTTGGCTTGCTCCCTGCTAGGAACGCGTCTAGCTCAGGGCTCAGCCCGTGGCCGTTCCCATCGCCAAGCATGTGCTCTAGACACTGCTCCTCAGCCAGGTCTAGATTGTTTCACACCCATTTCCTCTTCACCTCTCAGCCACTGCTGACTCATACACTTTACAGCACATCCACAGCATCTTAGCAGAGGCCTTCCCCAAGTGTTCACTCTCACAGAATCACTGCAAATGTCAAGAGCACTTATTTTTTTTAATATGGAAGACCAGATCGCTGATTTGACTTGAGTGTAAAATATTTTTAATTGTTTTTGATGGTCCCAGGGATTGCCCTGCGCTTGTCCGTCAAGTGCTCCTGAGTGATCCTCTCAAACCCACAACAGTACTTCTATTTATTTTTTTCATTTTATTTTTGTACTGGGGCTTGAACTCAGGGCTTCGAGCTCTTGTTTCTTTTCCACTCAAGACTGCCACTCTGTCACTTACACCACAACTCCACTCCCAGCTTTTTGCTGGTTAATTGAAGATAAGGGTCCCATGGACTTTCCTATCCAAGCTGGCTTCAAACCACAGTGCTCAGATCTCAGCCTTCTAATTAGCTAAGATTACAGCTTGAGCCTCCAGTGTCTGGCATGCGCACCTTTGATATGTTTAAGTTGCCCTGCAGTTTTAAGAGCACTTTCCACCTCCAGAAGGAGGCAGAGGTGGCTGAGGAAAGGAAGGAGAGGCAAGACTGGAAAGACCAAGACTCTGCCACAATTCACTGAAGTCTTAATATTTACAAGTGATTTCCAGGCTATAAATGGTCCATTTTTTACTTAGCCTATCACATGACACTCCACAAAAGCAGTGTAAAGCAATTCTCCCACACATTAAAAGCTTTTCCAGGTATGATTCCCTTCTCATGCCTTCTGTAAGGAAACATTCGTTTTCTTTGCATTCCATGGAGATACCTTGTTTATGGATTTAAGATTGATATTTTAAAATGTCCCCAGCATCATCTTCAGTTATAAAATGCTAGATAACACAGATGTCTTCCTGGGTTGGTAGTTTTTTTTTGAAACTATGAAAAGAAAAAAAAATCTATGATTAAATCCCTACTTTAAAAACTTTCTCATTACTACTTTCCTCTGTAAAACTTTCTTCCAGGAAACTCTACTTAGGTAAACCTCAACCTACACCTAAATAGTTACAACATGGGAATCTAAGGAAGAGGAGTAGAAAGGTCTGCTCCTCCCTTCATCAGGCAGAGTAGAAGACATAGATGGAAATCAAATTTCCTATTGACTTGTACACTACTGGGGGACATGTCATCCTGCGAGCCACTGGTTGCATGCCCATTATATCCTTTTTTTTAGTTTAAAGAACAGCCTTTGAGTTGGCCACCCACTAAAAGGAGTTGTAAGGTGATTTCAAAATTTGATTAATGTACCAAAACGTGGAATTTATTGGTGGCTAGAAAATTAAATGGCCTACTGGTCATTACATATAGTTGCTGTAGGTGGGCTTATGCCTATAATCCTAGGTACTCAGGAAGCTGAGATCTGAGGATTGCAATCTGAAGCCAATCTGGGCAGAAAAGTCCATGAGCCTCTTATCTCCAATTAACCACCAGGAGCCAGAAAAATCTAATATGAATATAAAATATTAGTTACATATGATTATATACTTATAAATATATAAAATGTTTATGGAGTATATATTATATAACATATAAGTAATTATATGTTATATAATTAGTTATATGTTATATATTTGCTGCATTTGTGTCATTTTTTTCAACAGGTTTCTTTGCTCTATTTTCATTCAAACGGAAGATCTATCTCAACTACACTCATCCTCTTCCAAATAGTGTTTGTAATGAATCAGAGGAACAATAGTAATGAATACTCAGAGCCTTTTGGTGAGCCTAGTATTAACCTAAGCTGGCCTGGAACTCCACATAGAGTCCAAGCTGGCTTCAAACTCTTGACCGTTTGGCTGAGATTACACCCAGCTTTGGGCTCTGCAGGGCATGGCAGGCATTTCATGTAAGATAACCCAGAGAGTCCATTTCCATCTTCCGGTGGGTGACACTAAGCTCTCTCTCAGTAATGCTGCAATGATGCTCTGCGGACATCAACTCCTAACTGCAGTTCTGCAAACAAATTCTTGGTGGTCTTTGAGGTGAAGCTCCAGCTCCTGTCATCTGTTCATGTGAGGCTGGTGGTTCTGGAGGCCACCGTGGAACCCGTGGAGGGGCCTGGAAACCACTGTGGAGCTGGAGGCCGCCTTGGAGCCCGTGGAGGGGCCTGGCCACCTGTCACAGATGCTCACCACCGGGAGGGCGCCCAGCGCAGGCAGGCAGGCGCAGAGGCCCGGGCGCCGGGCCTGGGGCGCACCGATGTTGGTTTGTGGGCCGCCGTGCCCACAAACCAGAGGAGGAAGGGCGCCGCGCGGGCTCCCCAGAGACGGCCTGCACAGGGGTCCCGGACCCCGACCCCATCCCCTGGCCCCAACGGCTCTCCGCTAATCACGGTGGCGTCTGGCTCTGGCAGGGACGAGGGCAACCGAGGGCACGCGAAACAAGGTCCCGAGAGGGCGCTACACCCGCTCTTCAACCTCGGGATCGCAGGACGCCCTGGACGCAGGCCCACGCCGGGGGGGGGGACCTCGGG
>NW_012267293.1:1127518-1146002 GCF_000151885.1 Dipodomys ordii | reverse complement strand
CCTACCTGTGTCCCAGGTTCCTACCTGTGTCTCAGGTCCTACCTGTGTCCCGGGCTCCACCTGTGTCCCCGGGTCCCTACTTGTGTCCCTAGCCCCTACCTGTGTCCCTGGCTCCTGCCTGTCCCGGGCTCCACCTGTGTCCTGACCCCTAATTGTGCCCTGCCTGTGCCCCTACCTGTGTCCCTGGCTCCTGCCTGTGCCCCTGGCTCCTACCTGTGTCCCTGGCTCCTACCTGTGCCCCTGGCTCCTACCTGTGCCCCTGGCTCCTACCTGTGTTCCGGGCTCCACCTGTGCCCCCAGTCCCTACTGGGGTCTCTACAACTGTGTTCCAGGTCCTACCTGTGTCCCGGGCTTCACCTGTGTCCCTGGCTCCTACCTGTCCCGGGCTCCTACCTGTGCCCCTATTTGTGCCCCTGGTCCCTACCTGTGTCCCCAGGTCTCTACCTGTGTTCCGGGCTCCACCTATGTCCCGCTTCCTACCTGTGTCCTGGCCCCTACTTGTGCCTTTACCTGTGCCACTGGCCCCTACCTGTGTCCCGGGTCCCTACCTGTGTCCCTGGTTCCTACTTGTGTCCCTGGCCCCTACCTGTGTCCCAGGTTCTACCTATGTCCTTTGTTCCTGTGTTCCTGGCTCCTACCTGTGTCTCTTGTTCCTATCTGTGTCCCTGGCTCCTACCTGTGTCCCTTGTTCCTATCTGTGTCCCTGGCTCCTACCTGTGTCCCTTGTTCCTGTGTCCCTGGCTCCTACCTGTGTCCCAGGTCCTACCTGTGTCCCTGGCCCCTACCTGTGTCCCTGGCCCCTACCTGTGTCCTGGGTCCATACCTGTGTCCCTGGCCCCTACCTATGCCCCTGGCCCCTACCTGTGTCCCAGGTCCATACCTGTGTCCCTGGCCCCTACCTGTGCCCCCGGCCCCTACCTATGCCCCTGGCCCCTACCTGTGCTCCCATCTGTGTGTCCCAGCCTGCCCGGCCACCTGCTGGTGCCACCCCTGCCCTGGAGCCCCTGGGCCCCAGTTGGTCTCCGAGGGGTGTGTGTGTGCGTTCTGGATGTCTGTGTCTGGGTGTCTGTCTGGGTGTCTTGTGTCTGGTTGCTGGCCACAGAGGGCCAAGGGCTTGGACTGTTAGCGATAACCACCGGCAGTCCTCCCACGGCATGGTCTGGGCGTTAGGCCTAGGCCCTAGAGCATGTGGTGGGCCTGGGGCCCGCACTGGATGCGGGGCCCGCACTGGATGCGGGGCCCACGGGTCCATACTGGACACGGGGGTCCATACTGGATGCGGGGCCCGCAGTGGACGCAGGGCCCGCACTGGATGCGGGGCCCACGGGTCCTTACTGGACACGGGGGTCCATACTGGACGCGGGGCCCGCACTGGACGTGCGGGTCCATATTGGACCCGGGGCTTGCACTGGACGTGCGGGTCCCGCACTGGACGCAGGGCCCGCATTGGACGTGGGGCCGGCGCCCCCACCGGGCTTGTGCACTGGCCCTGGAGGTTCGGAGGACTGCACCAGCTGCTGCCCAGGCAGCCGGCCGGGCTGCGTGGAACGGAGCACCAAGTTCCCGGCGCGGTGGGCGTGGACTGGACCCCATCGCGGCCGCCGGCTGGTCCAGGAGAGGGTCCCAACCCGGCCGGGTTTGTCCAGCGCGGTGGGAAGTTCATGGGACTCGAGCGGGGGGAGGGCAGCCATCAGCTGTCTCGGGATTACGGGCCTCGGTGGCGCAGGCACAGACTGACCTCGAGACCTGTGGGCCTCCCGCGTGGCCCGTGCAAGCTGGCCTGACCGGCCCGCGTCCAGCAGGCCGCCAGCGCGCCCGAGGTGCGGGGACGCGTCCTCCGGGGCTCGTGAGCCTGGTAATGCCCCACGGAGGGCCTCTCTTCAAATGGCTATCGTCTGGAGATTTCCCAGGCCCGCCTGAGAAGAGGAAAGAGAGCACTTGACCTGGTCTTTGGTCTTTTAAAAATGGGCAGTTTAACAACAATTCAGACCAGAAAATTTAATTGGTTAAATTGAATTCTATAAGCATCCACTTGAGACTGACTGATGTCCTAAGAGATAGAAGTAATTATTAAAGTAAAATTGGCCTGCATTTGGAATGCTTTTCAGTTCTACAGGTAAAAGTTTGTGTTGGTGCTTTTTTTTTTTTAAAGCTTATATATTTCTTGCTATCTGAAGATTTCTATTTTAAGAATTTAGAGTTGTATTTGAGGCCTTTCATAATGAATTGTTTTTTCAAAATGTCGTATTATCACAACAGTGGCTAGCTGACACTTCCTGTTGCTTTTTGGAGGAGCTTTGTGTACTACCAAAATTGCTCTGGTCTTAGAAGTTAAAATTTACATTTAATACACCGGACCTTTTATTATGATGTAGGTGAACTTAGTAAGGCTCTAAATTAGTATTTCAGGGCCAGTGGTTTCAGTTGGCTTTATATAAGCTTGTTTGTGAATTTTGACATCATCTAATGATTGTTTGCAAATTAGTTTTTTTTAAGTTTTCTACAGTAATCTAGGAGTTACAATAGTCCTTATTAGGTAGGTGCTCTGTAAGTGTTGAATCAGTTACTGTAGAAGTTGATTCACACAAATAAAACTCAAGCCTTGTATTTATTTACTTGGCTAATCTTTCTGTCGATATGAAAGTATAACACTTCTGGTTGTTTAGGCACAGTGGTCAGTGTCTCTCATCAGAGTTTAAAAAATCATGTCTGATTGGTGATTTTAGGTGTGTTTGATAAATGCTGATAACATTGTGGTTTTCTTGTTTAGAAAAAATGATAAACTCAGTTTTTTGGATTATATTTACTTTAAAAAGTTAGGCATATGTAACAGTTGGCCTCCTTTGGTTTGCCCTTTTCCCTCAGCTTAACAGAAGGCTTCCTCAAGCACACACGCACCATCGTTTTTCAGCCCTTTCCTTGCTTGGGTCCTGGAGTTGGAATTGATTGCATGAGAGTTGACCATCCAAACTGCGTTGACATTTTATCACCAGGAAATTTGTGTTAAGTTGAATTAATTACTACAGGAACCTGTATTTCATAGGCCCTCCTTACAGCTTTATAGTACTCTGGGCCTTGTTTTTAGTGTTTAGGCTATTTCTTTGGGGCTTCCTCCTTGTTTGATGTCAGAGTACTTCCTGCTGACTATTCTTCCCAGTGCTGCCTCAGAAGAGGGCTTCTCTGGCCACCTACAGGTCTCTGCTGGCCGACTCCTCCTGGCTGTGGTTGGAGCTTGTCCTGGCCCTCAGCCCGCAGAGGCAGGGACTGACAGTCTCCCCCCTTCACATGCTAGGTGCCCTTTTGCGGAAGGACTTCCTCTGTGCGTACCTTTACTCCTGACAATGTAGGCATACATATTTTTAAAAACATTGAAAACTGGAGGTTAGGCTCATGCAGATTTATATTTTTATGTTTTATTTAGTTTTGCTTAAATGTTAATTGTGCTAGGAATTGAGTATTTAGCTTTAGATTTTTATAAAAGTCAGTTGTTTATTTAATTTCTTGGGTTCATGGCCTCCTCCTGCCCCAGTGTAAAAATAACCCAGCATTTGTGTGGGCTCTTGCATACCTTTTATAATGGGTGTGTTTTATTTTAATATTTGATGAATCCTGAGAAGTATTGTTGTGAGAGATTCGTATTACTCAGAGATGTGTGTAAAAATAACTTCTCATTTGTCAGTAGAGGTGGAATAGGAAGTTTTCAGGTGAATAGATGATGATTGTATAACTTATTGTACATGAATCCGTATTCCAAACTGATGCTTAGGTTGTAATGATGCTTTATTATTTAGCTTAACTATATTTGAAACTATTTTTGAAAACAGCAGTTGTATCTTGAAGCGTTCATAATGCTGAAAATCTCCTTTTTATTCTTGTGACTGATAAGGAGTGAAATATGTGAATCAGGTGTTTAGTACTCATACGCATCTGTCTTCCCTGTTCTCAGGATGTCAAACTTGTCTGCCTGTCTCAGCCTTCCCAGTGTGCTGGGATTACAGGTCTTACTCACCATACCTGGGTGGCTTGTTTGCTTCCTTCTTTCCTTCCTTTATTTATTGTTGTTAAACTAACTAGTTATAAACTTTTAATGTCTCCTGGTTGTAATAACTTTGGTTTGTAAGTGTACGTTCCCACCAGTCTGAGGCATGGCACATTAGATAGTGTTTATATATCTTTAATTGGTGCTGCATCCCTGTACAGTTTCAATTTGTTCTTGTGTCAGTGAAAAAATAGTTATATTTTGTGTAACTGTTGACCTAATGATATGTAAAATGTTGTAACCATGGACTTTGGTAGGCTTTTTTTCATTGTAATTAAATTCCCATTGTGATTGAGTAACTGTAGTAGAATATCAGTAAAAAAGGCCTTTCAGATTGAAAAATATAGGTACCATATCAGTATATGGTACTAATTGGTGGGAATCTTAAGTTTGTGGTTAGGTCACTAGGTATTTAATAGAGCAGGTGTAATGTGTTAAGCGTTATTGCTTGGCATTCAATGTTAGGTTGTTTCTGAATACTTTTGCTATGTATGAATTTCGGCATAATGTCTGAAAATGTTAATAAATAGCAGTGATATTGATAGGTATTTACCAATGATGTAAATAGCTTTTGAGAACATAAAATTAGCTAACTCAGGATTAGAGGCATAACTCAATTGGTAGAATGCTAGCCAGTGGGCGAAAACATCAGGTTCCAAAAGAAAAGAAAAAGAATTTACCCAAGTTCACATTGGTTGTTGTTTAGGAGTCTTTAGTTCCCCCTCCGGTGCTGCTCATTACGTTGATGAGGCCTCTGATGTATTTGGTTGACCTATGTTTTCACTCATAAGGAAGATATGGGCAGCATTCCACACCTTACCAGTCCCATCCTTTCTCCTCATGAGTTCTGGAATTGGTGTGGGCTAGCACTGGTATTCTGATGAGGCCTGTAAGGCCTTGGTGGTCTTCCAGTGGGTGATAGAGATGGTGGGTATGTGCATGTGGTCAAAGGTGGGCTTTTTAATTTGTGAGCAGATTTTCTTACTTTCTTTAGTATAGATGAGTACCTGAATCTAAAATGCAAAACCCAAAATGCTCTGTTTTGCATGCCAGAATGATGCCACAAGTGGAAAATTTCACATCTGATCTCATGTGACAGGTCACGCTCACACCAAGGCTCTAGAAGAATGTTTAATATAAAGTACCTTCAGTCTATATACATATAATGTATATGAATCACCAACGAATTTCACGTTCATACTCAGATGCCTTTCCCAAGACTTCTCATGTGTATGTCTATATTACAAAATCAGGAAAAATCCAAACTCAGAAGCTCTCTAGTCCTAGGAATTGTTCATTGGGTTAATGCAGACTGGGAGGGGGCAAGAGGCAAGTGTGTTTGCTGATCTCACATTGTATGGGTTAGATTTTATTGTAGCAACAATGAAAACATGAAAGTCAACTCATTATTTTGATATTGGTGAGTGACCAAAACTTCCATTGTCATTTAAATTAGAGAATGAACCTACTTAATGAAATGAAAATAAGTACACAGGTAGAGATTAGTTTCCTCAGTTGATTGCTAAAGTTGAGAAATAGAAAGTTGTGTTCCTACAGATTCACCCATATACATCAGCAATGAAGAGTTGAACTTGGTTGGTTTACTTATGGTTGAAAAAATAAACAAAATTTCTGTATTTGTTCTTGGAAGAAATGTAATATTACAGAAAAGTATGACCTGTAATCCTAGCTATTCAGGAGGCTGAGATCTGAGGATTGCCAGCCTGGCGGAAGTTTGTGAGATTCTTATCTCCAATTAGCCATTCAGGTGGTAGAGTGCTAGCCTTGAGCTGAAGAGCTCAGGGACAGCACCCAGACCCAGAGTTCAAGCCCCATTACCAACAAAAAAAGAGAGAAAAATGTGTCATTTATAAAAAATAATTGAATTTTTATTATTCTTGATCACACTTGTGTTGTCAGGTTGACTATACACACTTTGAATAGGACTACCTTATAATGAGGGTGACCATTTGGACTGAAAGTGTGCACTGTTAACTGCAGTGGGAGGGCAGGTATATATCACATCAGGGTTGTCTCTGGTGGCTGTTGGGTACTTTTGGTATGGGCTTGCTTACACTATTTTTTTCAGTTTCTGCACTTTTCAGACTTCTCCAAGTTTACTGACTGACCTAGGCAGGCAGAACCAGATCATTTTCACAGAATACTCAGACATGGCTTTCTTTTGGTAGAATGACATCTAAAGTTAAGCATGTATTCCAGGGGAGTGTAGCTCTGTGGTTAAGATGTAGTGGTGTGTCTTCAAGTTAGGGAGATGTGCCTTGCCTCTCACACTCAGTGTCTCTGATTTTCTATAGAGAAGAGTTTGACCCATGAGAAAATGCTCATCAGTTATTCTGGTTTGAGATGTTTTATTGGTTAAGTAGTCCAAGTTGTTTGACTAAAATCTAGAGATCTCTGCTGCTTGGTTTTATAGATGTTCTGTGAAAGAAAACCAGGCAAGTGTTGTCCTTCACAAACTTCTCATTCCGTGGAGAGTGGCCCTTCCCTTGTCTCTTCAAGCTGATGCTTTTCTTGGGGACCTATAATTCTATTTAGTGATTTTTTTTTTTCCCCAGAACACAAACCATTTTGTCTTGTGGTTCATTTTGTGCTACTGTTACTGGTTTTGTGTTGAGACTTGAGATTGCTGGGTTTTTGCCATCTTGCTTTGAATCTACTTCTGTATGTTTGGTAGAGAAAAATGAAATGAGAAGAAAAATATGATCACTGAAATCCTCACATATTTAAAACTCATAATATTTTGAGATTTCCTAACTTACTACAAACGTGCTCAGTTTAAAATCCATAGATGGGAGTCCATCTTTCAAATATGTTTTTTTAGGTGGATATCTATCACCTGAATAGCTTTGGGTGTTCTAGATTCCTAGAACAGTGCTTGTGTGATATATGACAGTTCTCCATAGGTTGTAAAGAACATTTTTCCTTTATAGTAGACTGGAATATATGAACTTTTAAATAAGTTTTCAGAATACGTTCTATTATATTTTCACATCAGTTATATTGTTGACAAAAACTTGAAGTTACTCTTTTTAAGTCATTAGTAAATTCTAGTTTGAACTTAAATACTAAGGTTGAGTTTTATTTTTTCCTCAGCTGTTATGACAGACATACAAACAAGACAGTATTTATATTTTTAATTCCAGTTATGCACATTTGGAATTTTAATACTTCAGAATAATCTGTGCGTTTATATTTCAGATTAGCGGCATTTGAGATAAACATATTACTATTCAGTAGCAACTTGCTTGGCAGCTAATTCATTGTGTTCTTAGTTAATGATGGTATGGATTTAGTTTGACTATTTGGATGGTCACTTTATTGAAGTTACGCTTTTTTACCATTTAGTGAAACGTGCTTGTTAGTAAACACATTAATTTGTGAGGGTTAATAAAAATACAGGATTTGTAATGATTCCTCTGTAGAACAGCTAAGCTCTTGCCTATCCAAAAGGAGGAGGAGGCTGCCAGGGGTACCATGGACAGTGATTTCATTGCATTTAATGTTTAGAGTTCTGAATGTTTGAAAATGTGGGTTGAATTCAAGTTTGATAGAAGTGACCTTGTTGAGTTGATGGTACAGCTAATGGTGATTTTTATGCCAAGCCTGCTGGTTTTAGTTTAAAAATATTTTTATTACCTTTATGAAATGCTGTTTGGGGACTGTCAAAGACAATGAAAATTAAGAGTAGTAAAATAGGAAAGACATAAAAATAAAAAATACGTCATTTTGTTGTAAAAGTATCTTGAAAATGTGGTTGGACATGAAGGAGTCAGTGCATTTTTTTCTACTATAAAGACTACTTTTAGATTATTTAGAAAATACTAGTAGAAACAAAGGTAGCAGATTACATATTACTTAGTGTTCTGCCATTTAAAGAAAGTCTTCATTGCTTCCAGGCTCTCCTTTTATGATTTTAGAAAAAAAGGTGTAACTATATTGTACCTGGAGAATTATTTGTACTTTAGGCAGTACCAGATTATTTTCTTTTTAAAGATTTTCCTAGTGCACAACAAAAGATGCATGTTGGCTTGTGTTTTAAAAAAATTAATATATATTAATTGTACAAAGGGGTTTTATGGGGTATTTTTATACAGGCATACATTATGCCTTGATCAAATTCACCCCTCCTGAATCATGTTTCTTAGTCATTGACACTTCTGTCAGGAATCTGCTTATTAAAGCCTACCTGCCATGTTTCAGTAACAATTCCAGTTCTTCATTCGCGTTTACTGGTGCTGCTGTATGTCTGATGCTGTGTAGGTGCTCTGCGTGTGTTATCTTTCATTTCTCATGGCAGCTCTGTGGGGTGGGCACTTATGCTATTCCCAGTTATGGATAAAGAGCCAGAAGCACAGGGGGATTAAATAAATTGCATGAGAGTCTGCAGCTAATCAGCCATGCACAGTGATTTGAACCTAGGTAGTCCAACTCTAGAACCTTCTGCTAACTAATGTGTCTGTGAAATCTCAAAATTTAAGGTCACTGTATTGAAAGCAGTGTCTAAAACTTTTCAAGGAAGATATTTTATAAACAAACATTTTAGAACTTAATTCTCCGAAAGAACTACAAGCACCACCCATCTCTTGTTTAGCTCATAATTCATGGCTCATGTACTTACATGCGTTTTGAACATGAATGTTTTGGTTTTCATTTTGACTCCTAAAGCCCTTTAATAATCTTATTTTGAGCTAAATTAGTTGTGTTTGACATGTTTTGATGCCACCGTTCTTACAGCCATCTGAAGCTTGAGCATGGAGGAAATGTATGAGGATCTTACTGGCTTTACGGAAGGGCCTCCTGTTCTGGTGGTGACAGTGATTGTAATTCTTAATGTTGTGAGTTTCAGTGTCTGCCTGTGTAGTATGTCATGCTGGAGGACCCGAGCCTTGCCTGGACCAGGCTTTAGACAACAGACAAAGCCTGTTTGTTTAGTGACTCTGGAGGTAGTGATTCTCCTCTTTGATAGAGCTCAGGTAATATAATTACATGATGTTTTATTTGCATATTAAGTAGCAGTTTTTTCCTAAGTAACATTTAACTTTTAGTAGAATTGCTTATAGGTAATTCCTTGATTATGACTGACTGATCCTTAAAATGTAGTCAGCACATATATGCTACTATGAGAAGGGAATGTCAGATACAAGGGCAGGTGTGGGGTGGACTACTAAACCTTCTTAAATCCCGTAGATTCACTTTTCTGGTATGAGCCATTTTTTTTCTTCACACAAGAAATAGTAAAGTGAGTGTCTTGGAGGTCCAGTACAGCCATCTGTCCCCTTGTCTGTAGGGATCCACTCCAAGATCCACAGCCATTAGCTGAAACAGGGAGTTCAGTGATTAACAGTGGTCATAATACAGTGAACAGTTAAATGATGCATGTATAAAAGCTTGTGCTTCGATGCCATTATCAATGACAGTAGAGTTAACTTGCTTGTCCACTTTTTTTTTTTTTTTTTTTTTGGGTCCAGTCGTGGGGCCTGAATTCTGGGCCTGGGCGCTGTCCCTCAGCTCTTCAGCTCAAGGCTAGCACTCTACCACTTGAGCCACAGCGCCACTTCTGGCTTTTTTCTTTTTGTTTATGTGGTACTGAGGAATCGAACCCAGGGCCTCATGCATGCAAGGCAAGCGCTCTACCACTGAGCCACCTTCCCAGACCTTGTTTGTCCACTTGATAAGTGAGTGAACTCATCATTAGGGAGTGAACACCATGGATATATAACAAAAAAGGATGGTTCTCATCCTGGATGGACTTCATTTCTGGGCTTTCCATTGGATATTTTTGGACTACAGTTACTGAAGATAACTGACGTGGTAGAAATTTTCCCAGCTACTTGGGAGACAGACATTGGGAGGGTAATGATTCAGAGCCAAGCCAGATAAAAAATTAGCAACACTCAATAAAAAAGACAGGTATAGGGGCTGGGAAGGTGGCTCAGTGGTAGAGCGCTTGCCTTGCATGCATGAGGCCCTGGGTTCGATTCCTCAGCACCACATAAGCAAAAAGAAAAAATCCAGAAGTGGCGCTGTGGCTCAAGTGGTAGAGCGCTAGCCTTGAGCTGAAGAGCTGAGGGACAGCGCCCAGGCCCAGAGTTCAGGCCCCACAACCGGACCCTCCCCCCCCCAAAATAAAAGACAGTATAATGGTCCATATATGTAAACTTGGCTAACCTAGGAGGTGTCCCGAGGGATCTACCTATATGGGCAGAAAGTGCAAGATCTTAGCTGAAATATAATGAAAGCAAAAGTGATTTGGAGCATGCCTTCGGTGGTAGAGCACCTGCTTAGAAAGTACGAGGACCCCAGTTCAAATCCCACTACTGCCAAAAAAAAAATAAGAGAAACTGTAGCAGTTGAAACCATAAAGGGAGCTTCCATGTTTTTCTTTTATAAATCAAGGACTCAGTATTTGATTTTCTGAATCATGTTAGCATACCAAATTATATGATGGGAGGAAAATACATGTTCTTACCAAACTAGTGTTAAAATAGAAAGTTTAGATGTATATAGCTTTTTTAGTTTAATGTGGCATTTGCTTCTAGATTCATATGTCCAAAATTCTTGTGTAAAGTATATTTTAACTTCAAAAAGTTAACTAATTTTTTTAGAAATGTTTACATTTTTGGTAGAATGATGTTTCAGGTATTTTTATAGTTAGTGATTACTAAATGCACGTGATTGGTATCACCAGTTGATTCTTGAGAAGCACTGAAGATTGTTTATTAAATACAGTGATCATTGTTTACTTCATGAACTGTTGTCCATGAGCAGTAGAAATGTTAAGAGTAGTAATGTGCCTGTATCATAGATTGGGTAGTGGTTTCTGAGAAGTTGTTTCTGTTGCTTTTGGGAGGTTATTTTGTCGTGGCTCATCCCTGTTAAAATACAAACATTTAAATGTTTTCTTTGGATTATGGGGATTTATTGTAGGCCAGGACAGTGTTTACTTATTCAGACTAGGCCTTATTGCGACCCTGTTATGTCTTACTAGCTTTGCTTAGAAGCTGGCTTATAGAGGAAGGGGTGAAATAGCCTGTCCTCTTAAGGGAGGAAGCGAGAAGTGGTCCCACTGTGCCCTGAGCGCGCGCGCTCCTGGCAGGATGCTATCCTCGCATTCTCACGGAGGCTCCATGTTCTCTCATTCTGCTAGCTGCCCACTGTACTGTTGAACATGTGGTAGTTGACACATGGCTTTTTTCTCAAAGGGCTTGAATTTAACATGGAAGATATATTGAAATAAAATAGGCAAAAATATGGGTAGTGCCTTGTATGGTGATGTTTATGGACTGCAATCTTCTCCTCCTCCTTCTCCTTCTCCTTCTCCTTCTCCTTCTCCTTCTCCTTCTCCTTCTCCTTCTCCTTCTCCTTCTTCTCCTTCTCCTTCTCCTTCTTTTTGGTTGGTCGTGGGGCTTGAACTCTGGGCCTGGGCACTGTCCCTGAGCTCTTCAGCTCAAGTCGAGCACTCTGCCACTTGAGCCACAGCGCCACTTCCATCATTTTCTGTTTATGTGGTGCTGAGGAATCAAACCCAGGGCCTCGTGTGCTAGGCAAGCACTCTACTACTGAGCCATCTTCCCAGCCCTGAACTGCAGTCTTTAAATAGGAGTCATCCCTGGGTTTCAGGTAGAAGACATTCTTGCTTAGAATGTGTACATTTTGTATCTGTTAGGTGCATTGTATGCAGATTTGAGCAAGAGGAGCCCTTGAGCAGATTCCTGTTGGGTGCAAGACAGGTGCAGCCAACAAGGGCCTGTGTCGGTGCTATGGGGAAGGAAGACCTGTAGAGGCACACAGTGATCTCCCAGCGAGAGGAAGGCCTTGTCCTGTCTACAGGCTTGACTGTGTGAGTTTTTTCTTTTTTGGCCTGTGACAGATGCTGTTTTTGAGCAGAAACTTGAGTCTTGTGCCAGATTCTATTGGTCTTTGTCTTCTTTGGGCTCATTTTCTCAGCCTCAGTCTCAGCTGCTCACAGCAAAGAACTGCAATCTTACTGTCATAGTGTACTTTCATAATATAGCATGATCACTGGACACAGGGTGTGGTTATGTTTACGTGACTGGCCACGCCGGGAACCAGGGACTGGCTATGCTACTGCAGCGAGTGGGGACCCGCCCTTGTGGGCCACACAAACTCACCAGTTGAAAGAGGTGTGGGGAGTTCCCGGTTAGTGTGAGACCTGGCAGTGCTTTGCTGGGGACTGGGGACTGGCTGTGTTGTAGGTGTCTGTGAGGCGCGGGCCTGGGTGAAGCCAACACCGGGGCTGCGGGGGTGGGGGGGGGAGCACTAAGCAAGTAAACCTGCACTCGGAGTAATGAGGTTGCTTGAGAAAAGAAAAGTAATCTAGGGAAATCATACTTCCTGCCACAATATTCGGATTTTTTGTTCTGATCCTCCTTTTGGTGAAGTCTGTTTTTAACAGTGGGACTATTATCATTAGATTGAGGACACAAAAATGATGTTAATCGAGGCTGGGAAGGTGGCTCAGTGGTAGAGAAGTGGTAGAGTGCTAGCCTTGAGCTGAAGAGCTGAGGGTCAGCGCCCAGGCCCAGAGTTCAGGCCCCACGACCGGACCCCCCCAAAAAATGATGTTAATCATAGCTGGCATACTTCCTTAACATTTGTAGACTTCACACTGCCAGTTTACTTAGGTAAGTTTTTAGGTACTTAACATTTGCTGACATTTTGGGTCTGCAAGAGGAGTTGGTGGAGAGGAGTTGGTGACTCCTGACGGCTGCTTTCTGCAGTGCCTTTATTTTACTGTGGTCTTACTGCTGCCATCACAGACTCTGGATGAAATATAATTTAGGCAATGGTTGGCCTAGGCCAAGGTTCAATACAGATTTTTAAATTTTAGGCTGTGCTATCAACCAACTGAGAATGGAGTCCAGGCTGCATCGTTTCCCCTTGGCATCTGTCCACAATTGCCAAGACATGGTGCTATAAGGGAAAATCAACACAAAGTCAGGTCATGACAGTTTCATGTATAGCATAGGTGCAACATATAAGAGCCATTCATTCTTAGGACTAAAAGAATTGGCATTAGAACTTAAATATCTTGTCATCCACCAGAGAGGGATTGAAGTAAACTGTTGGGACTGAAGAAAGCCGTTTAAGGATTGGTGGGGTATATTTCCTCCGTTGTACCTTTTTTTCTTTCTCATTCTCTCTCTCTCTCTTTCTTTCTTTCATTCTTTCTTTTTCCTCCCTTCCTCCCTCTCCCTCTTTCTCAGTTTCTCTCTTTCATGCTGGTCCTTGGGGTGTCTAGGTGCTGTCTCTGAGCTTTTTATTTTGGTCAAGGCTAGTGCTCTTTAATGCTTAATTGAAGATTGAGAGTCTCAGATCTCAGCCTCTTGAGTAGCTATGATTAGAAGCGTGAGCCAGCAGCACCGCTCCTTTGTATCTTTCTGAGGCCTCAGAGGAGGACATAATATACAACATGGCTAACTGAAGAATGTGTACGTTTAAGAGACTAATGCATTTTTATTATTTGTTTATTATTTGTTTAGTGCTGTTAGTAGGGCTTGAACTCAGCCCTGTACTCTTGCTTAGTTTTTCACTGAAGCCAGGTACTCTATCACTTAAGCCACTTCTGGCTTTTTGCTGGTTAATTGGAAATAAGTCTTTGTAATTTTTCTTCCTGGGCTACCTTCAAACTATGATCCTTCAGATACCAGCCTCCTGAATACCTAGGATTACAAGTGTGATTTCAGCATAAGATTTTTCTTTATTCTGGAAGGAAATTCATATCTGTATGCTTAGCTATATCCTTTGATGTTATTTGTGGAGAAGTTTCCAGCAATATGTTAGGTTTAATTTTGTATGTTTCAGGTTGAATCTGTATTTTATATCTTAAAGTTAAATTTTTCTTGTTGTGCTTTTATTTTTTTTGGCATTTGTACATATTTTATTGTATTATTCAAGAAGAAATGGCATTTACATCTTCCTGCACAAGTATATAGATAAAAAATAGTTAAACAACTCAGAGGAAAACATGTACATATGTATGGAAGTTAGAAAAGTTGCTTTATATCTCTACGATGATGGAAGGTTCTTCCTCCTTTTTTCCAGTGACATAGAAAGTTACAATGGACATCTAACAGCAAGCTCCTCTCCTTCATTTACAACAAAGGTCATTATATGTCTAGTCTTGCCAGTGATTCCACGGAGTTGCCTGCTCTCTCGTCACATTTCAGGACTGGAAGTATAATCTCTGATCATGGCACAGAGATATTCCTTTGTGTAAAGCTAACAACTACCTTAAGGGGTTGAGCCTATACTTGCACTCCTATTAATAACTCTGAATAACAATCAAGCAAACCAAGTGATAAGTGATGCACATATCACTTCTCAATATCTTCTCCTCTTGACAAAAGCACACAAATCTCTCTTGCTGTGTATACAGAAGATGTGCAGCCTCCCTTTTTTTTGTGTGTGTGCTTTTATTTTATGTATAATTAGTTATATCTAAAAACGGTAGTACCTTCTTCAAAAGCATCTGTGAGTGAGATGTCATGAACAGTGTAACTGTATAAAAACAGAATCACTGATATTGTGGTTTTGTGTCATGGAATTTAACACTTGATAGCTATCTGTATTCCTGTCCTTTGTGTATACCATTATATCCCAAGACCTTGTTCCAGATCTACTCTT
The DNA here is from genome assembly GCF_000151885.1 of Dipodomys ordii. Lineage (NCBI taxonomy): Eukaryota > Metazoa > Chordata > Mammalia > Rodentia > Heteromyidae > Dipodomys > Dipodomys ordii. Next base: position 1,131,295 of record NW_012267293.1, on the reverse strand, counting down.
CTTGGCATGTCTGTATGTGTTACCCTGAGCTCTCTACTTTATGGGAGACTTTGAAGAGCGGGAGCTGAGACAATTGTTCTAGTAAAAGAGTCTCTCAACTCCAGTGACTGGCTCCTTTCCTTTCTCAAATTATGTCATTTGAACTGTCAGCTGTTTTCATTGGTTTCAAAATGTTTTGCCCCTAGGTAGAGGCCCTGTGTTCCCCTTGTAAATATTAGCTGTTAAAAATCTTCCTTAGCCACTTGACCTTTCCAAAATTGCTGTGTGGAATTGGGCAGCTTACCTCTTTGTTTCCATTTTGCCTGGTACCAGCTGGCATTCCGAGCTGGTGAAATCACTTGGTACACAGTGACACAGGAGGTAGACAGGAGGTGCTGCACGGCGCCGAACGCCACGTTGTGGCATAGGTTGGTTCTTGATGTTGGATGCTTGAAGCAAAAGCAATTATGTTTTTTCCTTTTTTTGGTCTTCGTTTGTAAAATTCCAATTAGAAAGTAGTAATTTCCCGTTCCATGCAAGATTTTTTTAAAAAAGCAATTCAAAAATTACTTTGCTTTTCACTGCTCTTTCACTCCTAACCCCCACATGTCTGACTTATGTCAGACCTGCTGAAGTGCCTTAATAGAGTACTTAAGAAACTGCCTAAATTTTAGAATGTCCTGTTTGCTAGTACAAGATAGTAGTAGAGATTTGGAGATATTTTTAATGTAGGTAAGTGGCTTGATTTTTTTTTTTTTTTAGTCAAATGTGTTGAGTGCTATGAGTTCAATTTTGAGTATACTAAAAGGTATAGATGGGAGTGTTTTGATTATAGGAAGTTTCTTTAAGATGCTATGGTTTCATTAAGTTTGCTTTGACATCAAAGTTATTGTAAATATGAATAAATGATAGCCTACCAATTTTTGTGTATATAATTAGTATCATGTATTACTCTTATTCAAACCTAGAAACTTCCACTAATATTTTACGTGCATAAAACAAGAATTTTAGCTGGGCACCAGTGGCTCATGTCAGGAATGCTAGCTATTCTGAAGGCTGAAATCTGAGGATCCAGGTTTGAATCCAGCCAGGGCAGGAAAATCTGTGAGACTCTTAACTCCAGTTAACCACCAAAAAGCCAGAAGTGGAGTTGTGGTTCAAGTGGTAGAGCATTAACCTTGGGTATAAAAGCTCAGGGACAGTGCCCAGGCCCTGAGTTCAAGCCCCAGGACCAGAACATACACATACACATGCACGCATGGGCGCACACACACGAGAATCTGGATTTTTTTTGACATTATAATACTGAGGCAGAGTTCAGGAATATAGTTATTATAACATGAAAACATTTTTTTTTGGGCCCGCTTGGAAAAATTTCTGGTTTATAAGGATGAATGCTCATTTGTATCAACTGCCTTCAACTGCCTTATTTGTGACAGATGGCTTCATATACCATAAATCAGTTAGGAACTATAAAACCACAGCAATATAATGCAGTTCTACCCCTGCTGTATACATCAGGGACCTTGAGAGAACTCGGGTGTCTTGTCAGGGACACATGGAGTTCTGAGATGTCAGCTGCCCATTTCTGTAGCTCTACCTCACTCTCATCTTCTCACATTTTGCACCAGCATTTGTTCTTTGTTCATTGTAAGCCAGATAGCTTTGGCTTAGAAATTCAGTTTATTGCTTATTTATGGAATCAGATTCTTTGAGTTTTCCTAGAGCATCTTTCATTTTTTATGAAAATAATTTTATTTTACTTTTAATGATACTTAGTTTGTAATTATACTTTAATTATTATCATTTTTGATATGAAAATCTATATGCATGTAATTTCATCCTTCAGACTTCAGAATTTTCAAAATTGTATCTTCACAGTTTATTATTTTATTTATTTTTTGTGGGTCCTAGGGCGTGAACTCAAGGCCTAGGCTCTGTCCTTGAGCCTCTGTGCTCAAGGCTAGTGCTCTACCACTTGAGCCATAGCATCATTTCCAGCACTCTTCCACTAAGCCATATTCCCAGCCCATAATTCACTGTTTTGTTGTTTTTAGCTGGTTCTGAATCCTAAAACAATATTATTTCTCCCTCAGTATATGTTTCAAGAAATTTACCACAATTCAGAATTCTATCAAGAAAATTAGCCACAATTCTTTGTTATTATCAAATAACTTGATTCTAACTCAGATTTTCCTTTGTCTCAGGAATTTGAATTGGATCCAAACAAATTCCACATGCTGCAATTATTTTACTTCTCTTTTCATCTTAGGGCATTTGTTTAATGCTGTAGACTTTTTGAGAATACTTGATTAGTTTTTGGGTAGAACATTCCTATTCTTGATTTCCTTTGTCTTGTTCTGAGTAGTGGTGGTTTCCGAAGTGTCTGGCTTTAAAGGCTTCATGTATTCAGGCCAGTTACTTGACCTGCTTTATAAGTGTGTTGTACATTTCATGTCATACCATGTCAGGTCAAGTGGTAACAGCCTCTCTGTTGTGAGGTTCCTTATCAGCCTTACAAGCTGATGGTTCCAGAATTGGCCAGCTGCACCTTTTGACTGGCTAGAGGATTCTTTTGATGAAAACCAGATAGTCTTTGTCAGATTGATTTGTAGCATAATGTGATGTCAAACTCATCTTGTATTTTTTCTGACCTGGACCTAGATAAAAGTGTCTCCCTCCCAGATCCCTGGTTTCTTTAGTGGAAAGTAGAATGGGAGGATCCAGAGCTAAGTATAGAGATGTTTATCTCTACAGGTTTTTGTTTTAGATAAAATCTCACTGAGTAGAGGTTGGTTTTGAATTCCCTATGTAACTGAAGCTGACCTTGAACTCCGAATCCTCATCTCTCAGTGAGTGCCACTACTTTGGCAGGTTGTCTTTGTTTGTGTAAAAGACTTTTCAGGGATGAAACCAGGAAATGGTGTGTGTATATAAGAATCCATGGGGGCTGGGAAGGTGGCTCAGTGGTAGAGCACTTGCCTTGCATGCCTAAGGCTCTGGGTTCGATTCCTCAGCACCACATAAGCAAAAAGAAAAAAGCCGGAAGTGGCGCTGTGGCTCAAGTGGTAGAGTGCTCGCCTTGAGCTGAAGAGCTGAGGGACAGTGCCCAGGCCCAGAGTTCAGGCCCATGATCGGACCCCCCCCCAAAAAAAATCCATATATTTGTGCTGATATTAGAATATCTTTGTGCTAGTATTTCTAATTCAGAGTTGTTACTTAATTTCTTTCATATTATTTTTTATTCACAACATTAAAAATATTTTCACTGTATTAACCCAACTAATTAATTTTTTCCTATTATTACATAAAATAATGCCCATATTACAACTACAAATAGGATTTTTGAGTGCGGATTAATACTTCTTTGCAGATTTTTTATTTTTTGTGACAATCCTTGGGCTTGAACTCAGGGCCTGGCACTGTTCCTGAGCTTTTGTACTCAAGGCTAATATGCTACCACTTGAACTAAAGCTTCAGTTTTGGCTTTTTTGGTAGTTAGGTGGAGGTAAGAGTCTCATGAACTTTCCTACTCTGGCTGGCTGTGAACCATGACCCTCAAATCTCAGCTTCCTGAGTTGCTAGGATTACTAATGTGAGTCACCAGCACCTGACTTCTTTTTTTTTGGGGGGGGGGTCCGGTTGTGGGGCTGAACTCTGGGCCTGGACACTGTCCCTCAGCTCTTCAGCTCAAGGCTAGCGTTCTACCACAGTGCCACTTCCGGCTTTTTTCTTTTTGCTTATGTGGTGCTGAGGAATCGAACCCAGGGCCTCATGCATGCAAGGCAAGCGCTCTAC
>NW_012267293.1:1068989-1125738 GCF_000151885.1 Dipodomys ordii | reverse complement strand
CGGCTTTTTTCTTTTTGCTTATGTGGTACTGAGGAATTGAACCCAGGGCCTCAGGCATGCAAGGCAAGCACTCTACCACTGAGCCACCTTCCCAGCCCATTCATTTTTTTTTTTATCTTTGGCTTTTCCATATTTTTTTTATTGCTCTTTCTTGTTTGTCTCTTTCCTCATAGGAGAAAAGTAAATAAAGAAATCAATGCCTTTAAATTGCAGAAGAAGAACAATTTTATGCGGCTTCTTATTTTAATATTTTCTTAAATTTACAAATTAAATCTAAACGAAGCTTTTGTAAGTTTTTTGTTCTGAAGGCAGCTGTCCCAGTGGTGTGGTGTATTTTGACTTCCTGTATGTTTCCATGTCATTGATAAGTCTAATTTTATGTTGATATTAAGTTACGCAGCACAGTTTTTTTTAAGATAGTTTACTTAAGCATTTGAGGTGACGTAAACTAGTACTACCATGAAAATAAACATAGGCCTGGTTTTTCATCTGGACCTCTAGAAGATCATAATCAAGTTAATTTCACAAACTACTTGAAGTGAGCCAAATGATCTTCTAAGCACACTAAATAATGAACATTGTGAAGTTTTTCCCTTAAAGTAATATACTATAATAATATATCAAAAGATAGAATCTCACTGAGCTCTAGTTCTTTAACTCAATAGTGTACTAGGCTGGCCTTGTGTTCCTCCTGCCTCAGCCTTCAGAGTCCCAGGATTACAAGTATTTGGACCGTGTTTGACCACGCTTTTTTTTTTTCCAAGTCATTTTCATTCCCCCAGTATTTATTAAGTACTCATTACTGGACAGGTGCAGAGTTGGCAAGTAGATCTAAGCAGCCCTTGGTTCCAGTGAGTTCACAGTCTGAATTGTACAGAGGCAGGTACAGAAGGCTGTGAGGAAAACCTGTTCATCTTGTAGGGGCCAATTCAGGCCAAGTAGCAGTATCCCCTCTCTTCTTTGAATTAATGGGTGGTAGGAAGTGACATTTTGGGAGTGAGCGATCCTTTTTCAACTAAATCTCTTTACTAGTTATTATGAAGAGCACAAAGATGTACACTGTCTACAGATTTGGGCTAAATAAAATATTGCCATTGAAGAAATAGAGCATATAGTCAGTCATGAACAATTTGAAGAGTTTGCCCAAGGTTCCTTTTTCTTTTCCTGTGGCTGATGCTGGTAGACCCTAAGAGAGGCTGTTTGCCCACTGGACAGTATTTTGTAGGCAAAGAGAGTGTCACTGTTAGACTAAAAGCTCACTTTTTTTTTTAATAAAGGAGATTTAATTTCATATGATTGTTATATAACTCAGTCAAAAATGCAACTGTTGAACTGGGCACTAGGATCTCACTCCTATCATCCTAGCTACTTAGGAGGCTGAGATCTGAGGATTGCAGTTCGAAGCCAGCCAGGGCAGGAAAGTCTAAGACTTAGACGCTTGGCTCCACTGAAACTACCAAAAAAGCTAGCCTTGAGCAAAAGAAGCTCAGGGGCCCAGGCCCTGAGTTTGAACCTCAGATCAGCACCAAAACAAACATAAAACTGTTGTGTTGACATTTGTGTCTGTGTTGTGTAGCTGACACACATGGACAGGCCTGCGGTGGTGGTGAGAGTGGACCTAGCTTCTGGTTCCATTTCGCATGCGTCCCATTGCTTTAGTGCTAGTTCTGTCCAGGTGAGTGGTGGTGGCAGTCACTGAGCTCTGAACCTCTGACTTCTTTCTCCTACCCATCCGTTCACTTCTTCTCAAACCACTCCTGCACCTATTGTAAAGTCAAGTATAATTTCTGTCATCCTCGCTTTAAAAGCACAGTGAGCAGGGTCCAGGGCTGGCAGTTCATGCTGGCTGGATCTCAGCTCTCCTTGGGAAAGTAGTGTGACTGGTCAGTGTACCTTGTTTAGCTGTTTTGCCTGGTCAGAGAGGCAGCTGCTGGGATGGCCAGCCCCCACCCTGTGCTGTGGCCCCACTACCGAGGCCACTCCAGCCCCCACCCTGTGCTGTGGCCCCACTACCGAGGCCACTCCAGCCCCCACCCTGTGCTGTGGCCCCACAACTCCCAGAGGTTGTGGTTTAGTGTTGTGGGAGCCATCCTCCTGCCCATCGAACCAGAAATGGGCCTTCCTGCCTTGCTTTCTGCTTTAGCTGTGTATGGCTTATATGTTTCTGTGTTTCCTGTGGTTTATATGTTTACTCCACCCTAATGGACTGAACTTCATGATTCCAATGACTGGACCTCTTCACCTCCCTGGTGTTAGGGATCGAACCAGGACCCACCCCTGCGTGGAATCTCCAGCCCTAGGTGGTCGTTTAGATACGGGTGTGGGTATCTACTTCCTCCATGGTTATAAAGACCTACTTAAAGGATGAATACATGCTGTGGTGTGCCTGGCTCTTGCTGTTGTTGATGCCACTGCTCTATACTCAACTGGTTATAAAACATGAGAGGTGAGGCGAAGAGAAAATGTAACCAACTTGCCTCATATCATGCAATTAAACTTGGAGACTAAAATCCATCTCTTAATTTCAGTCTCAGATGTTTGTGCAAAGCATTAAAAAAGTGATAACCCTTTTTTGTTTATTATTGTTATGAAAAGTGAATCTTTTCAAAGTATGTTTTTCCAAAAATGTGTCATTTTGTTTTAGGATTTGGAGTTCCATGGAGTGATGAGATTTTATTTTCAAGATAAAGCTGCTGGAAACTTTGCAACAAAATGTATTCGCGTGTCTAGCACTGCAACCACTCAAGATGTGATCGAGACCCTGGCAGAGAAGTTCCGCCCTGACATGCGCATGCTGTCCTCCCCCAAGTACACCCTCTACGAAGTCCACGTCAGCGGAGGTATGTGTTCGCAGGGGCCCCTGACCTGGTGGGTCATCGGGGCCCCAGGGGCACACTAACCACTGCCAGAGGGCGTAGTTGACGGTTTGGAAAATTCATGTCTGGGGAGTGTTCCGGAAAGTCCTTGCACATGCATTTATGGAGCTTAGGACGAATTTATTAGTTTTATGTATGATTATTTCTCCAAAATACATAGCATTACATTTCATAATTAAGATGAACACATCTAGGTGTCCCATTCATAGATGATAGGTCACACTACCTGCTTTCTAGTGTGTAGATAATGTTACAATTGGGATTTGTTGTTGTTTTTATGTGTTTTTTTTTCTTTTTAACTTTTGGTTGTACTGGGGTTTGAATTCAGGACCTCAAGCTTTCTCAGCCTGCTTGTTCAGATGGCACTCAACACTTGAGCCATGCTTTTTGATGGCTTTTTGCTGGTTATTTTGGAGATGGAGATGCATGGACTTTTCCTCCCAGACTAGCTTTGAACTGTGATCCTCCAGGTTTCAGACTCAAGTAATAGATTATAGGCATGAGCCATGGGCTCATTCTGAATTAAAAAGGAAAATGAAATGGAACTATTCAAAGGAGGAGGAAGTAGTCTTCCCCCTTACACCCAGGCCCTGTACACCTTCTGCACACCACACTGGTGTGTCACCTGAGACCTGGGCCTTGGTGTCAGGAGTGCAGGCATGCAGCTCCTTTCCTTCTTCAGGGCAGTTTCACTGAGCCCTGGCAGCTGTCGTACCTTCCTCCCCCATAATGGTGGGCATGCTAGAGGCAAGCATTAACACTCCAGCCTTGATATCTCAGTCCTGTTTAAGGCATCACCCAACCAAGGAAGCCTATTTGTTATTTATTAAGTAGGTAAATTCAGACTATTGGTAAGTATTTAACAGCTAACAATGTGGTAGATGTTTGAAAAAAATAGCACATAAAATGAAAGGAAAGCTAAGTTTTCATTTCAGTTTTGATCACGACTGCTACTGACAAGGTTGTGCCTCCTGGGCCTGCTGGAGCCTTCAGTGGTCCTCGCTGTTGGTCTCCCGTCCACGTCCATTCATGACTGTGTCAGGCCACATGGATTGAGAAGCTGCTGCACAGTGCACCAGGAGCCACTGGGAGCCAGGGTTCCTGAACACTTCATTTCTCCACACGGTACCGGGCTTCCTGGCATGTCTTAACTGCCAGCTTATATGGCTAAGGCCTGGATTCCACCCTCATATCAACTACAGGAAAACTACATGTTTATTCTTTTAGAAATAGGATTTCTCTTAGGGATTTGAGTTAGCTGTGGAAGGTAAGCGTGTGTGCCATCACTAAGCAGAAGGCATCTTGGAGTTGGGAGGTTATAGACCGCTCAGAGACCTCCAGTTCACAGGTGATTCTTGGCTATGCTCTAGGAATAGCCGCCTGGTTTCCTCCATCTTCATGTTCATTCCTAAAAGTTAGCCATGACTCCTGAGGGGGTTTGATCTTGTATAAATCTTGTGAGAAAACACTGGATAATTTTTTTATGAAATGAATTCAGATTTATTAATTCTGTCCTGCCCCCTCCTATTTATTTATTTTTGCTTTATATGTTTTTATTCAGTTATTTTTAGGTATTTTTATATAAATGTATTTTATGTTTTTGCCCAGGCTGGCTTCCAACTGTAGCTCTCCTACCTACCTCTACACATAGCTAGGATTACAGAAGGCTCTCACTATGCCTGGCCTATATGTTGAGTTGTGGGTCTCACTACTTTTTACTGAGCAGATAACAAGCCACAATCCTGCTTATGTCACTTCCCAAGAATCTAGGATGATAGGTGGGCCTCAGCACCATTCTTGATCTCCTTTTTATGTTAATGTGTCTCATATTTTTAGTTAATAGAATAATAATTTGCTTTATTCTTGTATTTGGTACTTAGCACTGATATTTATATGTAATATTTATTAAGAGCCAGTAAGTCTCCATGTCCTTTTAAATACTGTCTATTCTCTTTTTTCTTTTTCTTTTTCTTTTCTCTCCTTTTCTTCTCTTCTCTTCTCTTTTCTTTTCTTTCTTTTTTTTTTTTTTGCCAGTCTTGGGGCTTGAACTTGTGGCCTGGGTGCTGAGCCTTTTTGCTCAAGGCTAGCGCTTTATCACTTGAGCCACAGCTTCACTTCTGGATTTTTAGTGATGAGTTGGGAGAATCCACCTTAGCTTTAAACGGTGATCCTCAATCTCCTATGTAGTTAGGACTAGAGGCAAGAGCCAGCGGTTCTTGGCCTTTGTTCATTCTTGCTTCACCCTTGTTCCTTCTCTATGGTTAACCTGGAACTGCTCTCGCTGCCTGGTCTTACTGGCTTCCTTGTAGCATTTTCTGATAGGTACTTGGACCATATTTGCTAACACTAGTTCATCACCATTATCATTATCAGGTGGATTGTTTGCCTTTTGTTTTGGTAGTGCTCATTTAATATTTAAATTGTGGGTATAGCATTAGAAATGCTAGACCAACTGAGAGAATTCTGGGTCCTCTGTTTGAGATTGTAGTGAATATCTATCTCTGTGCTCCATGGTGTGCTTTTCCTCCTGCCTGTCTAGCTGATGTCGTGACAATGAAAGGCAAGCTGTCCTGACCTTCATGACATAGGCTGGTTGTACTTCCAATCTTTTCATTGAGTAATCAACTCCAAAGTACTCCTTTGTATTGCCTATCCTAATGATTTCATTGCAGTATATTATTATGCACCACAAAGATGCTTACTCTCTTTAAAAGGCCCCTTAAAAGAAACTTCTGTTATAACTAGAACCACATTAGCACCCAAGTGCCCAGTTAATAAAATCTGATTTAAAGTGATGAACGATTCCAGTGTGTTGGCAGGTTGCTGGAGGACTTACGTCTGTGCAGTATACATCACAGGACAGGTTATTCTACTCATGCCATGGAATAACCATGCCTTGTGTTTTTTCTTCCACTTCATGTGTTGAAGAAGAAAGAAGATTGGACATTGATGAGAAGCCTCTAGTCGTGCAGTTGAATTGGAACAAAGACGATCGGGAGGGCAGATTTGTCCTGAAGAACGAGAACGACGCAGCCCCTGCTAAGGTGGGAGCCTTCACTCGGGTCTGACATGGCTGTCATCCCGGCCCTGTCTGGCTCTGGGGGAATAAGACGGGGGCTGTGAGAAGATTGATGTTTTGATGTTTTGTCATAGCAGCTCTTACTCCTTTTTGCTTCCCTTCCTAAATGCGTTTCTAAAAAAGAATGGCTTTTCCTTCTCTTAGTCTTTTATTTCACCTGGTAATCTCAATGTTGCTCCTCATTTTTTCAAAGAAGTTTTCTATCTTAGTTTGGTTTTTGTGTTGGTACTATGACTTGAACTCAGGGCCTGAGCACTGTCCCTTTTTTGCTCAAGGCTAGTACTCTACCACTTGAGCCACAGTTCCATTTACAGCTTTATAGTGATTAATTGGAGCTAAGAGTCTCATGGGTTTTACCCGTCCAGGCTGGCTTTGAACCATGATCTTTAGATCTCAATCTTCTTAGTAGCTAGGATTACAGTTGTGAGCCACTGGTGCTCAGCTTACAGATATGTAATTGACCTTGCTCACGTTTCAACAGATGGATACACACTTGGAATGGTTTCCATTATTTGCTGGCCATGTTTAATTTCAGTTTGTGTCAACTAATGCTGTTCTCTGTGCTTTGCTGTGGACCACAGACCTAGGTGGACAGGCTGGAACCTGAGTAGGGCCATCACAGTGCTGCTAGAGAAAATGGGATATTGATTTTTTTTGTTTCCCATTTTGTCATGTAGAGATCACTTTCTCTGAATGGTAACTTTTCTTTCCCAAGACAATGTTCTTTTTCCTATTTTTAAACTCTTTACCTGTTAAGTTTTCACATACTGTGGCTCCGTGTCATCTGTTGAAATACAAATTAAGAATAAGGGTATGAATGATTTCTAAAAAAGAAGGCATTTTTGTAGAAGTACAATGTGTAAGAGCTTTGAATTATAAAAGCCAGCTTATTGTGGCTATTCTTAACATTTCCATTGAGCTTAAAAGAAAAATGCCTGTGGAGGAGGTGGTGCTTTAGACTTCCTGTTTTCATATTTTCATTAGGTCCCTTTTACTCAGGTGTTTGATGGTAATTTGCTGAAAATCAAATTTTCATGATTATACTAATTTTGAGGGTTTTTTTGTTTGTTTTTAGTTTTTTGCTTGCTTATTATAAATTAAGACAAAATTTTGATATGATGGAATGCATAGTTTTGGGTTTCTTTGGTGGTGTTGATGGTACTAGAGGCTTGAACTTAGGGCCTCATGCTTGCTAGGCCTCCCACTTGAGCTATGTCTCAGGCCTAAAATGAGTAGATCTTGACTTTACAGTTCACTTGGTTTTAGTAAATGCATATATCATCATCACCTCATTGTGGTACAGAATATTGACATCACCTCAAACCTTGTTCCGTGTTCCGTAGCGTTATGTTTGGCTGTAGCTTGTGAAGTGAACGTAGCTTGGTTATGAGGTGCCTGGGTGATTCCTAGGTAGTGGCCAACAAGATGACAATATTGCGGGGGCGGGGGGGGGAAGGGATGGGGAGGATTGGGGGGGGATGGGGGGAGAATGGGAAGGGATGGGAAGGGGAAACAAAGGAGGAGGCTACAATGCTTGATAAGAAATGTACTCATTATCTTGCCCATGTAATTGTAACCCCACTGTACAGTATTTTCATAATAAAAAAAAGAAGAAAAAAAAAAGATGACAATGTTAATTTTATCAGAAGGCTCAGAGCAATGGACCTGAGAAGCAGGAAAAAGAAGGTGTTATCCAGAACTTCAAGAGAACCCTTTCGAAGAAAGAAAAGAAGGAAAAGAAGAAAAGAGAAAAAGAGGCATTGAGACAGGCATCGGATAAAGAGGATAGACCTTCTCAAGGGGATGATAGGTAACAAATTTGAGAATTGTGCTTTAACACACACTTGCTATATCACCAGGCATAGTAAAACATGGGCATATATCCGTTAGAAGTTTAGGGGATGGAGGCATAACTCAGTTGGTAGAACACTAGCCAGTGAGCAAAAGCATCAGATGCCAAGTTGAAAACTGGTCTCAGATAAAAAAAAAAAGTTAATTGAACTCTGAGGTCTGGGCACTGTCCCTAAGCTTTGGTGCTTGAGGATAGCACTCCATTTTTTGAAACAGCTCCACTTCTGGCTTTTTGTGAAGATAAGAGCTTCATAGACTTTCCTGCCTGGGCTGGCTTTGAACCTTGATCTTCGGATCTTAGCCACTTGAATAGCTAGGATTACAGGCGTGAGCTACTGGTGCCTGGCTTAAATGGGATTCTTAAGTAAATAAATATTTCTTGTATTTTGAATGTTGTGGTACAGTATTATTTATTTGCTATTAGGATTAAACTGATGAAAATTATTGAAATGCATAAGTTTCTTTTTGAATATACAACCACTAAGTTGTATAAGTTGATGAAGTTTTAATTTTAGTTGCTGCTTATATGACTAACTTTTTTGTTGTTGTTGTTAATCATGGTAAAAACAAATGATAAATAGTACATAACAGATCTGTCAGAGCACAGATGACATTGTCACTAGTTTTTCTGTGATTTTGTATTTTAATGGGAAAATTTTTTAAATGTCATTGATGCTTTTTTTCTATGTAGTGAGAATTCTCGTCTGGCTGCTGAAGTTTATAAAGACATGCCTGAAACCAGCTTTACTCGAACAATTTCTAATCCTGAGGTAGTAATGAAGCGGCGGAGACAACAGAAATTGGAAAAGAGAATGCAAGAGTTTCGGAGTTCTGATGGGCGGCCTGATTCAGGTACAGGTTGCATCGTTTTTTTCCAGATTTTTTGTAAAGAGCATTGATTACACTTGTTGTATATACATCAGTCTTTCTTAACTAAAACAGTGGGTGAGGTAGTATACAAATGTGTACTATATGTGTCCTACAAAGAATTCTGTTCACATAGAAATGACATTGATAACATGTAGTCCCCCAGGTTGGCCTTTTTTTTTTTTTAAATGATACATTAGTTGTACAAGTTAGGATATCACTGTGACATTTTTGTATAGGCATGTAGTATATCCTGTTCAAACTAACTTCCTCTGTTGCTTTCACTTAGCCCATTGCTTCTTAAAACAGTTTTAACAGGTTTCATTATTCTGTTTTCATATGTGTAAGTAAATGGCTTCAGCCATATTCATCCTTATTTGGTTTATTTGCCCTCTCTACCTCCTGGCCCTCCCTTCATACCCAACAGAACCTGTCTTACTTTTCTGTAGTTCATTTTGTTCTTTGGTCTATATAAATTATACTAAAGGGTTTCACCATGGTATTTCAAACGGGCATATATTATATTTTAATCAGAATAACTATTTTTTCCCTTTCATCATTCTACTAACTCCTGTTGATCAACAACTTTCATTGAGATTCCTTATATTATCCTCATACTTAGTTTCAGTGTATTTTGAACTTATTCATCTCCATCTTTGTTTTCCTTCTCTCTCCCTTCATCCCTCTAAACAGTCCCCAGATGAGAACCATGTTCTATGTAAATGTGTTCTTGTTAACATATGGATATGTGTGTATATAAATTTTCATGAACATATATGTCTTATAGGTCTTTCTGGAAAATTTCAAATCTGTACAAAAGAAGATATATGTATCCTATGTACCCTTCACCAACTAATGAAGAAACAACTAAGACTTCTTTTCCATTCCAGAATACATTGCTCTCTTATTCTGAAACTTAATATTTTGAAGCACATTACAAACTGTTTCATCTCTAAATGTTTTGGTACATTTTTCTTGAAGGGTGAAGATTCTTGAACAAACAAAACAAAATTGATCCCAGTACCATTATCATATATAAAAGAATTGACAGTAATTCTTTAATACTATCACATACTTTGTCATCTTACTTTTGAGTTGAGATCCAAATTAGACCTATGTTGATTTATTTTTTGTCATTCTGAAATTTCCATTTTTACTTTGCTTCTTTGTTTTGTTGGTTTGATTTATCTTAAGAACCAAGATCCTTTGTCTCACAGATTTTACTTCTAGTCCTTTTGATCTGTTCACCATTTTCCTATCTTCTCAATTACCTTGATTAAATTTAGATACAGTTGCAGATACAGATACTGGGATAGATGTGTATATCAGTATTTATATCTGTTGGTATACATATAGATATAGAAGGGATGAGAATACTTGAGTATCCTCTAAAGGTAGCCCGTGACTGTCAAAAATTCTAATGAACTCATGGATTTTAAAACTCTTCATGCCTTTTTGATTTGCTGGGTTAATGTCTAGAGTCTTGGAGAGGCTTCCATTTTGCTCCCAAGTCCTAAATAGTCCCAGTGGTTTTGGGTAGTTTTCTTAGTGGACAGGATTCTGTTCAGCTGCACTTGTAATATCCGGCTAAGAGAGAGCTACTGGTGTAAGGAGTTCTTCCTTCATTTAACGATTGTGATCTTAGAAGATCTAGATATCCTTTACAATAATAACATTCTTGCTTCCTAACAACCTTAGTATCATTGTTTGCCTTTTTCTTTCTATGCTACCTAATAATAGTATCAGAATAAAAATAGAAGTGTTAGAATTCACTTACTGAAAACATTTTAAGATTTTGTGAGATTGTGTATGGGTATAGTCTACAAGTACATTGAATTGCTGCCTTTTACGGTCACATAATTCTTATTTATGTGGCAGTATGTATATATTGATTTACACTTAGGTTTGTTTTGTTTTTCACTTTAAGGATTTTCTCCTTTAAAATTTAGAGCTGATCGTTTTAAAGTTACATCTCCAGGGTAAAGTATAGAGACAGAGAAGTCAGTGGCAGTGCACAGCACACTGTATTTTTACGCTTTATAAGTGGAAGTACACTGTGTACTGCCTATCCATTGCCAGCATATCTGTATTTGTGTAAATGGCCATACACTGCGTACTGCACTTCACTGGCCCGCATGCACGGTACACAGCACTTCCACTTGCCAGCAATCAAGAGTTACCGAATACATCTCAGTGAGATGGGTATTATAAAAAGAATTGAAAGGCCAGGTGCCGGTGGCTATTCAGGAGGCTGAGATCTGAGGATCACAGTTCAAAGACAGCCCTGGCAGGAAAATCCAAGAGACTCTTATCTCCAGTTAACCACTAGAAAAGCAGAAGTAGTGCTATGGCTCAAGTGGTAGAGTGCCATCCTTGAGCAGAAGAGCTGAGGGACTGTGCCCAGGAGTTCAAGCCCCATGATTGACAAGGGAAAAAAAAAGAATTGAAATAGTTGACTTTACTGTCTGAACTGGTACTGGTTTTATATATTTTTAGACATTTAGCATGAAGTTTTTACTTAGAACTAGCTTGTAATTGAACCCTGCAAAGATAATACATATTTTATAGTTAGACATTCACAGTAACATAGTTTCAATTGCTTACCAAAAAAAGGGTAACTATTGGGGTTCCAAATAACTCAAGCCCTGTCTTACTGATTTATTCATCCCCGAAAGTTTGATGTGTCGCCATCAACTCCATCTTTCTCTTTGTAATGTTAACATTGAAGAAAGTTCTTTAGAATTGGACAGTGCAGTGCTGCCTTTGTACACTTGAGAACTTCTTTGAGAGTTGTAGGAATTTGGGTGTTAGGACTGGTAGACCTTTCTTAGGCCTAATCCAGTAATATGGTGAAGAGGTGTGTTTAATTTGCAACCTCCTCTTTGGAATCCAAGCCTGACTCCAGGGTCATTTTTAATAGTATACATGTGTATGGCAACAGGTTTGGTCTGTGCAGAGGAGCTGTGCTTATGCTTGTGTTCATGTGTAGACATACGTTTTATCAGCCTGTGATCTACATTCAGGAGGCAGAGTCTGTGGACTGTGTGCTGTGAGGTGCACCTGCTTCTGCCACCTAACAGTTGGCTGAGGATTCAGAGCTGTGTAGTGCCTTCCAGAGCAGGGGTGGCGATAGTCTGAGCTGTGAGCAACATTGGCCTCACAGCTTGCTTTCTCCTCCAAGACTTATCCCAGCCCTCGCGGCCTGAAGTTGAGTCAGTCAGTTATTGCACGGAAATTGTGATAGTGTTGGTGACTAAAAAAACCTTCAGATAGCTGGGTGAAGTGATGCACACCCGTTACTCTAGCATGCTGAGGCAGAAGGATTGCAGATTTTAGGTCAGCCTGGATTACATAGTAAGACTGTGTCTCCAAAACAAAACAAAAACAAAAGCAAATAACTAGGGGAGCAAGGGACTTTTGATTTCATTAGTATTGTAGGAGGATAGTTTTGAGACCTCAATGTTTCAATGTATTTTCTTATCCTATCAAGGATTTGAAAGTACTTACAAATGTATGTATCAAGAAAAAAGAAGAAAAGATTAGGAGAAGCAGAGAAAATATAAACCAAAAAGAAAGCCAAAATTTTAGAAAGGACAAATGGAACATTCAAATACCTGTTTGTGCTGAGCACGTACCAGATGTGAAGGTACATCTGTGTAGGGGAAGGAGCCTGGCTGTCATCACAACCAGCTTCTGCAGGTGCATCCTGGCTCTCTTGAGGAACATGTGAGTCCTGATAGAGACAGCCAGCTTCGTGTGTGCCTTTTTCTAAGTCAGTAAATACAATGTGTTCATGATGAGATGGATTAGAATGCAGCATTTGAGGGTAGTTTTAAGAAAATAGGATGCTCTTTGAATAGGTGCTGTTTGATAGGCTTTAGAGTTTTAAGCTTGAGGTTGATAAGCTCTCAGTTTGGGGTCAGGTTCAGATCCAGACAGATGACTAGAGGACCAGAGGACGGCCTTGAGGTCTATGATTAGAAATAGCACATTCACAGTTGTATTGCCTTGTCCATGAGGAGCACTGGGGTCTCTGGTCTTCCATCTTTCACGAGACGACCATAAAGAAGAAACTGAAGAATGTCCACATTGTAGAATATGAGGACCTATGATTGACTGGGTTTTCCTAAAGAGAAATTGGAGAGATGTTATGGGACTGTGAAGTGAGCAGTTATTTTTGGGTAGAAGATGGGTTCCATCGTGGGACGGTGGCAGGCAGGATGCCCCACGAGTTCTGATGCTGTGACTCACACACTCTTCGTATGTCTGAGAAGCAGGTCAGGCGTCCTGACTCAGAGTGGACTTGTAAAGCTTTCTTAATACTCAGGTGTATTCATTCTTTGATATCTTCAAAGTGTGGTTGGCCCAAAGATGCCCTGTCTCAACTGCTGGTGGGCCATTTCTCTTTGGGAAGTGTAATAACAGGAGTGGAAGAGCTGTTGGAGAGTTGGTTCTTGTCTACCACAGTGTTGTACACTGTCTGGTTGTAGCAGGTCACTGCAAGTATGGAAGGACATGAGTCTTGTGCAGGGGTGCTGTTGGGACCCGGTGTTCTTCCTGACCTCTGCGTGTCTGTCTTCAGCATGGGGTTGGAGTAAGGCACCTGTCGCTTTGGAACTGAAATGTATATTTGTACAGATCGATGTTAGTTAATGCTCTCTTTGGCAATTTATAGCTATATATCTTTGTTGAGATAGTACCATGATTTTACACTTTAGAACTAGAAGTCTTTTTAATTAGACCCATACCTACTGTATTTTGTTTCAGAATGACTTAATGCTCCATATACTAAAACCACATTCCATCAAGTAATAAAAATAATTTCATTTAGTAACCATCATTTGGCCACATGGATGTGAGTTTTATGGCGGCTTCACCTTGATGTACCCTTAAAAGAAGTGCTGCTCAAAATGGAAATACCTATAGAACCCATGCTGATTTTCTTTAGTGACTTTCTGGTAAATTCTGTCCTTAAATCTCTGTAGTCTGTAACATTAGGATCACTAAAGTTTTGTCTTAGCATTTAGCACATACCCTTTCTATATTATATCACATGTCCTTAAACATTTTTTATTGTTATTATAAAGATGATATACAAAGGGGTTATGGTTATATAAGTCTGTTAAAGAGTACATTTCTTTTTGGACAATATCATCCCTTCCCTTGCTTTCTTGAGTTTTCCCTACTTTTTAAAGAATACTTTTTTATGTTTAAATAGTTGTTCAGAGGGGTTTCAATTCAATATTATAGTATATATATATATATATATATATATATATATATATAAAATACATCTTGAATACCAGTTAAGCCAGCAAGCAAACTGATCAAGTTTTGAGTTGCTGGATTCAAACTTCACTATTAACAAAACAAAGAAACCACCAACAACCAAAAAACCAGAACCCCATTCTAGTGGCAAATCCCTCCGAAGAATCTAGACTTAAGCACCTGAGTTCTTTTGCTGCCTAGTTCTCTTGTTAAAAATAAGCTTCTTTAGCCGGGCTAATCATTAACTTGATTCAGATTGAGGTTCAGAAAGTAGAAGTGGAGGAATTAGGGCTGGGAACATGGGGGTAGAAGAGCGCCACACCACAGAGAAACTCCAAGCCTTCCCTTTCCTTTGGAGGTCAATCAGCTTGCTGTTGTCAAAGCTCTTCTCCATGAAAAGAAGACTGACCTGTCAGGCAGGATTGTTGCCCATAGCAGAGTGTCACTAGGTCCGCAGGTGGCTGCTGATGTGTGTCATCTCACAGGAAATAGCATGGAGTTGGTGGTGTAGAATTTGCTTTTGACCTGATGCAGCTGGCATGCCCGCAGTTGTAAATATTTCTGTTAACTGTTTACAATAAAGTTATGCTCAAAGACATTTATTTTTCCAGGGGGAACATTGAGAATTTATGCAGACAGTTTAAAACCAAATATTCCCTACAAGACGATCCTGCTGTCAACTACAGACCCTGCAGATTTTGCGGTGGCTGAAGCTTTAGAGAAGTACGGTCTGGAGAAAGAAAACCCTAAGGACTACTGCATTGCTCGGGTGCGTAACTGCCATGTCAGTTGCTCTTGCCAGTGCACTGTACACTTACATCCAGAAAGAGATCCTGTTTTTTTCTTTTCATTTTGTTTGGTTTTGTTTCAGTTTATTTGATTCATTTACTTTAAGATTATCTTTAAGCAGTTGTACAAAGAAGTTTCAAGTCAACGTGTCACTTTATGAGTACATTGTATTTTGATCAGTGTTACCCCTTCCATCACTCTCCCCGATCTTTTCCAACCCCACCCATTCCTTTAAGACATAAGTACATTGAATAGTATGACTCTGTTTGCCTACCCTTTGTCTCTCCATCCGCCGTCCTGAGTTTTTAAAAGTTAAACCTAGACCCAGTTTCTCCCCACACTATCACTGAGAGTCTGAGAAACTGAAGCCATGTGATAGATATTTATGAAAACAGTGTCTCTTCCAGCACAAAAATAATATATGTTCCTTTAGGAAGTAAATATGAAAAGACAAATGAAGAAAACAGGCTGAAAGGAAAACTACACCATTAGCATTTTGATAGACATCCTTCCAATTCTTATTTTGCTTATATAGTTTGTTAATCAGGGTTCTGTAAAACCAATGGAATGAAAGAGAGAGTGAGAGTGTGTGTGTGCATGCATGCGCACGTAAATATGTGCACTATATGCTTCAGAGACAGAGAACTAGCAGATGCTTGGTTCATGAAGCTAAAAGCTTCAGAACAGGGTGTTACGCATCATGAAATCTGAGTTCATATCTGAAGGTCTTGAACTCTTAGAGAGGTGCTAGTGTGGGTCTCTGCTGAGAGACTGAAGAGACTGAAGAAACTACAGTCTGAGATTCATGGTTGATGGCCCCACTGGGGAGGCACACTGGTTCACTAAGAGTAGAGCTGTTCTCTCCAGCTGGCTGAGAGTCTGTGAGCCCCTGGAGAGACAGTGGCATGAGATCATGCTGAAAGGCTGTGGAGTCTGATGTCCATGGGTGATGGTCACAGGAATTGATCCGCTTGTTCAGGAAGAGTGGAGTTTATACACTGGCTCCTCCTCCTTTCCATACAGGCCCCTAGCCTTTTGGACAACATCACCCACATTCAGGTTCAGTCATCTTCACTCAGTTACGCAGACATGCTTTACTGATCTCAAGGCTTCTCTTAAGCCAACCAGATTGGAATCACGATTAACCATCTTGCATAGGTAATTTTATTGTACTAAAGTCTGTAATACCAATTATATTGTCTAATAGTTACCTATACGTTTTTAGAGATAAAGATTCCATTTTTTTACTCTAGCACTCAAGAAACAGTGGTGTTTTATATTTCAGGAAAGTCTAGCAATATTCTATTGAGTTAGTAAATAATATGGAAAATTTTTATCTTTAATTCAGTCACAATTACTTATTTATTGCAGTTTTGCTGTCAGCATTGCAACTGGCAGTAGCTTTTAAAGCAAAGATATATTCATATCCCTTGTCTTAGCAAGTAATTGTTTAATACTAAAATAGAATAACTATTTAAAATTTTTTCCTACAATGTAACTGAGGAATAAAGTACAACAGACATTTGAAGCCTATAGATAGTTCCAGGAGTTTTGATATTTCAATTCTATGAATATTTTTTCCATCTTCAGTTTCCTAGTACTTCTTTGTGACCCATCCCCATTCTGTCCATCACTCTAGCTTAAATTTTCTAAAATTTTTATATGAATAGCATCATATGCTAAGTACTCTTTTTGACTGGTTTCATCCGCAAGATGATTTTGAGACTCACATTCACCACTGTTTCTGATTTTTAAGAATTCCTTTTTGTTGTTAACTAGTATTTTAATACATATACCACAGAAGTAAATCACATGCCAGTTGGTGTACTTTTGGGCTGTTTCCACTTTTGAAGTTTTGACTCTTTAGATAAATCGGCTGTGATTGTATGTGTACAAGTGAACGTATATTTTCTTTTTTTTTGGTCAGCTGTGGGGCCTGGACTCTGGGCCTGGGCTCTGTCCCTCAGCACTTCAGCTCAAGGCTAGTGCTCTACCACTTGAGCCACAGTGCCACTTCTGACTTTTTCTGCTTATGTGGTGCTGAGGAATCGAACCCAGGGCCACATGAATGCAGGGCAAGCACTACCACTGAGCCACCTTCCCAGCCCGTGAACGTATATTTTCATGAGTAGTTAACCTAGGACTGTAAGGATGTTCTAACATTATTCTAGATCCATCCATTTCCCTGCAAATCACATAATAATCTTTCTCTTCCTTTTTTTTTTTTTTGTCGGTCATGGGGCTTGAATTCTGGACTTGGTCGCTGTCCCTGCGCTCTTCGAGCATTCTACCACTTGATCCACAGCACCACTTCCGGTTTTCCAGTGGTTTTTTGGAGATGAGAGTCTCACAGACTTTCCTGCCCAGGCTCACTTTGAACCACGATCCTCAGATCTCAGCCTCCTGAGTAGCAAGGATTACAAGCCTGAGCCACTGGTGCCCGGCCTAATATATACAAGATGCAGGGAAAAAAAAAATTCTTTCTTAGTTTTAGTTTTTTTACTTAGGTTTGTCAAGTTAATGTTTGGTTTGGTGTGATAAAAGTTAGTGTTTCTTCTCTTTACTTTTGGTAGTACTGGGGTTTGAACTCAGGACTTTGTACTGGTATTCTACACCTAGAGCTATATCTCCAGCCCTTTTTGTTCTCAGTTACTTTTTTTTTTCCAGATAGATTCTCCCTTTTTGCTTTTATTTGCTTTTTATTTGTTTCATTTGTTTATTGTTTTATGTATGTTTTATTTATGTTTCCTGTTGTAGCTGGGATTATAAATGCAGACAACTGTACCCAGCTGTTGATTGAAAGAGGAGCTGGCAAACTTTTTGCCGGGGCTGACCTCAAACTGAGCCAGTGATTCCAAGCTAGTGTTCATCTTTTCCATACAAGTACCCTATTGCTTTTGCACTTTTTGTCAGAAACACTTTATTTTCTCTATTAGATTCTTTAATACCTTTGTCTAAAGTTATTTGATCTCATGAATGTGTGGTTCAATTTCTGGACCTGTGCTTTCTTGACGTACAATGACCATCTTTTTTTCCATATATATTTTTTATTGTAAAAATATTATACAAAGGGGTTACAGTTACATGAGTAGGGTAATGAGTACATTTCCTATCAAGCATTGTTACATCCTCCTTTGTTTTTCCCTCACCATCCCTTCCCACCCACCTCCCCAACTCCACCCCTCCCCCCCACCAAGCTGTAAAATTCGTTTTCAACATAGTGTCTTGTACATCTCATTGTTACAATGGGTCAACCTGTATCCTTATTTAAGCATTTTGTTATATCCCTTCCCCTCCCCAGATTCTAAAAATGACTATCTTTTTGGGCAGTGATCTGCCTAGTTACTGTAGATTTACAAGGACCATAAAATCAATGAGTGACAGTGTTGTTCTTTGATTTTGCTTTATGAAATGTTTTATTCTGGGTTATCTGTGTTTCTGTATACGTTTTAGAACCATCTTGTCAGTCTCTACGCAGAACCTGCTAGGACTAGGGTTATGACTGCATTTGGCTGACATCTGTAGTTGAACTTCAAGACTTTCCACCAAGTATCTTCTTCTAGTCTCTCAGTGGAGAGAGCAGCTCTTCAGTAATTCTTTCAGCAGTCTATCTATGTGTTCACTGTAGAGGCCCTTATACCTTTTCATTAGCTAAAGATGGATTAACACAAGAACTTGCTGGAGGTTTACTGAAAAAGGAAAAGCTAGTGCATCTGTAATCTTACGTTTATAGCTGAGAAAGACAAGAAAACAGATGCTTTCCTCACTCTGAAATGATGATAAAGGATAAAACTGATAAAAGGCACAATATCAAAGATACTGCAAGAGATGATGAGGGCAGAGTTTTCCATGGGATTTTGCAGGTGTGATTAGTGGTTGCTGAGTGACTAGATCAGAGAAAGCCTGCAGTGAAGACACCACAGCGAAGCAGGCAGGTGCCTGTGTGGCCCCACCGCAGGGCCACCCCGGAGTTGGAGGCTTGTTACTTGCTAAGGCGTTGATGAGAGTTAGACTGAAAAGAAAAGGGGTTGCAGATTTTTGTAAGAGGTAGCAGCCTTTCTTTTCTATCCCAGCAACATTATCATTGCCCAGCTAGAGGAAAGCTGAGAGCGTGGAGTGTCAGTGGGAGGCTTTTTTTTCTCAGAAGGAAAAGACTTGAGGTAGACAGACTTCTAGTTCATTTTCTTTCTGGCAGGTCAATACAAAGTACAGAAGAGCCCTAATGTAATACAGGCTTTACCAGATGATGGTGCAGCAGAATACTTGCAAATACTGTCGTGCACATTAGAGACAGAATTTACCTATAAGACCGTGGGTGTGGGGGATGTAACAATGTGTTCCCTAAACATAAAATTGGTTCTCAACTGCTATACAAATATTCTAAGTCAAGTAATATCAATGGATAGTAGTGAAGACAAGACTCTTGTTACTGGCCATCTTCTAGCTGGGTCCCCTATTCAATTCTATACACTGAGGGAGAGTGCGTTAAGAATGCTTCACATCACACCTGAAACCTGGTGTTGTGTAAGTGTTTGCCAAGGGAATGTGTTTATATCAGTCTATCTCATCATCAGTTCTGTAAGATTACATATCATTCAGCGTATGATAGTGAACTTCCTAACATAGTTCTCTCTCACTGATGGAAATTTAAAAAAATTAAAGAATACATTGATCCATGTTCTCTCTGATATGTAGAAATTAGATCTAAAATACACTGGGATGTGATAAATTGTACATGATTCTAGCTAATTGCACACAGTGAGACCAAGAGAATTCTCTTAAGAGAGAGACACAAGCTCTTAAGACAGACACACAAGCTGGGTGCTAGTGGCTCACACCTGTAATCCTAGCTACTCAGGAGGATGAGATCTAAGGGTCACGGTTCGAAGCCAGCCTGGGCAAGAAAGTCGGTGAGACTCTGATCTCCAATTAACCACCAGAAAACCAGAAGTGGCACTGTGGCTCTGAGGTGGCCTGGGGGGGGGGTAGGGGGGAGAGGGAGGAGAGAGGGTCTGGGGGGGTGCACACAAAGACAATGCCTATGTACCTCTTCATATTTAATTACATATATATATATATATCAAAATGAACTCCAAGATATAGAAACAAGAGCTTTTTTTTAAAATTATTTTTTGATGATTTGGTATTCTTTTCCTTATGTATGGTGTATTCAAGTGTCTATCTTCAGGAGGGTTGGGAGAAGGTACAGAACTTGAGGGAAAAAGGTTGAAAAATTGTCCAGTGGGGCTGGGAAGGTGGTTCAGTGGTAGAGCGCTTGCCTTGCATGCTCGAGGCCCTGGGTTCGATTCCTCAGCACCACATAAGCAAAAAGAAAAAAGCCAGAAAGTGGTGCTGTGGCTCAAGCGGTATAGCTCTAGCCTTGAGCTGAAGAGCTGAGGGACAACGCCCAGGCCCAGAGTTCAGGCCCACGACTGGATCCCCCCACCCCCCACCCCCAAAAAAAAGAAAGAAAAATTATCCAGTGGAGTATAGCTCACTGGACATTGATGAAAGTGAAATATGCAAATTGTGGATGGAGACAGGAGGGAGGGACTGAGAGAGATGAGGGAACAGAAGACACTGTATGAAAAGAAATGAACTCATTACCTGACTCATGTAATTGTAATCCCTTTATACATCACCTCTATAATAACAGTGAAATAAATTAATTTAAAAAAATGTAATACATTGATTAAGGTCATGAATATGTTAAAGCCCTATGTACTTTGAGTCTTTATTGACAGTCACTTTTAGGTTATCTGATTTTTTTCCCCCTGTAGTGGAGATTGAATTCAGGGCTTCATGTTTGCTAGATAGACACTTGAACTATGTTCCTAGCCATTGTTTTTTTTTCAGGATTTATTATTTTGTTATATGTTTTGTAAACAAAAAGCCCCCAAACAACAAACAAAACAAAAAAGGAAAAGAAAAGCCCAAACATAGCAAGGTGCCGGTGGCTCATGCCTGTAATCCTAGCTACTAAGGAGGCTGAGATCTGAGGATCTCGGTTCAAAGCCAGCCCGGGCAGGAAAGTCTGTGAAACTCTTATCTCCAATAAACTACCAGAAACCCAGAAGTGGCGCTGTAACTCAAGTGGTAGAGCCCTAACCTTGAGCTGAAGAGCTGAGGGACAGCGCCCAGGCCCAGAGTTCAAGCCTCATGAAGGACAAAAAAAAAAAAGCCCAAACATGCATCCTACCCACCAGAGGAAGCTCATCTCTTTCTGGTGCAGGCCATACTATGTTAGTGTGCAAAGCCCTATCTACTCTTCACCATTAAACGTTTATGACCTAACTACAAAAATGGAAGCTGGGCGCCGGTGGCTCATACCTGTAATCCTAGCTACTCAGGAGGCTGAGATCTGGGGATCACAGTTCAAAGCCAGCCCGGGCAGGAAAAGTCTGTGAGACTCTTATTCCAATAAACCACTCAGAAAACCAGAAGTGACGCTGTGGCTCAAGTGGTAGAGCACTAGCCTTGAGCTGAAGAGCTGAGGACACGCCTAGACCCAGAGTTCAAGCCATATGACTGACCCCATGAAGGCAAACAGAGGCAACTACCCAGGTCTCAAATTCATGATCCTCCCTCTCTTCTCTCAGGTATTAGGTTGCCCTGCTGGATTCTTCGAGAGTCTCTGTTGTTTTGGTTTACTGCTATATTATTTTCTGATCAGTTTTCTTTGTATGCTGAGAAAGTAAAAATGAAGAATTTGTTGTAGTTATTTCCTGAATTAGAATTTTTTTAATTTTCTGAGCTCATTGTTTCATAAATTATAGCTGTTTCATAGTCTTCACTTCTTCTATTCAATTAATTATTTACTAAATATGCTGCTTGGGTTCAAAAGTTAGAGCTGTCCCTGAAAGATCTTCCTGTGCAGCTGGAATCGCAGGCAAGATCCACTGTGCCTGGCCCTGCCGTGTCCTTCAGGGCTTGTCCTGGGGCTTCCTTCAACTCAGGGCCTGCACGCCGTCCCTGAGCATTTTTGCTCAAGGTTAGCACTCTAATATTTGAACTACAGTTCTGCTTCTGGGTTTTTTGCTGATTAATTAGAGGTAAGAGTTTCATGGACTTTCTTGCCCTAGATAGCTTTGAACCATGATCCTCAGATCTCAGCCTCCTGACTAGCTAGGATTACAGGTGTGAGCCACCAGCAGCTACTTCATTGTACCTTTCGGAAGCTTCAGCAGAGGATACAATGCACACCATAGCTAAACTGAAGAATATATACATTAAGAAACTAATGAATTTTTAAAAATTATTTATTTTTCCGTGCTCGGGCTTGAACTCAGCCTTGAACTCTTGCTTAGCTTTTCATTCAAGCAAAGTGTTCTACTGCTTGAACCACAGTTTCACTTCTGGCTTTGTACTGGTCAGTTGGAAATAAGTGTCTTGGCAGTTTTTCTTCCCAGGCTAGCTTCGAACCATGATCCTCCAATCTCAGCCTCCTTGAGTAGTAGGATTACAGGTGTGAGTGAGCCACTGGCACCCAGCTTCCAGTGACTTTTTAATTCATTCAAAAGTAGTACTTCCAAGCCAAGTAATACATACCTATGATAACAGCAGCACTGTAGAGGTAAGACAAGAGAACCTTGATGCAGAGGCTAGCCTCAGGATGACAGAATCAAACCACGTTGGCTTTTGGAGTGTATTTACTGTTAATGTGATTTCTCTGTTAGGTCATGCTTCCTCCTGGAGCTCAGCATTCTGATGAGAGAGGTGCTAAAGAAATCATTCTTGATGATGATGAGTGTCCTTTACAAATCTTCAGGGAATGGCCAAGTGACAAAGGTATAAGTAGACCTAATTGTAAAGCAGAAGTGAGGCTTCTATGTGCTCTGCTTGTTTCTCAGATGATGTGGAAAATTTGTACCTGAATGTTTTTTGATGGCTCTTTGCTGCACTTTTTCCCACCTCCTTTGTACACTTGGGGTAGTGTCTTGGCAATGGTGCCAGGCTCAGCTCATTTGAGTCTCCTGCCCAGAGGCTGTCACTACAGAAGGAAAGCCAGAAGAAGCAGACTTAGCGATTGAAGATAACTGTTGCCAATTAGCAGTGAAACACTTTACATAGATGCTATATGTTAGTTGGACAAATGTGTTTTGATAGGGAAGGTAATCAAGGCTGTAAAGATGGTAATCAGTTAAGATAGAGGTTGATTGTTTCTTATGCAAAATGCTTAAGACTAGAAGTGTCTGTGATTTTGGATTTTTTTTCAGATTTTGGAATATCTTCACATAAACAATAAGATACCCCGGAGATGAGATCCAAATCTAAATACAGAATTCATTGATGTGATATAGGGTGTTTTTACTATGTCTGCATCTTGCCTGCTACCTGTTTTAGGAGTTAAGTTGTCCATTTGTGTCATGTTTTGGAATTCATTGTGGTGATCAGTTTTGATTTTTGGATGAGGGATGAATGCTGTCTTATAAAGGATTTATACTTGGCACTATTCAGACAATTTTTTCTGTTTCAAAGCAGCAGGAGTTTAAAGCTGTATTTTTGATGAAATACAGTTTTCTTACTGTTGGAGTCACAGCAAAAGTTGACTTGCTCAGTAAGGTGCAGGTGCCTTTGCATTAATGAGGACACAAAAATGGATTGACAGTTAATACTACCAATATTGAATTCAGATTTTTTTTGGGGGGGGGTCTGGTCGTGGGGCTTGAACTCTGGGCCTAGGCGCTGTCCCTCAGCTCTTCAGCTCAAGGCTAGCACTCTACCACTTGAGCCATAGCGCCACCTCCGGCTTTTTTCTTTTTGCTTATGTGGTGCGGGGGAATCCAACCCAGGGCCTCAGGCATGCAAGACAAGCGCTCTACCACTGAGCCACCTTCCCAGCCCTTGAATACAGATTTTTACAGTACCAAAAAGTACTAAGTAAGCAGATTGAATACTTGCTTAGCTCATTTTCTAGATAGAACAAACTTTATTAAAGAAAAATTGGCTTAAATTCTGAATTCTGTTGTAAAAAAATCACATCAATGAAGAAGTCTTCGAGTATATGAACTTATGTGAGAATATGTTCCATGTGTGGGAATATGTTAACTGACCATCGGGTTATCTATCAGAATAAGCATTCATTTATTCAGAAGCTGATTGTGTGTTGCTTTTAATTACATGATATCTTTGGGTAACTGGCTGTTATTAATTAAAAATAATCTTTGCAAATGGCTTGTTCGAGTTTTCCAGAGTCACCAAAAGACTAGTATTTCCTTCACTGAGTAAAATTATAAATTGGGTGAGCTTTTGCTCAGTTATTCTTTAGCAGATGCTGTTGATAATGTTTGGACTGCTATGCAGCTGGCCACCCCTACCACTGATTGATGACTGCTACTGTTAACATTCTAGGGATTCTAGTCTTCCAGTTGAAGAGGAGGCCACCTGACTATATCTCAAAGAAAACTAAGAAACACGCCGAAGGGAAGCCACCAAAGGGGAAAGAGAGAGCTGATGGGGCTGGCTATGGCTCCTCTCTTCCCCCTGAGAAGCTGCCCTACTTGGTAGAGTTAAGCCCAGGTGAGAAAGCTTGTTACTTATACCAGGAGCATGATGTACAGAGTTTAGTGTGAAATGTTCCTCCTCATGTTTCTAATACATCTTAAGCATTCATTTATTTAGAAAAATGTAACTGTCATAGATGGCATTTATTTAAACATGTTTAAGTACATGTACTCCTGAGTAAAATTAAATTCACTTGGACAAAAATGAATATTATACAAGATTTAAAAATAATACATGAAAGCTGGGCACCGGTGGCTCACGCCTGTAATCCTAGCTACTCAGGAGGCTGAGATCTGAGGATCATGGTTCAAAGCCAGCCCAGGTGGAAAAGTCCGTGAGACTCTGATCTACAATAAACCACTAGAAAACCAGAAGTGGCGCTGTGGCTCAAGAGGTAGAGTGCTCATCTTGAGCTGAAATGTGCAGGGACAGCGCCCAGGCCCAGAGTTCAAGCCCCATGACTGACCCCCCCCCAAAAAAAGTTTTTAGAGTTTTAAATGTCCAGATTTCTTTTTTAAGGAAAAATGACCAAAATAACTTTGGTACAATAGTTTGTTAAAAATAGTAAACGGGTTGGGCAGGTGGCTCAGTGGTAAAGTGCTTGCCTTACATGATTGAGTCCTTGGGTTTGATTCCTCAGCATCACATAAGCAGAAAAAGCCCAAAGTGGTGCTGTGGTTCAAATGGTACAGCACTAGCCTTGAGCTGAAGAGCTGAGTTCAGGCCCTACGACCACCACCACCAACAAAAATAGTAAACAGACTGGCAGAGTGGCTTAGGTTGTAGATTGCTTGACTAACAAGTGTGAGAGCCTGAGCTCAAACTCTGGTACCACCCAAAATGCATACATATATACACACATACATACATATATTCATAATATCATTGAAAAAATAGTGAGCAGTAAACTGAAATTTCCTCTTCCTGGGGTACTGTGTACATGAGTGAGTATGGGAGAAGAGAGGGAGGGAAGGGCGTCACACCATTATCTACAGTGCCTTTAAATTTAAACCGTGCGTCTGAGAGATCCATCTTGTGAGCAAACTGTTACTTGATTTTTAAATAATGATTTCATATTAGTCTTCTAAATATATTGTTTTCAGAATATTGCTAGGTTGTCATAATTTAGCCATCAGATAGGGAAATACATTGACATTCTTATATAATATATATACACACACATTCCCATGTAGTGTTTGCATATATGTACTATGTTTGGTGTATTTACTTATCATTTAGCCAAAATTATATTATTTAGTTAAAATGGAATTATGTGGCCTGAACAATTAAACATAATGAAGACAGCATTTTCTTCTCCCTACTTAAAGCCCAATTAGTAACTGTAGAAAAATTACCACAAAAATGAACCAGTTGTGTAGATTATATATAGTTCCTGGGCAGGAATAGGTTCTTCTCTTCCTTGGTTTTCAGTGTTAGTGTTACTTCTAAGGTTGGTTAAGTTTCACACAGTTGACTATTAAAATTAGCTGAGGTTAGACCTGGCGTTTGTGATCCCACAGTGCTGGGAGACTGTGGGCTGCACTCAGAAGCTAGGGTGGGATTGGGTCGATTGGTGTTGATGGCAGTGTGGCTATAGTAGTAAGTAGAGTTACATTCATTTATATCCAGGTCTTTCTTTTCATTGATTAGCAGTTTGTAAGGAATATATTAGTGTTATTTGCTCCTCTCTTTTCTGGCTAGGAGGTTCATTTGAATTTTTGTTTCCTCACTATGTCTCAGTATTACTGTGTAAAGTCTGACAACCACTGGCTCTTGTTTGTCTGAGGGAAGGAAGAGAGCCACTTATTTTTTCAACTTAATTTTTAGGATCATTTTTGGACATTGGGTACCTTAAGCACTGGAAACTTGGTTTTCTCCCAAATTTGAAGTTATGGAGATTTAATAGTATTGCCCAATGGGGAAATTTATAAATAGAATAGTACAGAATAAATTTCAAATGAGTAGAAGAAAGTAGATTTTGGTGGATAGCATCAATAGGCTGAGCATTCCTTCACTCCATTTAGTACTTATATGTATCAGACACTCTTGGGGGTTAGCAATAGAGCACTAAAAATGAGATTTATCCTTAACCTCATATTCTGATGAGTTTCCATTTTGCTACTTATTTTATATTTGTTACCTCTCAGGTAGTCAAACACAGAGAAATTTTTTTGTAGGTGTGGGTATACTGTAGTCCATAGGTAAATAATAGTTATGCTTTTTACCAAATATTTGCAACAGCATGTATTACATGCTTACTGATATATTTCTTGACACTTTGCTACCTTTTCCCATCATTTATTGAGCTCCTTTGTGAGCAGAGCATTAGATGGAAAGGTACATAAAACTATTCCTGTTGACAGGTAATGTATCTACCAGGCAACAGTCATAACTCAGGGACAGTGAAGGTCTCTGATCTATACACCCTCTCAGCTTCTCTGGGCTGCCTGGGGAGAGCACCCCTCACTGTTGCACAGATGGTGAGCTGCTTAAGGTAGAGGCAGGGACTGGTGGCAGGCCCGAGTGTGAGGCCAAAATCTTTTCACTGGGTTCTGAGACCCTTTTAGGTTATCATTATTACTAAAGCTCCAGTCTGCATGCTGAATAAAATCTGCACGCTGGTTTGTCAGGAATGAGGAGGGACTGTACTTTTACTGGGCATATTGTCAGCCAGGTGTGTGTCCTGGGTATGGAGGTCCCAGGATGGGTAGGAGGCATCTGATGTGTGGGTATACTTGCACTGTTTTCTGGAGAAATGGAAGCCTGGGTGCTGCTCTGTCCTGCTCTAAACAGAAGTCATTTAGGTGGGATGATGACCTCCTGTGTGGCTAACTCACTGTTGCTATCCTGCTGCTTGGTGACTCACTACTGTCTTGCTGTTTTCCTTAACGGTCTACACTGGTTTCTAAAACACTGACTGGGACACTGCAGTAGTCTCACCTGCACAGCTTTGAAAGCTGATGGGTAAAATGTACCTTTTCTTCCTTTGAAACATCTCACTGAAGCTCACCCTCTGCATCTCTTCTCCTCCTTTCCTCTCCTGCGTGCTCTGCATGGTCTCTGTCCTGCCGGTGCTGCCTTCACCTGGGTCCTGGCATGTGTCTTAACCCCAGGGAGAAGGAGTCACTTTGCCTACTACAGCTATCACACTTACGAAGGTAATGCTACGCTTAATACTTCATAGTTTTGTAACTGGGCTCTAATAGAACCTCATGGGCAAAATAATGTTCTCTGACCACATAGACACTATGTGCCTAGAAATCGAATGTGCTGTCCTTCTCAGCAGTGTCCCCGGTTCAGAGCTCACCTTACCACTGTGCTTTTCCGTGGCAGGCAGAGGAGAGGCTAACTGAAAATGGGAGGAAGTGCTCTTAGCCTGTCCCTGTGGTCAGTGACCCTTCACACTTGGAGGATAGACTCGGCATTTCTCATCCAAAAGGCTGCTGAAATTTTGGGATGCTGATATCATGCCAGAAGTAGAAAATTCCATGCTTGACCTCATGTAGCAGTCAGAAATCCACACTAAATACATTGCATATGACATTCTGCATAGGCTATCTGTGTACATGAATGTGACACATTAATGAAGTTTATGTTTAGATTTGGGTCCCATCTCCAAGATATCTTCCATCTATGCAAACAATCCCTGATCAAATTAAAAAAAAAAACAAATAGAACCCAGTTTGAAGTCTGAAACACTTCTGGTCCCATGTCTGTCTGCTGTAGAGCTGTGGAGACTGCCTGCCTGGCATCCCCTGCATGGAAATGTCCTCCAGAGATGCTCTGCTTCTCCCCAGAGAAAGGTCTTCAGGGGTAGGGGCTGAGGGCATCTGTTTGTAGAGACCTTGTTGGGGATGGAGAATATGTTAAATGAATTTTGAGGGGGATGGTTTTAATATTCCAACCTGTAAGGTAGGTGATCAGTTGCTTCTAGCAGGAGCTAGAGCCAGGCTGCCATGGGGAAGACAGGAGGCACCTTTCCTTCCTCCCATTCCCTACCCCGTCCTGGGCTTTAGCTCTGGTTTTTCTTTCTGTTTTAAAATTTTATTTTTTATTTGTGCCAGCCCTGGGGCTTGAACTTGGGGCCTAGGCGCTGTCCCTGAGCTGCTCTTGCTGAGGGCAAGCACTCCCCCACGTGAGCCTCCAGCTTTTTTTGTGATTCATTACAGATAAGAGTCTGATGCATGTTTCTTCCTGGGCTGGTTTCAAACCACAGTCCTCAGAACTGTTTCCCAAACAGCCAGAATTATAGGCATGAGCCACTGGTGTCTAGCTTACCTCTGGTTTTTCTATTGCAGTGAAGTGGTAAGAAAGGAAAGACTGAGAAAGGAGTTTGCATTTCTCCCTTTTTTATGAAGCATCTACTTGTGTACGCTAGAGAATATTAATGTGAACTTTCTTCCACCCCTAAGCAAGCGTGTCACTTTGCATTGAAACAATTGTTCTTGCTGCAACCATGGTTGCTTATTTGCTTTTTTTTCTTTATAAGTTGTGTAATTTATATGACTATGTTCATTATACAGTTTCCTTCCTTTTTAGTGGAATTATTTGTTGCTAATACTTGAAACCATATACTTGAGTACATTCAGAAAGCCAGGTAAAGCCTAGGCACTGAGTGGTTCAGACAGGAGGAAGCTTAGTCAGACAGTGGGAATCTCTGTAAGATATGGTACATTAGAGATAAAAGAGGATCACATTCTCTGACTGCCCACGGCAACCAGAAGAGAGGAGTGAACATTCCAGGATGAGGACTCTGCCCGGGCCTGGAAAAGCCTGACGCTTTGTTTTGTTTTGGTGTATTTTTTGAAAAAGGGTCTTAGTAGGTGGCCCAGTTTGGTCTTGAACTTATGATCCTCCTTCTTGGTCTCCCAACTGCTGGGATTACGTGTGTATGCTATCATGCCTAGCTTCTCACATGGTTCTCAAGCTTTGTTTGGATCAAGAATTTCTAAGGCTAGAGTTGCAGATTAATATTGCAGCACAGAGACCCCATGCTCAGTGAATCCACTTCAGGCATTGGTACTCTGAATTATGTCAGTCTCATCTTTCCTTTGCCAGTGTCCCAGACTTCTGAAATGTTTCAGAAACAGAAAATACTACCGAGATGTTACTTTGTATACTCTAAATCTTCAGATTTTAACAAAACTTGCATATTTACTTGTCTGTAAGAGTTCAGAACACACCATGGCTGAGAAAATTTTTGCATTTTAAAGCAGTGTACACTCAAAAGCCCTCCAAAATGTTTAATCTCTGAAGCTCTTGCAACTGTGTTCCTGATTCCAGTTAATCAAAATCTTAATAAGTGGTTCTGAATTTACTTGGGCAGTTATGAACTAAGTCAAGGAGACTCTTGCTTACCTTTTGAGGAGACCTGGCTTGGTACATATATGACTGAATATGTGGTGTGTTACAGCGTGCAAATCTGTGATTGTATCGTAACGCTTGGCTTCTGGAGGTACATTTTCTCGTGTGACCCCTGAAATGAGCCTTCAGTGGACATCCTTTTGCACTAGCTGGAGTGCAGTGAGTGAGAAATAAGTGTGCCCAGTGTAAGTGAAGCTAGAGGCTGGCCGTGCTGCTTCCCTCCTTCCCTCTCCCCCCCCCCATCATGCTCATGAATATTAACTTCCCATAATTCAAAACAGTATAAAATAGCTGAAAAAAGAAACGACAGACCTAGTCTTCTGCCAGTCCTTTATCCCAGGACTGCTTGAAGGAGCCTAGCACGAGTCATAGTTCAGGAGACTCCTCCCTGGCCTCCATCTCAGGACTGTAGTCCTGAAGATCTGGGCATAGCCAGCCCCTTCCCTGGATGAAGGATCTAAGTGGAGGGGAGGGTCTACATGTCTTCTTTGATCTTCATATTGCCACTGTCACTACATCTCACAACCACTAAAAGGACTCAGGGCAGGGTAGTAGAGTCTAAGATTTGCTTTTATGTAACAAAATATTGGGACTGATGATTGTCTTGGCAGTGTGTATTAACTGTGCTTACTTGAAGTTTTTCTACCCAGTTTGATGAGTTGTATGATGTAACTTAGAGGGTTCTTTGAGAGAGATTCTGAGGCATGAGAACTGAAATATCATTTAAGGTCACTCTCTGTTCCAGGTAATATGACAAGAATGTTAGACTTTGCAAATGGTGTTCTCTTCTTCCCTTCTCACAGATGGTTCTGACTCCAGAGACAAGCCAAAGCTTTACCGCCTTCAGTTAAGTGTGACTGAAGTTGGGACAGAAAAGTTCGATGACAACTCTATCCAGGTGTGCAGTTGTGCTACAGCCTAAGCTTCCTACTGTAGTTACTACCCACAGCAAAGTAGCTCCCACGCAGACCTGTATGCAGTCATAAGTGGCTCATTTACTCTGCTTAGTGTGAGAGGAGTGTGCATTTGTGTTCACACTTGACCCACAGAAGCTCAGCTCGGTTAGGACATTCCTCCCTCGTTTCCTTCTGCGAGGTGGTGGTCACAGCTTGTAGGTGGGTTTCAGGGTGAAGGAGAGAGCATCTGACAATCCTACCCCTGGGCCCAGTGCAGGGCAGCTGCCTCAGGCAGTGCTGGCTGAACACTGTTCTCACGTACTTAAAGCAGTGGGCATGGTTTCTGAAAACGTGAGGACCACATTTGTCACTTTGAACTATCTTCTCTTATTTCATGTCGGTCAAAACGATAGGGGTTTCAGTTTCACTGTTCATTCTTTCCATGGCAGTGAAACAAGTAGGGATTTTTACTCATAGTTGTCTGTAGAGCTTTAAGCTGTCTTATACATGATTGAAATAATTAGACACTAGCTTTTTGTTTGTTTGTATGGTGCTGGAGTTCATTTGGTGGGCAAGCACCATATCACAGAACTGCATTTAAAAAAATGCAGATTGTATAAGATGCCTTAAATTACTAGATGCCAAAAATGGGTAAGAATTTTGACAGTATTTTGTACTGTAAGGAGGAAATTCATTTAAGAAACCAATGGAAACTAGGACTTGGTTGGGTCTTCGTTTCTTATGGATATATTGATTATAGATAGAAGAGAAACTTGCTTTGTGTGTTGAGGATGGGGCTGTCTTCTGTTTTCAGTTGTTTGGTCCAGGAATTCAGCCCCATCACTGTGACCTTACCAACATGGACGGAGTGGTCACTGTGACTCCCAGAAACATGGACGCAGAGACCTATGTGGATGGCCAGCGCATCTCTGAGACCACCATGCTGCAGAGCGGCATGAAGCTGCAGTTCGGCCCCTCACACGTCTTTAAGTTTGTCGACCCCAACCAGGACCACGCTCTGGGGAGGAGGTCTGCAGAGGGAGGCCTGACCGTCAAGGGCCCCAGACACAAACCAGGGTGAGTAGGACTATGAGCCGGCGGTGCGACAGTTGGGACTGCATTTTAGCTGTATTTATGAGGATTTGAGTTAAATGTAAATGCTTTGGCTTTTACTTTTTTTTTTTAGATTTCCAGTTTTAAAAATCAGGTAATAAGGACATTTCTTTTTGCAGTGTCTTGCCTTCCCTTGCTTTCTACAGTTTTTCCTCTTGACCCCCTCCCTCAAGTTACATAGTCCGCTTTCAACTTAGTGTTCAGTGAGCACCACTGCTGTAGTTGTTCACCCTTTCTCCATTTCTGTGCTCCCCTCTCGCGCTCCCTAAAAAAGTAAACTTACATACAAGACAAAAGCCACAGAAAACAAAAACAGGGACAAAAGAGAAAAAAACCCACCAAATAATAAAAAAACATCTTCTTTCTATTTCTTGGAGTTCATTTTGAAAATATTATTTTATATGATCATATGCACATAGCTGTTGAGCTTTTGTGATCCTCTCCTAAGAGTATCCTCCTTTGTTCACACTCCGTGAGTATCTAGAATCTTGTATAAATGATCATGTTTAAGTGTATTTTTCTGTCCTTTACCATCCACTGTGTTTACTTATAGATTTATAGGCACATTCTAATTACAACAAATGAAACCATGCAACCTATGTTTCTTTGCGTCTGACTTCACTTAATATAACTCTTTCCAGGTCTTTCCATATCTTTACAAATGGTACAATATCATTTTTTCTGATGGATGAGTAGAATTCTAGTGTGCATATATATCATATTTTCTTGATACGTTCGTCCATCAAGGGGCATCTGGGTTGATTCTGTATCTTGGCTATAGTAAACAGTGCTGAAATGAATATCATTGTGCTGATCCAAAATCATAGCAAATCAAAGAAAACTGGATGAATGGGATTGCATCAAGCTGAAGAGTTTCTGCATGGCCAGGGACATAGCTAGCAAGATAAATAGAAAGCCTACCAAATGGGAGAAGATTTTTACTAGCTATGCATCAGACAAGGGCCTCATATCTAAAATAAACTCAGAGCTCCAAAAATTAAATGCCCCCAAAATGAACAACCTAATTAATAAATAGAAGAGGAAATAAGAATGGCCAATAGACACATGAAGAAATGTTCAACGTCTCTGGCCATAAAAAATGCAAATCAGGGCTGGGGAGGTGGCTCAGTGGTGGAGTGCTTGCCTTACGTACATGAGGCCCTGGGTTCAATTCCTCAGCACCACATAAGCAGAAAAAGCCGGAAGTGGGGCTGACGCTCAGGTAGTAGAGTGCTAGCCTTCAGCTGAAGAGCTGAGGGACAGCGCCCAGGCCCAGATTTCAGGCCCCACAACCGACCAAAAAAAAAAAAATGCAAATCAGATTGAGATTCCACCTTATCCCAGTTAGAATGGTCATTATCAAAGAAATCTAACAACAACAGATACTGGAGGGGATAGGACCAAAAGGGAATGCTGCTATATTGTTGGCGGGAGTGTGAACTGGTTCAACCATTCTGGAAAGCAGTATGGAGGTTCCTGAAAAGACGACACATAGAGCTCCCTTGTGACCCAGCAATCCCACTCCTGGGCATCTATCCAGTAGACCACAAACCAGGCCACACAAAATAGAAGTTTTGAACTGTTTGTCAGGTATTTATACGTTAAGTAGTTTTTTACAGTTAATACACTAAAACAATACCTGTTCCTTTCTAAAAAAAAGAAAAAAAGAAAAAGAAAGAAAGGATATCCTGGGGCTGAGAGTGGGATTCAAGTAGTATAGTGCTTATCTAGCATATGCAAGGCTCTGAGTTCAGCTCTGAGTACATCCATAAGCAAAACAAGAACCCATGATACTCTATATAATGACACTATGTAATAAGCTTTCAAAAATCATGCCCGAGCATGATTCGTTGACTGAGGTGAGGGTCTCATGAACTTTTTGCTTTGGCTGGCCTTTTAACGGTGATCCTCCTGAGAAGCTGAGATTATAAGTATGGACCCTGTGCCCATACCTAAGTTTTTTTATTGTGGGTTCTTTTCCCCCTTGTAACCACTAACAAAACAGATCTCATTTAAGAATTCAGAATACTTTAGCTCCACCTAGTGCTTTCCTGAGGTCTCACAAGTGTTTAACCTCTTTGTTGCCAATTTAGCAAGTTAGTAAGGTATTAATCTTGGGTAGATAGCTACAGTAGTTCTTCCCTTATGGCAGTTGGTACAACCTAAAACACCCACAGGTTTAAGTTTTCTGCCCAGAGAGCACAAATGTAAACCAACAGGTTTGGTGGGCTTTTCTTTCTCTGATATGAATACTTGGTGGATTATCACATGTAGTCACTTAAGTAGGGAAGCAGTTTCAAAGTTCATGGGTTGTGTAAGATCTATTACTTTTTTTTTTTTTTTTTTTGGGTCCGGTCGTGGGGCCTGGACTCTGGGCCTGGGCGCTGTCCCTCAGCTCTTCAGCTCAAGGCTAGTGGTCTACCACTTGAGCCACAGTGCCACTTCCAGCTTTTTTCTTTTTGTTTATGTGGTGCTGAAGAATCGAACCCAGGGCCTCATGCATGCAAGGCAAGCACTCTATCACTGAGCCATCTTCCCAGCCCCTGTAAGATCTATTTCTAGTTTCTTACTTTGTGCCACACTTAAGCAAATGACCACATCTCCTTATTTTTCTAAAAAAATCAACAATACCTTTACTATGTACTTCCTATGAGAATTCATTCCTTTCTCTTTCTTCCATCCTTAAATGTGTTTCTGGGCAAATAACCTATATACTCTTAATTTTTTTGTTAATTTATATGATTATATGTGGGAGGAGTTTGTTATTTTACCATCACACATATTTACACAGTATCCCCATTAGTCTCATTCTATTATACTCTCTCCAAGAAAGCATTCCCCACATTTAAGAGCATGTGCTTTTAAATGGAAATTCCAAGTCTGTCTTCAGATCCTTATTTATATTCAACAGGAGGTAGCAGAATTTGATACTGTTATTTTGCTAATTTGATTACTTGTGCATGCAGACTATAGACATTGAGCTTCCATGTCATATATCTTTGTTATGTTCTGAATGCTGAGATAGAGATAGGATTCTTAGAGTCAGAAGTCAAAATTGGATGATAATAAAGTAATTTATAAAGTCACTTTGGACTTGTTTTTCATATCCAGAATGTAGCACAAATGGTGGGTACAAATTAAAACTTAAGTACTTTTGGAGGAATAAGTTGAAGAGCTTTGTCTGGTATAAATTTGCTATTTTATAGTGTTAATTATCTATAAGAGGAAGGTAGGGATGATAATGTGTATGTTTTAGCTTTGATAAGTGGCAAAGAAGATGAGCCATATCACATTACTTTGTCAGATATTGGCAAATACCCGAAGTAAATCGTATTTAAGCTGATAAAAGCCAGCAGAACATTTCCATGAATATTTAATTTTAAAATTTGGTGATATATTGCAAAAAATTAATTATCTTTTTACTTTTTTAAAAGTTTCAACTCAAAGTTCAGTGCTATTTTGCACTAAAAATGCTCTGTTTTCTTAGTGATAAGGTAGAGAAATTTATACCTGCTTTACTAATTTGAATTTATAGGTCACTTCCTTAATGGATTGAGTGTAAATAAGAGTCTTAAGTACCATGTTGCTTTAAAATTAGAGCATCTACGAAGAGATTTAATTCTTTATTATTAGTATAATTAGAATACTTGCATAGCAGGCCAGGACCTTTAATCCTTGCTTTATCCTCATTGCATTCTAGGTAGCTTTAGATATTTTTCTTTTTTAGTTAGGACTAGTAGGTTATATTTAACTTTTTTAACCAAAGAACTAGTTTGCCTCTACTTTTTTACTATTCAAAATGAGGTTCTGTTTGTATTCCAGGTTAATTTTTCAAAATGATATGTGTGGAAGTTTTGGTATTTTGAGATATCTAAATAATCTTTAAGACTATGATATCTCTTAATTTTATTACTGGCATTATCAAAAGTTTCCTCTTTCTTTATTGAAGCCTAAGCAGTAATGATCATGTATATTAGCCATTCCGGCCAGGGAAGTCCATGAGAATCTTACCTCCAATTAACCACCAGAAGACTGGCAGTGGCACTGGGATAGCCTTTAGGAAAAAAGCTCAGGGATAGCACCCAGGCCCCAAGCTCAAGCCCCACCACACTCTCCCACCACACCCACGCACGCAGAAAGACAGGTAGCTTATTATTGGGTTTACCTGTGTAATAGCCATAGATTGGGTCATGAGGACTTCAAGTCCAGCCTTCCCTTTATTTATGTGCTATTTGCAGCCTAGATAAACTTAAATGTTCATTCTCATTATTAAATTCTGGTTATGGAAGAAAAAGATCTAGAAAGCTGGTGTGGTAGCTCACACCTATTATTCCAGTTTCTTAGGAAGCAGACATAGGAGGATAGTTGTTTGAAACCAGTTTGGGGGAAAAATGGTTATTGAGATCTCTCTTAAAACAAAAGTTGGGTTTGATGGTGTAAGTCTATAATCTCCATTATATGGGAGGCAGAGATAGGTGGATTTTGGCCCAAGGTTAGCCTGGACAAAAAAGTAGAACACTTGCTGAAAAATAAAGCAGAAAGGGCTGGGAATCATGTAGATGATCCAAATAAGAGTGTTTCCACAAATTGACCATAGTTTCTTTCTTCTTGTTCAGCCTGTGTACTGAAAATGAAGTCACTTATGGACAATCTGGGGTGTTTACCTACTGGCTCCTGCTGCGTTTCATCTGTTATTTGACAGTCTATTCTGTGTGTTTCTTTTTCATCCCAACAGAGCTGTGCAGGAGACAACCTTTGATTTGGGAGGCGATGTCCTCAGCGGGCCCGCACTGCCCTCAAGCAGGGTAGGTGACTGTGTGTGTGTGATGTTGTCACAGCACGGACTTCACAGTGGGCGTGCTACTCTGTTGTGCCACCTCGGGATACGGGAAAGACAGAGGGTAGAATGCTCCTTTTTCCTGAGTCCATCTTGGACTTGTATTTTTCCTTCTGTGCTGGGCTTCTCCATGGTGAGATTGTGCAGAAGGTAGTACAGTCCTGTTAAGGTAGCTCCGTATATTCAGGGGCCTTCTCAGATACTGCCCTGCAGCTCACCCTGGAGTTTCTGTGTAATTGGGACAGTTCTCCAATAAGAAGCCACTTCAGAATTTGGTGTGTTAAAACAGCAGCCACTTTACCTGTTGATGGTGGGTCTGGTTTGAGCTCACTGGGGCAGTTGTTGGTCTTCTAGCAGCCACTTGGGGGATTGCATTCAGCCTTCAGATTTCTGACTCAGCGCAGCCTTCCTTTCCCCGCCCTCTTGGTTTTTTTCCCCCAGGGCCCTTATCCCTAGGTCCTAGTTGTTCCCCACAAGACCCTTGAGCTTCCAGTCCTCCTTGAGGGTTAGAGCTGCAGCAACCTAGCATCAGTTCTCTGCCTTCCATTGCTTGAAGCAAACCCAGGTGCACTCAGATTTCAGGGAAAGAGGAACCCTGGTGTGACTGTGTGCCATACAGTCCTCAACAGCGCCCATGTGTCAGAGCGACCCTTATCCTCCTGAACCCCCCACCCCCAGCCACGCTGTCCCCAACAGCACCCATGTTCAGAGTGACCCTTATCCTCCTACCTGCCCCCCCAGCCACGCTGTCCCCAACAGCACCCATGTGTCAGAGCGACCCTTATCCTCCTACCTGCCCCCCCCAGCCACGCTGTCCCCAACAGCACCCATGTGTCAGAGCGACCCTTATCCTCCTACCTGCCCCCCCAGCCACACTGTCCCCAACAGCACCCATGTGTCAGGGCGACCCTTATCCTCCTACCTGCCCCCCCAGCCACGCTGTCCCCAACAGCACCCATGTGTCAGAGCGACCCTTAGACCCTTATCCTTCTCCTCCTGTCTCCTGTCTGCCCCCCCACCCCCCTGCTCCCAGCCACACACTCACTCTATTTTGCTACTCCTATATACAGGACAGTTTCTTGAAAAAGAATCATCCAGAGTGGCTGTGTCTTATCACCCCCTCCCCCCTTCATTACACCTCTGACTCCCTTCCTCCCTGGGCATGGAGTCTTCCCACGCTTGTTTTCTCTGTCCTGTTATGGCAGCGTTTGCTGGACTACCACCTCTTGGTGCACCCAGCATTCTCCTGTTGCTTCTCCCACCAGAGTGTGGCTCCTCCCCCATGGTTGCTGGTGCTGCTTTCTCCTACGCTCTGGAGTGTTAGATGCGAGACGAAAGCCCCTTCTCTCTTGTCTACACTATTCTTTTGGTGACCTTGCCCTGTTGCCTAAGTTTACATTATCTTTTTTTTTGTTGTTGCATACATTTGA
Source organism: Dipodomys ordii (assembly GCF_000151885.1). Lineage (NCBI taxonomy): Eukaryota > Metazoa > Chordata > Mammalia > Rodentia > Heteromyidae > Dipodomys > Dipodomys ordii. The sequence continues at coordinate 1,087,864 of NW_012267293.1, read as the reverse complement.
CCCTAGTCTCTCTAGAATTAAATCCCCAAGGGCCAAATTTGACATGAAAATTTAATGTCACTAAATCAGACTAAGTTTCCTATCTTAAACGTATTTCTCCCTTGATCGTTCCCTGTCTTGATAATATCACCATCCACAGCATTGCCCAAGGAAAAGCTGTTTCAAGTTGCTCTGCTTTCTTTTCTGCACTGCATGCAGATCCACATTCTGCTCTTTGCATCTGCCTCGCTGGTCCTCATGTACAGGTGCAGCATCAGGAGACCATTCTGAACAGCAGCCCCCCTAAAGAGTGTTTACCTGTTCGGTCATCATCATCTTTGCATTGTAAGAGTATGTAGGTCTAGTTGGGCACCAGTGGCTCACGCCTGTAATCCTAGCTACTCAGGAGGCTGAGATCTGAGGATTGCAGTTTGAAGTGCTTTGGGTCAGGAAAGTCCATGAGCTCAAATCTCTAATTAACCATCAAAAGTCAGCAGTGGTGAGTAGAGTGCTAGCCTTGAACAAGAAAGCTCAGGTAAAGCACCCAGGCCCTAGTTCAAGCCCCAAGGACTGGCACAAAACAAAACAAGAGTGTACAATCCTGTTGGTATCCTGCTTTTGAAGCCCCAATATCTACTGGCTTTCTGGTCTGGCATGTGCCCATCTCTCCTACCTGAAGTCTCTTTCTGCTTGGCATGCTTGCCCTTTACTGGCCCCTTCTCCTGAAGAAGCCTGAGTTGTTGAAGCATCTAATCCCACCGCTCTATGTAGGTTCATTGTGTTGCCATCAGTGGCCTTCCTCCCTGCTTGCTGATTGAATGGAATATGAGGATCATTCTGGCTGGCCAAGATCATGCTTCTTGGGTTATTGCTGTTCCTCTGGGGCTTCAGAAAGTACCTAGCATGCAATGATGTCTCGACAAGTGTCTCGTGCACAGTGAATCTGTACTCAAGGAACAAATAGAACTACTTCTCATAAATATGTATCATCAGCTCAGGAGATTGAGACCTGAGAATCACGCTTCAAAGTCAGCCTACGCAGGAAAGTTTGTAAGACTCTTCTCTCCAATTAAGTGCTTTAAAACATAAAGAAGAAGCCAGAAGTGAAGCTGGGGCTCAGATGGTAGAGGAATAGCCTTAAGCAAACAGATGGTCTGGGACAGTGCCCAGATCCTGAGTTCAAGCCCCAGGACCAGCACCGGAAAAAAAAAATACACACACACACAAATAGTCAACGTGGAAGGCTTGGTCAGTAGAGAGAAAATGTAAACTGGAAATGATTTCATCCATCATTTACAATTGACTTTTAACATTGACTATGGGTGACGGGGGTGGGGGCAGGGAGGAAGCAGTGTTTATGGTAGACTTCCATGGTTAGGTAGATTGCTCTCTATTTACAAATCTTTGTGGACTGCTTCCTTCAGCTGTTACTTTGTGAGCTTTTTCTAGTCATTCAGAAGCAGATTTTTGTAATATATAAACATGAACTTTCCATAATTTATCCATTGCCTTATTGTTAATCATTTCTCCCTTTCAGTTTGCTATCCATTGACTAGAAACATATCTTATGGAAGTACTTACTGTGTATGAATGAATACATATATATATTCTTAATACATATATTTTACATAGTAAAATATATAGTGAATAAATGCATATTTATAAATACATATTTACAAGCACTGTTGTCACAGCACTCTATGGAAATTTTAAACAATAGAGCATTGGCTTAATGAACTATTCTGAGTGGAGAACAAAATGTACAGTTATCATAATTCTATAATATAAAAATAAGTCGTAATATTTACTACATTTGAAAAAGGAGTTGTAATTGTTTTCTGAACCTGGCTCCTACTGTGTAGATGAGGCTGGCTTCCATGTTCTGAGTGCTGTGATTATAGGCTGGTTTGAAAATTTGTATTTTTTGAGGTGGGTTGTATAATCCTATTTATGGAAAAAACAAGAACTGAAAAATTACATGCAAATAGATGCCCAGTATTAATTTCTGGGTGGTAACATAAGGATTTTTAGTTACTTCTTACATAGGCTCAATTTCTACATAAGCTCAATCTATACAAATAGGTAACACATCCTCTGCCTTCAAGAGGTCAGGAGTATACATTTTAGAAGTGTTTAAATATATTGGAAGTTTATAGGTGTGGTTTTCCTTGGCACTGGTAAGTGCAAGAAATAAACTAGTGAATTCATTAGATATTGAGCTATAATGCATAGGATTCCAATCTAAAGACTGAGCTCTTAGGCTGTCTGAGAGACCTTATGGAAATAGTATTTTTTTTCTACTTGAGATATCATTATCTGTGTATGTACACTTTTTTGTTTTTTGGCCTGTCCTGGGGATTGAACTCAGAGCCTGAGTGCTAGCCCTGAGCTTCTTTTGCTCAAGGCTAGCTCTCTACCACTTGAGCCATAGCTCTACTTCTGGCTTTTCTGGTGGTTCATTAGAGATAAGAATCTCACAGACTTTCTTGCCTGAGCTGGTGATCCTCAGATCCTGGCCTCCTTCGTAGCAAGGATTACAGGTATGAGCCACCGGCACCCGGCTCGTTTCATACACTTTTTTTCTGAAGCCACGTCCTATCTCTTGGAAATCGAAATAGCACTGTTTTTCATGTTATTCTCTAAGTCCCATGTGCCCTGGTGGATTTTGCATTTCTGAGTCACTGGCTAGTCCTCCTGCCTTCCCTGCATGGCAGGCCCGCATCAGATATCTGTCTGCCTGCGGCACCTGAGTATAAAGCTTGCTTTGTCTCTGCGGCATTCTAACCACTGCTTCCCTGGCACAGAGCACCACTAGACTGGACAGCGACAGGGTGTCCTCTGCCTCTAGCGCAGCCGAGCGAGGAATGGTGAAGCCCATGATCCGCGTGGATCAGCAGCAGGACTACCGCAGACACGAGAGCAGGTAGGGGTGCTTCCACTCTGATCCCAGGAGGGGTTCCTAAGGTGTCCAGGAAGCTTGGGACAGCATTACTGACAAATGTGTCACAATAGTCACAGTATTTTCAAGAGCATTTCCTTTCCCGTTTACTCATTGGGGGAAAAGTGCTTCCTTGATGACTGTTGTCTTTTATAGACCCTGTGTTACCAGGCTGATCCTGGAGGCACATGGGATAGAAAGTGTTCTTCCATATTGACTGCTCTGAACGAAATATAAATAAGGGAGTTTTTATAGTGTTTTAATATTGGATCATTTCTACAGTTAGAGAAAACTAGTCATTTCACCCATTTGTAGAAGAGATTAAAAAAATGCATGAAGCCAAAAATGACTTTGAAGGACACTCTCTAGTCCCTTTGGGAGACTGTATCATTCTGCCTCGCCCTGTAGAGGCAAGTGGACGGTGAACTGTTGTTTTATTCTGATACTGCCTCGTTTGCAGAAGTCTCTGTCCCCTATTTCCTGAAGATTTTCAATTTGTGTCACTTTAGTAAATCAGAATTCATTGTCCTGTGACATCTAGAGCTGTTTAGATGTTGACAGTAAAGTCATCATCTTAAGCACAGTAGTTCTGTAACAGATGATGAGTACCAGGTACTACCCTTTTGACATTACAGACACATCTGGCTCTGTACATGTGCTCTGGCCCCACAAAGACATAGTCAGAGCAGAGAGTGCATATGACTTGTTGTGCACTCTTCATATTTTGGAAAGGCTGTTCTGACTGTTCCTGGTAGAAGTCCGGTAGTCAAGGCTGAGAGTGGGCACAGGTGTGACATGAAATGGTAATCATTCATTCTCACCTTCCAGCAGAGGGCACTGTGAAGTGGAGGATGTTAATGTCTCTTCCATAGTATTGAAACTGGTATATTCATCAGGGAGTTACAGGTGTTTCATTTTATCATGCAAGAGCTCTGTGGGTATATGAATTTTCTTAGCTTTCATAGAATTGATTAATTTTCCTATGTGCTCATTTGGGGTGGTAAAGTGTAGGATGTCCGGAATGGTAAATTGGTATTATAGTGAATACTTACATGTAGTTATAAAGTGATTGCTCAATGTTGTAGTTCATAGCTCATAAATATTTGAATGAGTTTATCTTGAGTTTGTCTGAATTCAGTTAGGAAAGAGAATGATAGGATATATAAGATTAACAAACATACAGTTTAAGTGATACATCCAAGTAAACATATGATGGTAAATTGCAGAAAATCAATTTTACCTGGCACAGTGGATCCCATTTATAACCTCAAGAGGCACTGGTGGTATGATCACTGAGACACATTCAGGCAGAAAGCTTGATACACTGTCTGAAGAATAACCCAAAGGCACTCTAGGAGCAAGTCAGGCATGAGCACGTTTCCAAAGCCCCAAGTTCTTACTCTTGAACCACATACACAAAAAACTATATAGACACACTCTAATGGTTTAAAAGGTTAGATTGATTTGTGAAGGCAGTAATTATTGAAAGTGCTGCTCGAACTGTAAATGTTACTTGACTGGCATTAAGGGTAGATCAAAACTCATAAATCATTCTTCCCATTCCTATCAAATTTTCAGTTTATCAAATACACTATATTGAAATAAGCAATAATTTTATTCATGTAGTTATAAAATTTGAGTCAAATAATTTTAATAAGTTTTAATAACTAATTAATAATAGATTTATTCAAAGAAGAAAATCCTGTTGAATGATGAGAGTGAGTTTTCTTTTGTCACTGACTTTTTCGGCTACTTCTATTACCAGATTTGTTCAAATGAAGGATCATTTATAAAGGTTTTCCAGATCCATTTTATGGGACATTAAATGGAAAATGCCTGTGTAATTTTAGGTATCAATAAATATAGGAGTATACACACACACACACACACACACAAGCATTTAAATAATGTTCTGTTTATAAGAACATCTTTGCTTTTCTAATTGTTCCGTTAAATCCAAATCATTAAAGAATGGAAAAAAAACTTAGAAGAAGAATATAATCTGGTGGAAAGAACATTTTGCTTTTAATGATTTTAATAGTTGTAGAAGAACGTTATATGTTCTTTTTTTCATACTCATCTTTTGGTGCTTAGAAAAATATGGGGCTAGAGAGACTGTTTGCTGATGATGAAATAAAAATTATTCCAGTCAGCTGATCTGCAAGCCCATTAGCTCATTTCACTTCTGAAGAAAAGCTTTTTACTCCTGATTAGCTCATTCAGCGAGGGCAGGAGTGTTTCTTCTTACATGGCAGCCCATCACCACTGCTGACTAAACTGAAGTATGTTGCTTCTGAGAGGGGCCACACTTGCTGTCCCTACTGAGGAGGCTTGCTTCACGTGCCCTATGTTGAAGACCTGCTCATCAGACCCAAAGGTTGATTTGAATATGTACTGACAAGAGTTAAATATGTAAAGTCAACATTTAAATTAATGTATATTTTCTTTCATTGCCACTACTCAGTTTTTAATGAAGCTTGCAGGAGGAGAGAACTCATGTTCCTCGGCTTTTGAAATCAGGTTTCTACCTTTCTTAAAGACATATTTTTAAGGAAGGATTTTTCCTATCATCTATGCTAAAGTTCAAATAAAATGAACATTATTGAAATTGTTAAGGAAGCTGATCTCTGTTTATTTGGCTCTTGTTAAAATACACATACAGCTAATAGCAAACTAACTTAGAATGATAATTTAGTGGCCCTTATCATATGTCTAGGTAGCAGGATGTTTACACTAAATATGCATTATGTTGACTTACCTATTAAGAAAACAGGGCTGGGATGTAGCTCAATGGCAAAGCACTTGTCTAGCAAGTACACTATCCTGGGTTTGATCCCCAATACCAAAAAAGAAAAGACAAAAAAAGAAGATAAGGATAGCTAACACAAATTTCTAGCTATTTCACACGTTGTAGTAAGTCTGTGCTTAGCAGTAGCTTTCTGATTATTTTTTTGTTGGTTGTGGGTCTTGAACTCTGGGCCTGGGCACTGTCCCAGCTCTTCAGCTCAAGGCAAGCACTCTACCACTTGAGCCACAGCGCCACTTCTGGGTTTCGGTGGTTAATTGGAGACAAGAGTCTGATGGACTTTCTTGCCCAAGCTGGCTTTGAACTGCGATCCTCATTTCTCAGCCTCCTGAGTAGCCAGGATGACAGGCGTGAGCCATGACACTCGGCATTCAAATATTTTTTAACTATGATCACAGCACAAGATTGTTTTTACTCTGGTAGACCCGACAAATGCCTAAAGTACATGCTCATAACTGGAAGAGGAATTTTGTAAGACGTGGCCTATCCAGTGTCCTGACTCTTGGGTCTTGCAGAAATAGAAATATCCCTAACTTTTGAATTCATTTGTTCACAAAACCTGGAAGTACACATCAGCACAATGGTAGCTCTTAAAATGTCTCAGATTAGTCTCTCTTTAATTATATTTTTGACAGTTTGTTGTTTGTATAAAGTCAGGCTAAATGATGGAAGTGATCTTAATTAAAAATTATCTTGCTAAAAAATGATTGAATAGATTTTTTTCCCCTTTAAAGGTAAACATCACTATGAGCTTTGGAAAAAGATAATATTGAATGGCTAAACAAAACCTGTGTGACACTCTGTGTCTCTAGAGAAAGATGTCCATATTCTAGGAAATGCTCTCTTCCATGCATGTTCAGTTTGTAGGTCACTGGTTCTAAGAAATGCTTTCTTCTATGCTTGTTCAGTTTGTAGCTCACTGGTTTGGCTTCACTGGTGTCTCACTGTTACCCGAACCAGGGCTTGGCAGGTGCCAGACAGCCTGATCTTCATCCTAGACACAAAGCACTCATTAATAATCCAGAATCATGTGTAAGATCTGCTTTCTTGTTGGAAGTCTATACATCAAGGAAACAGACTTCTGTGAGGAATTGGGATAAGATCACTCCCAGTTAATTCATCTAATTGGTTGAATAGGTTAGCTATGAGGCAAGGGGTTTGCTATCATTTTACATAGGAAAACTCTGTATGGGGACAAAATGTACTTGTTAAAATCCATGCAGGTTGTTGCATTGTTAGCTTCTTGACTTTATTTTAAATGTTGGTTTTTCTTGCTTTAGAACTCAGGATGCTGCCGAGCCTGAATTGGTACTGCCTGCAAGCATTGAATTCAGGGAAAGTTGTGAGTAATTGTAATTTCAGTTCTCTTGTTAGTGAATTACTTATTTCTTGTTGCATTTTTTACTATATGATTTTCATGGCTTTTGTTCTTTTTTTCTTCTAAAATCCATTTACAGCTGAAGATTCATTCTTATCTGCCATTATAAATTATACCAATAGTTCTACTGTCCATTTTAAGTTGTCTCCTACATATGTATTATACATGGCATGTCGGTATGTATTGTCCAGCCAGCACAGACCTGACATCAGTCCTACAGAGCGCACCCACAAGGTCATTGCAGTGGTCAACAAGATGGTGAGCATGATGGATGGCGTCATTCAGGTACGCGCTAGCCCAGCAGGCTGCTGCCCAGAAGTGTGGCTGCCTTTCCCTACACTTCACACTGTCCTGAGAATAAAAGTTAACAGAGAATAAAGAAAAATGAGCTGAGTGCCGGTGGCTCACGCCTATAATCCTAGCTACTCAGGAGGCTGAGGTCTGAGGATCGTGGTTCAAAGCCAGCCCGGGCAGGAAAATCCGTGAGACTCTGATCTCCAATAAACCACTCAGAAAACTGGAAGTGGCGCTGTGGCTCAAGCAGTAGAGCGCTTGCCTTGAGCTGAAGAGCTCAGGGCCAGCGCCAAAGCCCAGACAGAGTTCAAGCCCCACGACTGACCAAAACAAAGAAAAATGTGTAGCTTTGAACAGTGAATGGAAATGGGAACTTTATTGTTTACTGTAAACTTCAGAGCAAATGAAGACAAACTGTGTGTGTTTATGACAATAAGGTCATGCGGAAGACTATTAACATTGTAACAGTAGTTCTGAGAAAGTGTAGACACTATTGTGATTTTCTTAGTATTTTCTTTATTGAAACAAAATTCAGATAATGTCAAATTAACTGTCCTTTTTTGGATAGGAGCATTTCTGTAACACTGTGTATGTCAACTGCTGAGCAGCTTTCAGCCCCAAAACATCTCAATTGCTTGAGTCCAACCTCCCTCCCTGTCTCTGGCGCTCACCCTCTGCGAAGGCTCCTGCTCTTTCCTGATGAACCCACTATGAATGTTTAGTACTTATTTTATAATATTATATATAGTATAGGATATCATGACAAATGTCTCACTTCAGATTAAATTCTGACCTAAACTTGTTTTGAAGATTCAGGAGATAAGGGTACTTGTTAGGATGGTTTTATTCCTTTAAGTACTATGTTGATATACAATTGATAAAATTGATAAAGCTGTTTTTCATACTTCGATAATTTGGAGATTTAATCTTGAAAGTCTTTAACCATAAATTTGTAGACTCTTTTTAAAAAGCTTTTCTCTTTTGTCCATGAGTGCTTTTACTTAGCTATGGAGCTAGTAATGATAAACACTTTAGTTAGATGGTTGGTTTTTTTTCTCCTGGTTAGATGATTTGAGGGAAACTATGGCATTCTTTTCATTCCCTGAGGTGTGTTTTTTGTTGTTTGTTTTGTTGTTTTTTAAGTTTTGATTTTTTTGTTTTTGTTTTTTTTGAGGTGGGAACTTACTCTAAAGCCCATACTATGCTGATCTCAAACTCACTGATCCTTTATACCACAACCATTATTTTACTAGGATTATAGGCTTGTACTACAATGCCTGGTTGTGCAGAATTATTTTAAAAAGCAAAAATTTTCCAAAAATGCTTCTTTCATGTTTGAGTGATTAGCACAATATGCATTTGTTGGTGTTACAATTTTCATGCAAGCTAGGAAATAGGCAAAGAGGAATGTCATTTTATTTGCATGCCTTTTTGTTACTGCAGTATCATTTTTCTAAGCAAATGTGAGTTTCCTTTTTATTTGTCATCCAAAGCCATTGTCTGTCTCCTATGTTGTTTGAACCTGAAAACCTCTTCAAGACTGTCACCGTCCCACCACAGACTGCCCCTTGGGACTTGTCCTTGCTGGTATCTGCTCTTCTGGGCAGTTGCCAATCTCAAAATGACTTTTCAACTTCAGATTCGATTTAGAAAGACAGATAATTTACTCCCTTTAGCATAAGTATAGGTCTTTAGACATTTTTAATAGCTCAGAGCTTTTACTTTGTTTCTACTGGTCTTTCCTGTCTCTTTCATTCTTAAAATTAATTCAGTGGAATAAATTCTCATTTAAGTAGTGAGCATAGTGTCATTTTAAAAGTTCATTCACTTATCGCGCCAATGTTAAGAACATAAGACTAATGTTTTATGTTATATACTTGCAAAGATGCTTCAGAATCATAAGTGGAAATGTAATTTGGAAATAACTAAATGTTGTACTTTCATGTTGTGCCTTCATGTTAGTGTTTTGATTTTTTTAACTATCATGATTGTTTACAAGTTTCTTTCTCTCGTTCTGCTTGATTTCCCCTCGTCTGTTTCTCTCCAGGAAGTAGACCAGGTTGATCAGGTAGGATATACTGCTGGGAGCTAATCCTAGCTGCGTTGGCTTAGCCGAATCTCTCATGCTGCTTCCATGTCCAGTGTGACAACAACTGGACTGAACAGTTCATAACACTCATTCAGCAACTGAAACATGCAGTACTAAACCCCTTTTTGACTATGCAACTTGTATCAGCATTTCATAATTTCTGCTTAATGCACTTCAGTGTGGATATGAAATGACAAAAGTTCTGTTTCTTCTCTTTATTATTTATACTTGGTTCCTATTCTTTGGATCTCATCTGAGGTTGCCTGGCCTGCATATGTGGTCGGGAGAGGATGCAATAGATCAGTACTTGATACTGAGTTGCTGGCATCTAAGCCGTGACTACAAGTATCAGGGTGGCTGTGGGTTAACCATGGACTCGTGTGTGTATGCTGCACAGATTACCAGATAATGCACAATCTACAATTCGGTGTTACAATGTATGGTATGTCCATTTCTCCATTAATGATGGAAATTGCAGCTCATTAGACCCATGTGACTGTCTATACATGTCCTAAGAAGTGGTTGTTTGCTTCCCACTGCTCAATCTACTCTCAAATTCCTTTGCAAGTATCTGGTATCTGTGGTAAATACCTGGGTGAAGATGGCAAGGTACTGATCTGTCTTTGCAGCTTTTCAGGATCATTCTTGTTTATTTTTGTTATTCTCATGTTGCTTATGGAAATGTGTTCTGTCCACAGAAACAAAAGAATATTGCCGGAGCCCTTGCCTTCTGGATGGCGAATGCATCAGAACTTCTCAACTTCATCAAGCAGGACCGAGATCTTAGTCGGATCACTTTGGATGCCCAAGATGTTTTAGCACACTTGGTTCAGATGGCATTTAAGTATGAACGACAATTTTTGTTTGTTTTATGCTAGTCCTGGGGCTTGAACTGAGGGCCTGGGTGCTTGTCCCTGAACTTTTGCTCAAAGCTAATGCTCTTGGGCCACAGCATTTTTTATGGTGCTTAATTGGGAGTTAAGTCTCACAGTTACCGACCTGGGCTTGCTTACAACTGCAGTCCTCAGATCTCAGCTTCCTAAGTGGCTCAAATTGCAGGTGTCAGCCACTAGTGCCTGGCTTGAATGGCAAATATTTTAGGATGACACTATTCTGTAATGAGTTAAAAGATACGTTCTTATGTTAAGTTTTTAAAGCTATTAATGGTAAAGCTTCTTAATCAAAATGAGTATTATGAAGCATGAGTGTTAACTTTAGCATATTACATTTGATGGTGTTTCAAGAATACTGAGAATACAACTTTTATTATTTTAATGGAAACTATTTCTAAATCATTTCACACGTTTGACAAATTAGCATTTTGTCATGCTGAGTTTTTATCATGGCTGTTTATATGTTTTCAGGTACTTGGTTCACTGTCTTCAGTCAGAACTTAATAACTACATGCCAGCCTTTTTGGATGACCCGGAAGAGAGCGGTCTGCGGAGACCCAAGATAGGTTAGCTCATTCATTGTGCTCGCTCCCTCCTCACTGTCCTGTATTACCTTGTCTTCAAGTTTCATGTATGGAAGAAGTGTGTCATAAATACATGGAATATTTTCATGCATCTAGCTGTCACTAAAAATACTTTTAAGTACTAATAGTTATGTTTATGAATAGTTCTCCTTTTTGTTATGCCATGCCAGTCATCCTTAAAGACTTTTGGGTGAACTTACACTGGAAATGTGTTTAGTTAAAAACTTTGTTGTTTAAAGCCATATCACTGCTATCTAAGGTTGACATTTTTAAAGTAATTCAGCAGTTATTACTAAAGCTACTTGTTACAGTTTGTACTATAACTCTCTAACTGTAATAACTAGAGTTACCATTACTACCTGTCAAGACCTCCTGTAACTCCGCAGGTTCTTGTTAACATTTGGTCCCTACTTTCCCTCCTGTGTCCTGGGCAGATGACGTGCTGCACACGCTCACAGGAGCCATGTCCCTGCTGCGGCGTTGCAGGGTGAATGCCGCCCTGACCATCCAGCTTTTCTCTCAGCTCTTCCACTTCATCAATATGTGGCTGTTCAACAGACTGGTGACCGACCCAGACTCAGGGCTGTGCTCCCACTACTGGGGAGCTATTATCCGCCAGCAGTTGGGACATATTGAAGCTTGGGCTGAAAAGCAAGGACTAGAGCTAGCAGCTGACTGTCACTTGAGCAGAATTGTGCAGGTATGTTCATGGGTTTCCCATCCCAATGTTAATAGAATTATGGCATATCACCATGGTGAATGATATACTCACCATGGAGCAATACTTTATGATGGGCAAGTACTTGAACTTAGTAAAACCTCCACTGAACTGGTGAGACAGGAGTACCTGTGCTGCTGTAACAAAGCACTGGTGCTCCTTATCTCCTGGTTCTGGAGGCGAGTAGTGGAAATCGGGGATTATCTCCTGATTCCAGGGGTGAGTCATGGAGGGGTTGGTAGGGCTGGTTCTCTCTGAGGGCACTAGGGCCTCTCCCTCAGCGTCTGCTCTTCTGGTGAAGAGCAGACCTCAGTGTTCTCCCCTGTGCGTTCATCCTCATCTCGATCCCATCTTCCCCACATACACGTAATTGACCACTTGTGTAAGGACCAGTCAGACTAGACCTCCAGATCTCATTTTAACCAGATTGTCCTGGTAAAGACCACATGTAAATGAGAAAACTTTCTGAGATGTGAGAGTAGAACTTGGAGAACATTAGAACTTTTGAGGACGGGTAGGCAAAGCAGTAAAATATAAATACCCTTGGAGAGTCCTTTATGCTGACATCAGCAAGATCTATTTCAGAAAGCCGCTACTGAGAGATAAAAATGGACAATAATTAACTCTTAAGAGTAGAAGCTGGAAATGGCCCTGTGGCTCAAGTGGTAGAGTGCTAGCCTTGAGCTGAAGAACTGAGGGACAGTGCCCAGGCCCAGAGTTCAAGCCCCATGACTGACCAAAAAAAAAAAAAAAGAGTAGAAGCTAAGCCAGATCCTAATGTATCAATGGCACCGAGGACATTTTTCAACTGTCAAAGACTACAAACTGCTATGTGCACCTAAGGAAAAGGGGTATCTGTAGCTTTAAGACCTAAAATGTTTTAAAATTCTTTCAGTGTATACTTTGTTTCCTATTTCCCCCCTTTAAAGGGATTGAGACTGGTTAGTCACCATGTCTTATGGTGAGGCTGTCAGATCCCTGTGATTAGTAACATGAATTAGTATGTCAGTGCTTAAACTTTCAAAGAAAACTGTTGACACAGGTTATAAATACTACTAATTGAATTTAATCATATACGTGTTTTAGTAAAATCAAGAGGGTGTCTGCCAGGAACTGGAAGCTTACACCTGTAATCCCAGCTGCGCGTGAGGCTGAGATCTCAGGGCTGCAATTGGAAGCCAGCCCAGGCAGGAAACTGAGACTCATTTATCTCCAATTAACCATCAGAAAGACAGAAAAAGAGATGTGGCCCAAGTGGTAAAGTACTAATATTGAGGAAAAAAAGTTTAGGGATACACCCTGGATCTGAGTTCAAGTCCTAGAGCATGCATGAAAAAAAAAAACCAAAAAGTATCAAGACAATGCTTTTGGTATATATAGCATTAAGTGTTTTTAGTTATGTATTCAAGGATTAATTATTAGCTTTATAAAAATTGCATAAAGTACTTTGGGGTACTGAGAATTTAAACCTAGGTCCTCACAGAATCTAATAGGTCTTTGTTCTACTATAAGCTGTATCTTCAGGCTCCCCCCCCAAAAAAAAATACTTTCAAATTGTATTTTATGTCATTCTTTTGAATAGGCAACTACTTTACTTACTATGGATAAATATGCACGTGATGACATTCCAAACATTAGTAGTACCTGCTTTAAGTTAAACTCTCTGCAACTTCAAGCCTTGTTACAGAATTACCACTGTGCACCCGATGAGCCTTTCATCCCAACGGTAAGTGAATGTTATCTCAACTACAAAAATGTGGGCATGTTTGCACAAGGAAATTTGGATGAAAGAAACAAGAAAAATTTAGTGAACTAATTTGTTCATTTGATAGGTTATTTTATATTGGCTTATAATATCTTGCTGTGGATATCAAACATAGAGTTTAGTGCAAGGAGGGGAAATTAATAGACATTTTAAATAGAAAGGGATTCAACTCTAAATCTTAACTGTGTCAGGGATCAAGCCTTTAATTCACTTTATATCTGAACTATCTCACTATCAGAGCCTGCTGTGTCTTGGAGATTGTTAATTAAATTGAGTGGATGGATGAACCAGCATTCCATATTGAGTTTTATACCACTAAAAGACCAGGTACAAAATAACCTAAACCTAGAAATCACCACTCAGTAGCATGGGATATCAGTAAATCATGTCATAGTATTATAAAGGAATACAACATTGCAATGAGGAAGAATGAATTATAGCATCATAAAATATTATTACCTCAAAAACTCCATATGCAAAGTATACATATGCAGACTCGCTTCATTTGTTTGAAATTTAGAAACAAGACAAAATTAATCTTATTGGTTATCAGCCCTGGATAGCCATGCCCTTGGGGTTAAAAAGGGAATGGCAGTAAAGAATGGATAGCTTCTGTGGGCCAATACTATTTTCCTAAAGTAGAAGTGATAACTGAGTGTGTATCTTCATTTTACTGAGCTGCACAATTGGAACCTAAAGTTCATAAATCCTTCTTGTGTGTCTTGTATATTAATGATAGGCTCTGTGTGTGTGTGCGTGTGTGCATGTGTGCGCGCGTGCACATACACTGGTTTTAGGGCTTGACTTGAGCTTGGCTTAGGTGCTCTCCCTAATCCTTTGTGCTCAAAGCTGGCACTCTACCACATGAACTACAGCTCTGCTTCCAACTTGCTGGTGGTTAATTGGAGATAAGAATCTCATGGACTTTTCTTGCCCAGGCTAGCTTTGAACCAGATCTTCAGAACTCAGCCTTTTGAGTAGCTAGGATTACAGATGTGAGCCACCAGTGCTCAGCAATTAATATATCTTTAAATGTAAATTACCCACTGTACTTTGATATATTTTCAAAATGGGCAAAATACCATGCAAATATTTTATCTTGACTTTTTAGATATTTTAACATAATAGGAGGTTTTTCCCAATGTCACTAAGCATTCTCAGAAAAAATGATTATTTACTGATTAACAAATATGTTAATTATGTTAAGAAAAACTGCCTTGGAAAAGGGAAGCATTTCTTTTTGTGATTAAATGTTTTTTATGTGAAGCTATGACTATTTGAGAATTTCTATTTTACTTCATATTTAAGGTATGTGACTTTACAGAGCAGATTTTGGGTGTGGTTTTGAGTGTTCCCACCTGTGGCTTGGATAGACACCTCTCAGTCATGCGTCACTAGGATAGCTTGCTGGGGTGAGCAAATAGCCTCTGCCATCAGGAGTCTCACGTTCGCCTTAGCGAGCATCTTGTGACTCAGCTTGTTTTCTCATAGGAACTTATAGAAACTGTGGTGGCTGCCGCTGAGGATACGGCTGATGAGCTTGCCCGCAGTGACGGCAGAGACGTGCAGCTAGAAGAGGACCCGGACCTGCAGCTGCCTTTTCTTTTGCCAGAAGATGGCTATTCCTGCGATGTTGTGAGAAACATTCCTAACGGCTTACAAGAATTCTTAGATCCTCTGTGCCAGAGAGGTAAATGCCTAGCGCTGTGGATCATTCCTGAGTCTTGAGCTGCAGCCCAGGTGCAGCTGATTTTTGCACCCTCCCTGCCTGAATGGCTGGCCACTCCTGTGGGGCGGCCCCTGTTTCTTGAGGAGCCTGTGTTCCCATGACTCAGGTATTTCATAGGACATGTTCAGACACAAGCCTTGTGGCCCTTCTGTGAGCATTTGCTTTGCCCACATGGTATTATGGTAACAGGTCTTTTGGGTGTCCTCTCTCCTAGCATTTTATGGTAACAGGAGACCTTTGTGCGCCCCTCTTTGCGTTTCATGAACCTAGTCAACCAAGTCATCCACTTAGGGTCAAGCCGTGCTCTTTGCACTGGTGCTGACTAGCAAAGCAGCAAGAGGCATATAGACTACCGGAGTTCCAGTCCTAATTCTGCTACCTGCCAGCTGTGCTGTTAGAGACAGATCACCCTGTGCCTCCATTTCTTGATGGGCCGGGAGGTCACTGAGGATTGGATGGGCCTGTGTGGTGACAGCTCTGTGAGTGCACGGTGTTGTGCAGCCACTGCTGGGGCCACCGTACCGGCCAGGTGCACCAGCTTCTGCTACGCTGTGTACCACATGCACTGCGCGGTGGGCCTGCTGTGTATGGAAGGGCTCATAGCACTGTAGATGGAATCTACCTGAGACACCCTCTGAGTTCATTTGACCTTTGCTCGTATAAAACACTGATTGAAAAAACTCTTCGCCTGGGCACAGTGGCTCAAATCTCAGCTTAAGTGGCTAGATGTGGAGGATTGTTGTTGACACCAGCTCTAAATGAAATGTGAGACCCTACCTAAAAGAATAACTAGAGCAAAAAGGCTTGAGATGTGACTCAAGAGATGGACCTCTGCCTAGAAAGTACAGACCTCCGAGTTGAAATCCTCGTGCCTCTAAGAAAACCCCACAGTGTATGAGCTTTTAAATTAATACACATTTCAATTTCTACTCTTCTACTTTTTTATAATGCGGAGAACAGCTCAGTGAATAAAATAATGGATCCAAATATAGGAGTTTGTTTAAACAAAGACTAATAATAGTAAAGTTAGGGAGACATGCTCCTAGGCAGATAAACTTAGGAGTAGGATCACTTCAGTGAATATTTCACTAACCACAGCACATACATTTTATATCTTCAAAGGTATCAAAAATTTTTATAGTAAAAACAATTGTTAGCCAGGCTCCACTGGCTCACACCTATACTCCTACCTACTCAGGAGGCTGAGATCTGAGGATCTCAATTCAAAGCCAGCCTGGGCAGGACAATCCTCTCCAATAAACTACTCTGAAAAGACCAGAACTGATGCTGTTGGTCAAGGTAGCCTTGAACAGAAGCTCAGGGACTATGCTCAGGTCCTGAGTTCAAGCCCCAGGACCAGCAAAAAAAAAAATAATTGTTTCAAAAGTTGTTTCATGAAGTGTGTTGTTTTCAAAATAGGTAGCTGAGCTGTTTCAGTGCTCAGAGGAGATGAGGTGAGGTTGAGGTGAGGTGATTTAGGAAGCCCTGTGTGAAAGATAAAGCAGTAGGAGCAGGGGTAGTAGGGTGTCCCTCCCCGGTTTTGGTACGGGTCCTACCTGGACCAGGTGAGGAGCAGGAGGTCCAGGCTGCGGTACATGTACATGTTCCAGCAGGGACACTCCTCTGAACTAGCCTTCTGAGTGTTCTGTACTCTGCTGGTGGTTCCTGGCTGGTGGGCCCACAGGTCGCAAGGGTACCACCGAGTTCTAGAAAGGTCTTTGCATGAGTTCCACACCTCAACAATCTAGAAGCCAAAGCCAGCTTCAGTTCCCATCTTCTCCTTACAGCAGCAATCTGTTGACAGTCTCTTCACTCCCTCTTGCTCTGCTTAACCTCCCACTATTAATGTTTTTAGGACTCTTGAGTTCTGTGTCTTTTCAGTGAGGTGTGAATTCTGTCATCACAGGTGTGAGGTGTGGGTGTTCTGTTTCACAGGGAGATGAGTGTTCTATCTTCACAGGGAGTGTTCTGTCTTCACTGTGAGATGTGAACTTCTGTTTTCACTGTGAAATCTGAGCACTGTGTCTTCACAGTGAGGTGTGAATAGTTGTCTTCACAGTGAGATGTGAGTGATTTGTTTTCGCAGTAAGATCTGAGTGCTGTGTCTTCACAGTGAGGTGTGAGTGGTTTGTTTTCGTCTTGAGGTGTGAATAGTTGTCTTCATAGTGAGGTGAGCTGAGAGAAGGTTCTGTTTTCACAACCAGATGTGACTGTTCTGTCTTCATAGTGAGGAGAGTGTAGAGTGAGGTGTGAATATCTGTTTCCACAGTGAAGTGTGACTCTTCTGTCTTCACAGTGAGATGCAAATGCGCTGTCTTCAAGTGACAGAGTGTGAATGTTTGGTCATCACAGTGAATTTTGGTCTTCACAAGGAGTTTGAGGTTTTGATCTTGAGCTTGGATGGGCTTCTTTTTTACTCACACTCACAAGTATCTACCACTTGCAGAACTCTCTAATTAATATTACAAAAGAAATAAACAGGGAGACTTAACTTGCTAGTCTAAAGCAAATTATTCACAGCATACAAGCCCTAGCTGGCTTGTCATATTTTTAATACAGCCAGCATTTACCCATGTGGAGATACTAATGTCTTAACTTGATGAATTGTTAGTAAGTTCGGTGTGCTTGCTTGTGGGCAGCCCATGTGAGCTTCTTGGATCCCACATGGCATTTCTCACTGCCTTTTCAAAGGCTTATGAAGTGTTTGATGTTTACGACCACAGTGTTTTCAATCTTTATTCTTTCATGCTGATTACAGAAGTACCATGAATTTTTAATTCCTTTTGTTTCATTTTATAGTTCAGTTCTGTGAGAAAAGATTATAAAAACCAGCCTGGACTTTTAAGTGTGCTGGGGTGCTTGCCTTAAGCAATAATAAGGTTTTCATTAGCAGTGTGATTCAGAACATATTATAGAAAACTAATATTTGGAAAAATATAAGACTGGAATATGAAACTGTTGACGTTTCAAAAACCTGGGAAGGTTTGTGAGTCCCTAAAGCAATGGAAGGAAATATAGATTGTAGTTAGAGTTGAATGGAATTGCATTTAGATAGCGAGCTTTTCAACATAGAGTAGTAAAAGTAAAATTATTTATGTGTTTTTAACTGAATATGTCGTGTGTGTGTGTGTGTGTGTGTGTGTGTGCGTGCGCGCGCACGCGCACGCCAGTCCTGAGGCTTGAACTTAGGGCCTGGGCGCTGTCCCTGAGCTCTTTTGCTCAAGTCTTACACGCTACCACTTGAGCTATAGCTTCACTTCCAGCTTTTGATGGTTAATTGGAGATGAGTCTTATGGAGGGGCTGGGAAGGTGGCTCAGTGGTAGAGCACTTGCCTTGCATACTTGAGGCCCTGGGTTCGATTCCTCAGTACAACATAAGCAGAAAAAAAAGCCGGAGTGGCGCTGTGGCTCAAGTGGTAGAGTGCTAGCCTTGAGCTGAAGAGCTGAGGGACAGCGCCCAGGCCCAGAGTTCAGACCCCACGACGGACCGGCGCTGTGGCTCAAGTGGTAGAGTGCTAGCCTTGAGCTAAAGGGCTGAGGGACAGCGCCCAGGCCCAGAGTTCAGACCCCACGACGGACCCCCCCCCAAAAAAAAGAACACAGAGCAGAAGCAAAGATGACCAGGCAATAGCAGTGAAAGTCACGATCAAATTGCAGAAGCTGACAGGAAAGAATGTTGTGCTGGTATTGCAGACATCACTG
>NW_012267293.1:1052396-1068939 GCF_000151885.1 Dipodomys ordii | reverse complement strand
GCGCTGTGGCTCAAGTGGTAGAGTGCTAGCCTTGAGCTGAAGAGCTGAGGGACAGCGCCCAGGCCCAGAGTTCAGACCCCACGACGGACCCCCCCCCACCTCCAAAAAAAAAAAAAAGAGTCTTATGGATTTTTCTGCCCAGGCTGGCTTTGATTTACAATCCTCAGGTCTCAGTCTCTTAAGTAGGTAGGATTATAGATGAGAGCCACTGGCGCCGGGCTAAATACACCTTTTTCTATCTCTTTAAACCAAAGTAATGTTGTCCTAAGTGTTCTTCATTCTGTTCTTTTACAAAGTGGATATTTTGAATGCCATTGAAGGTCACCTAGTCTCCTAAATGTTACGAATGACATTGTGGCTCTCCTAATGCAGAGTAGTATATAGTCCTTTAAAGAGGTAGTTCCAGAGCAATTCAGTAATTTCTCACAGAAGAAAGAAAAAAGTTCTGTGGACACAGAAGGAAAGACCCAATTTACACTTCTCACCTTGGTTCTGAAATCCTGTTGGGTCAAAACAAACGTAATTTTAAATGTTTAGTAAATTTTCAGAAGTGACAAAAATAAATGTCATTAAGATACTAAATCATTGGCTTGGTATGATGGCACATGCATGTTATACCAGCATTTGAGAATCTGAACTAGGAAGATCATAAATGGTGAGTTCCTCAAGTGTGCAGTGGGAAAACAAGGCTCATGTATAGGTATATGTGGGCAGTTGAAAACCATGAGTTGAGTCACATGCCTTTTCATTTTGTAATTTGTTTTCTACCTAGGATTTTGCAGGTTAATTCCTCACATACGATCGCCAGGAACCTGGACGATATATTTTGAAGGTGCAGATTATGAGAGTCAAATTATACGTGAGAATACAGAACTGGCAAGTATTTTAAGAATGTTAGATGGGTTTGAATACAAAATAGATTCCTAATCACCTGAAAATTTAATGCAAATTCATTCTTTGCTTACACTGAAAACTGATGTGAAAGGAAAAATTTTAAGGTCATTTTTAAATAATTTGATTCAAACCTCTTAAGAGGATGATATATGTCTATATATATATATGTTCTTTCTGCCTACTCATGTCTATATAGTTTTAGGTCTAAACAAAAAGTACTTTTAAAAATGAAGAATACTTATGCTCACAGTTATGTCAACTTTCATATATATTGTCAGAATATTAATCTGTAGTCTTAACAGACTTAAGAAAATAATTTTGAAACAAAATCTTTTCTAGTCCTTTCTATTTTATCCTAAATGTTTATCAAGTTATTTGCTCATGTTTTGTGATACAGTGAGCCTACCTTCTGTGCAGATTTACTGCATGTATTTTTGCCAAGCATAGTCAAAACAATGATAAAGTCAAAAGATATTTCAAAAACAAATTTCCACATGAGAACTATACGGTACAGTTTGACACAAAGTTCTCTTTTAGTCCTGCATTATTTGTTTTTAGACTGTGAGTGGACTGAATGTTTCTCTGCCTTTAATTTTGTGAAAATCTGCCACCCAAAAAGTAAGGTAAAAGTTAATGTGCCCAATTTAAGTGATAAAATGAGCATTTTAGATCAGTGAAAACTGGACGTTATGGGAAGAATTAGTCAAGCATTCATAGCACAATTCTGAAATGTGTGCACCTTGAGCATTCTAGTTTTTCCTCACTTTCAGACATATACCTGAAGATACCAAGAGTCAGGTATTTGGTATGGTTACCATCTTGGGGAAAATTTTACTTGGTTTCACAAGTATTTCACAAGTATTATGTATACATAGTAGGATTTTATTTGTTGGTTTAAACTTAGGGTCTTTTGCATTCTAGGCAAGTACTCTACCAATTGAGCAATGCGCCCAGCCCAAGGATGCTTTTTTGTAGGTTAAATTCAAAGTAATTTATTTTGGTTTCTTAGCATAGTTTAGATTTGAGCATAAATTAGAGCCATGTTCAAAAATTGAATTGATATTTGTTCTTTTGCACCAAATATGTGATCACAGTTAATTCCTAATAAACCATATTGCTGACATTTTTAAATTGATCTCTGTAGCTATTTTCAGCCAAATCTGAAATAACAGCACCTACTTCTTACCAGGTTTACTAGAAAAACAAGTACTTTCTTAGAATCACTGATTCTCCATCTTCCTAATGTATCAAATTGCTCAGGAGGCAGATTTAAAATTGGTTTTGATTTTGGAAAAAAAAAGAATATCTAATTTATTGTCCTCCAAGTAAGTAGTCTTATAGGCCTGCTTACTTGCCTTCTAAAAAACTGTCTGTATAATTACCACATTTTCCGACTTTTCCTATATTTGGTTTGTAAATATAAAACTATACATATAGTGAGAACGTTTCTTACTAAAGTTACATTGCATTTCCCTCCAAATACTACACAAATTACTATCTGATGAAGAATTTACATATTTAATTACGTAAGCTCCGCTTCTCCAGACTTTTAATATGATGGGTGACTTTATTTCCATAGATACCACCATCATGAAGAGTACAAAGTTGTGGGTGTCTTTTACTCATTCTCTTTTCCATTTAAAATGCAGTCGACTAACTTTGTACCTACATGGAAATAACTTCATTATGCCCAGAAAGTAACCTCTGTGTTCATTCTTTAGGCTCAGCCTCTGAGGAAGGAACCAGAAATCATCACTGTGACCCTGAAAAAGCAGAATGGAATGGGCCTGAGCATCGTGGCAGCAAAGGTAGGGACAGTGAGCCCTGGAGGATGTGCCTACCCCGAGCCAAGCCAGCAAGGGTTAGGGCTGCTGTGCAGGTGCTCTGTTCCCTGCGTGGAGAGCGAGTGTTCAGTTCTGCTTCTGGGGAAAGAAATGCGCTGCATAAAGGAAACCACAACACCACTGGAGTTGACTGATTGATGAGCTCCTGGGCTGTGTGTTACCTTGAGACCCAGCAGTCTCAAAGAAGCTATGTTAAAGGCAAGAGTTGTCAGCACAGTAGGGGAAGGATCATAGCTCTGTCACCTCGCCACAGCAGATGTCAGAGCTTACAGCCTTGAGTGCAAGTAAGGGACATGGGAGCCCAAGCAGGTTTCAAGCTCTTATCTCTAGGCATTCCTTTCTAGAGGATGACTGCATATCATTCTGCTCCACTACCCTCCTATAACCCTTAGAACCTGAGCCCCTTCACCCATTACTGTGTGGCAGATCGTTTTCTGTCAGCTATAGGAAACTAATATTGTCACTTAAAGCTTCTTTCAGCAAGTTGGGACTGTAGCGTGAAGTTTGCTTCTATTGTTCTTCAGCCTGGAGACATAGATATTTTCATTGGAGTGTGATTTTTTTAAGCTAATCTTAATGACTAACATTTTAATCAACTATGCTAATACTTGGCTTAAAGTAATACTTTAGCAGCTATCTAAGGAATATATGGCTAGCAAACACTGTTTAGCAATACGAAAAAACCTTCTGAATTCCACATTGCTGATGTATTCTGAGAAATATGCTTAAATTGAATTATCTCTAGAGTTTTAAAGTCAGGTATGTATGTATCAGAATTGTATTGTTATGCATATGAATTAGAAATAAAGAGACTGTCATTCGACACCATTTCCATTGCTTTGGAACCTGCAGTGGTTAAGGTTGTACTAATAAGTAAGCCCCTCCTCCCTTCTGATTTATAAACTTTCCATTTCACATGAGGCCTGGGGGCAGCATGAAGTCAACATTGCATGAAATGTATGCGAGGTGAAGAGCTTGCCATAGTCTAGAGTCATGGCTCTTAAAACTAGAAGCAGGTAGCAAGCACCCAGGCCTTCTTCATATGAGATGCTTGTGTATTGTTCCTGTTCTTGGAATCCACCTGAGACTGAGGTCAGAGGATAGCCAGTTCAAGACTGGCCTGGGCTGTATAGGTACATCCATTCTCAAAGAAAAGTAAAAACAATATCATTTTTAAAAACACCCTAGTATTCTGCTCTGCCAGGATTTCCCTGTTAGCTCATATTTCCTGTCATTGTCCCAGAATCAGAGCAGGTCCCTTTTTACTTTCCGTTCTTTACATAATGAATTCCATTGTTAAGATTTTACTCTCTTTCCCTGTTAGTCATCTCTGTAGCATTTTCTCTCTACCATCTCCACTTCCTAATCCAGTCCATGCTGTGTAGTAGAGAGAATTATTTGTTGACAAAATTGAATAAGATTTTTCTTTAATTTTAAAGAATGGGCATTTTCTGTCACGTATTTTTGAAGTTTACTATAATAAATTGTCTATATATTAAAATAACACTGTTAGATATGAGGAAAATTTTATTCATACCAAGATCCAGTAGAAATTCCATGACAGTTTAACATTTGAATGATTTTGAATCATAGGATGTGGGTGGTAGGCAGACATGGGTCATCTTGGAAGAAATGGCATTTTAGCTAATGCCTGAAATATAAATACCTAGAGAGAAGGCGTGAGAGAAATGTGTGATGGAGAGAGAGTCAGCACAGGCAGGTTGCATGCCCTGTTTACACAGCTACTGTCAGAGCTCTGGGTGGACATGTGGACAAGCCTGCACTTCCTTGTGTCTGCACTTGAGAGAAAATGACAGAGGAGACGGTGATGACACTGACATTGGGGAAGCTTCCTCTGGGCCCATCCCGAGCAAGAGTCCGGGACTGTGGACAAGCTCTTTGCAGGATGAACTTGTGTGTCCGTCATCTAGGAAGTTCCAAGTCATGTGGAGTCACCTGTGACAGGCACTGGATAGATGAGAGCCTCCTATCCTCCCCAGGCCAGATTTCTGCTTGTCCCTGTCATCCTGATCACAGGCCACACTTCATATGACCCAGAAGTATGAAAAGAAAGTGTCAGCATGGCATTAGTTTTCCTGTTTGCCTATAAAATCAGTGTCTATTTTCAGGAGGGAATATATGTGGTGCATGTGTGTGTGTGTGTGTGTGCATATGTATGTATGATGAATATGTATGATACATGTACATGCACACATACACACATGTGTATCCACACCTATCAGGATCAATTCCATGCACTCCAGTAGATAGACATGGAGGACTTAATTCTGGGTATATAGCTCAATAGTAGAACATCACCTAACACACACAAGGCTCTGGAGTTGATCCTCATTACTGCGAGGAATAGCAAAACAGCTTTAGATTCTATACTTCCTATTATGTATATAGTCCTTCTGCAAATCACTGTTTTGCTTTGCTTTTTAAGTCTCTCAGTCCAAAACAACTTTCTTTGTATATATTCAGGTCTGCTTTCTGGTTTCTGGTCTGGTGTACTGACACACAAGAAGCCTCATTTCTTTACATTGCAGAGGGAGGAGGGAACTTGGGCTTCACTCAGACTCCTTGTCTTCTCCTGTGTCCTCTGGTTGTTCTTCTACTTGTTGACCTCTGTCCTTGTTGGGCTAGGACAGAAAGCCAAGCTTAAACAGCCAGCCTTTGTTCACTCATGTGAAGGTGTAGGCTAGAGAAAAGGGCATTGCCCCTACGCTCTGTTTTCCCCAGGGTATTCCAGGCTGAGATAATGAACAGGTGGCAGGTGGAGAAACCTGTCACTGTAAGGAGCCCTGCTTGAAAGCTGGGCGTGGGGGCGGGGGAGTGGAAGAGGCACCTGGCTGAGGTGCACACCTTCTGCTAGAGAGCCTCAGTGGTGGCACCCCAGTCCTGGGGTGGTGTGCTCCTGAACTGCTTGTACCTGGCATCTCCCTGCGTGTGCCCTGTGCTGTTGCATGGTTGTGGCACACCGGGTGGTAGCCCTGCATTTGGTCACTTGTACCCCAGCCTCAGCTGTCACTCCTCTAGGTACCACTTGTTTGTAAGCAAGGAGGCCTGTTAAGGAAAACAGCCCTCTGTACCTGCTTTGTAGAACAAAGCTGTGTCATGGATGAAATGATGAAATCCTTGCTCCTACTCAGCTGTAATAGGAGGATATAGTAGGTGTTGAGGTGGCGCAAGTACTGATCTTCATCAGCCTCACAGAATCTTGAGGAATCTGCAATGCTATGCAGACCAGGTTCCTTACATTGTTATGAATAGTTAAATAAATGTAAATAAGAAAGTAGTAGCTAATTGATAAAACAATATTTACTCAAGAAGAGATTGGAATGTTCATTGTGTGCAAAGTAGAGTGTGATTCTTCACTTTTCAATCTTTAGTTTTTTTTGCTTGTTTCCTATATAAAGAAAGGTATTCCAAAAGATTCGTAGAAGAGATTTGAACAGCGGTGTTAACGGTGTTCGTAACTGTAACACAGTTAGATCATAGAATTGTGATAATAGAGTTTGGTAAGAACAGAGTTAAATAGACACAAGGCTAGAGAAGAAGTTTTTTCCAACCAGATGTGATATGCAGTCTTTTCAGGACCCACCATTCTCCAACTTCTGAGGTAATCTTTCCCCCTCCCATCTCTCCCTCAACAGTCTACTTATTACAGCCCCTCTGGAAAGAAAGGGACCAGGACTGCTGATCCTGGGTGCTCCCCAAAGCATCGACGGAAGGAGCCTGAGCAGGAGGCACGGCCTCCTCCTCTTCTCCTGAAGTTAGATAGCTTTCACTTTGTTCTTGTTTGGCCTCTCCAAATCTTTTCCACACTAATAGTGTACATAAACTTAAAGCTAGAAGTGGTAAAGAGCTTATGAAAAGAGAGCAGTCCTAAGATAGTTACTTTTTCAGCTTAAAAAATAGGTTTAGTAAGACGAAGCATAGGTTTAATACTCATGAAGTCTTTACCTAGCAAAATGTGTTGTTCTGCCAAGAGTATCTGTAATCCTAGTTAGCTGCTTCATCAGTACATACTTCTTGATCACTTGAGAGATAAGGCAGAAAAAAAAAGGAGTGAGGAATGGCATTGTAGATCATTGTTTATGCAGGGATTCTTGAATGTCGAGTGTGGAAACTGCAGTGGCGTCATCAGGGAAGGCGAGGCGGATGACACAGTGTTGAGCTGAGCTTGAAGGACAAGTTGGGCTTGCCAGGTTAAAGATGGCAGATTGGAACTCTCAGAAGTGAAGCCATGTAAAGACTCTAAGCCCAGCCTGGTGTGAGTGCAGGCAGTGAAGGCAACCATGTTTGAAGGAGTTGAGAAGCCTTGGGAATAGACCAGACAGCAGTTGGCCAGTGTTCTCTTTTTCTGTTGTTGTTGGTCATGGAGCTTGAACTCAGGTTGGGCACTGTCTCTGAGCTCTTTGTTCAAGGCAAGTGCTCTACCACTTTGAGCCACAGCACCACTTGTGTTTTTCTGATGGTTAATTGGAATCTTAGGGACTTTCCTGCCCAGGCAGGCTTTGAACCACGATCCTCAGATCTCAGCCCCCTGAGTAGCTAGGATTACAGGCATGAGCTAGCAGCTCTGTAAGTATGCAGCACTTGGCAGGTTTGTGTCCATACTGTGCAGGCAACCATAGGACAGTTAGTGAGGATTAAGCATGGCTATTGTCCAATACATTTCATTCGTAAGAACATGTGAGGTTACTGATGGCCCCTGAGTTAGAGCCTTGTGGAAGGTGAGACTCGACAGAGCTGTGCATTTTATTGTATGTGAAAGGCAGCCTGTGAGTGTTCAAATGCGGCATGATGAAGTTCAGATGGCTCCCCTCTGTGGAGTATGGCTGACAGCCTTTCAGCAGCACTCACTTTCCAGGTGAGAGAGAGGGCTGGTGGCACAGGTGGCTGAGGCCCGCTGTGGCAGGCATGTCATGCTGCTGGGCCTACCCCACTCCAGTTTGGACCTCTGAGAAGCCATATTTCCTCTTGAAGCTTAATGAAGGACTGACAAGTTCTAACATTGCGGTCAGTGCTGATAGTTGGGTTAATGAATTCAACACCATGGTATATATACAAGGGAACTAAGGAAATGAACCCTGATTCTGTCTTGAGTAGAGGGTATATGGAGGTGTCACTGATGTCTGGACCTCTGGAGACGGAATCTGCAGAGGGGCAGGGGTGGGCTCCTTACACTTGAGATAGAGGGAGTTCCTCTTGGACAAGTGGGCATGTTTTCTGGCAGAACATTGGATAGTGGAGCTCAGAAGGTTAGAGACAGAGAAAAGTTCTGGTGCTGACATACGGTGCTGTAAAAGAAATAATAATAGTCTGTTAAGTGGATAGTGTGCCTTTTTCAGATATGAAATACTATATTAATTAGCCTGTTCTTGAAATGAGACAGATGAATGGTCACTGTTTTGTCCAATTACTTAATGTAGCTCATTTTCCTCCAGCGTATTTGTCACGTCTGTGATACTGAAGGAAGGCCCAGCAAAAGAAAGCAAGAGTTACCTCACGTGTGCACCCTGCAGGACAGCATGGTGCAGGTGAGAGGGGCATGGGTCCTCACAGGTGGTAGTAATGGCGCTGACTTACCTTTGAGATGGCTGGTGCATTTTCAGTGCAGGGTAGGTCACTGTTAGGACTGCCAGCCTTGCCTTCTGCTATGTCACGTAGAGGATACTCTTGGTGCCTGGGCGCTACCGGCATGCTGCACCTCTCAGATACTGTCTCTTCCAGGTACCTCTGCAGGCCTGTTTCCTTCCCTTGAAGGCTGGTGCTGGTTGTGGTTATCTCATGTATTAAGAAAGGAGCTCTGGGAAGCACTCAGTCTTGGTCCTGGGTCACACACACAGCAGCAGTGGCTGTCTGTGTCCTTGTGGGTCTCATTTCCTTTCAGCCCTGTTTGTTTTCCTGTCAGCTGGTACGCCTTCCTATGTCTGTGTGCTTCTGCTATTTGTTCTGGGCTTGTGTCCAGTGTGGGCCTTTTCTCTTTTTTAATTGGCATAGAGCTTGGCTGCTGTAACCCTGAACTGTTTTGATGGTAATTCCCCGCCTTGATTTCTACATGGTGGTTGATTTTGATGAAGTCCAGATGATCTGTGTACAGTGTCGGCATGCAGTTTTCTTGCTGAAGCATTGGTTTTTGGGAATTCAGCATGCTGCTTCTTACTCATCTGCCGGACAACATGATGCTTCCTGTTTAATTTGGGCTTTAAAAATATAAACAATTCCCTTTTTATTTTTCTAGCTCTTTTTTAAAGCTTTATAAAGTACAAAGTGATTAAAGAGTTGACTCATTGCGTAAGTCTGAAAGTTGCGTTGGTTCTAGCTCATGTCGATAAATGCTGTACAGTGTCCTAGCTTCCAGCTCAGCAATGTGGTGATCCTGGGCCAGCTGTGTTGGCTGCTGTTGAAAACTGAGAGGACTAGACGACTTTTTCATCTCAAGACACTGTTGTAGTCCTAGGGATGGAAATGTG
The DNA here is from genome assembly GCF_000151885.1 of Dipodomys ordii. Classification (NCBI taxonomy): domain Eukaryota; kingdom Metazoa; phylum Chordata; class Mammalia; order Rodentia; family Heteromyidae; genus Dipodomys; species Dipodomys ordii. The sequence goes on along the minus strand of NW_012267293.1, from coordinate 1,059,719 downwards.
GTTCTCTGTGGTTGGAAGGACAGCATCGGTGGTGAGTTTCCTCAGGTCGCTGTCCTCCATGTTCTTTGCAAACTGATGTTTGAAGAAGGCTTCTCTTCCCACAGCTACTTGTTTAAACTTGCTAATGATTAACTTGTTCTTGCAGAACCATTTAACCAGAGCTTATAATTACGCACCCAAATAGTTGTTGTTCTCTCCATTTATGTTGTAAATTCTTAAGTTTCATAAAAATATAAAGCATATGTAAAATTCTGCAATTTATAGTATGGTGAAAATTGCTTTAAATATTGGTAAGTGTTGCTGTGTAATTGGCCAAGGAGGCTCAAGTAATTTTTTGGCTATGTTAGGTAGTTTTACTGTGGGTGTTCTCTCATACTGATTTTATTTTAAGCACACATAGAAGCTGTTCGTAAAAAGTACTAGGAATATTTTACTATTTTATCCGAGAATGAATGTCTAATTAGAACCTTAAGATGTTATAGCTTTTAATCTAAATACTGATTTTTAATTTTGAATCTAAGCTTAAACCAAAAGATTCCTGTGCTTTATAATATAGGCAGTATTTATAGTGTTTATTCTTACCATTTGAAAGTCTAATTCTTAAGCATGCTGTAATTAGTCCTTTGAAAAGGACTGGAGACCTCCTCACTGTTGTTCTTTTATAGCCTTATTACACTGTATCGGAAAGACTTGGCCAAAGAAAGAGAGGCAGGATGTTCCGGTTCCTTTGAAAAACAGTGGGGAAAAAAGCCCACCACGGTGGCAGGCAGGCAGGCGGCTTCTGGGAAGAGCCAGGAAGGTCTTTCTCTGGCTATACAAAGTGACACAGTGTCCATAGTGGCTCTTACTTACAAATTTGGAACAGTATTTTATATTTTGTCCCAAAGGCAAAATAGCAAATTATATAAAAGACAATTCTTTCACTGGTTTTAGGATTGTGGCCTAAGTGCTGATTTCTTGCATTGAGACACTAACTCCCATTGCACTATTAAAATACATAATCATACGGTAAGTTGTTAGTCTTGTGAGTGGTTGGGAGGAGAGCATTTGGTGGTGAGTTTCCTCAGGTCTCTATCCCCCCATGTTCCTTGCAAGCTGATCTTGGTAAAAGGCTTCTCCTGCCACTCACTACCTGTCACTCAAAGAGCATGACGCCCCACCCCAGCCCCTCTTCAGGCAGCAGGGCTAGGGCTTCCGAAAAGCCCCACACATGCAGTACTTAAGTGACCCTCTGTGGGTCTCTCCCAACTGTGAGAATCTTAGGAAAGCTTTGCACATTTCTACCTTGTGAAATTAACGTTCCCTAAGGTTGCACATAGCTTTCAGGGTTTATGAACCGCCCGCAAGATTCTGTGGGCCCAATTCCAGAACATCCTGTCTAGTTCGTTTCCTTCATTCTGTGAAGAGAGGAAGATGGAAGATGAGGCGCATTTGTTTTGTATGCAATGAGAAAGGTAAAGGAACAGAGCTGGAGTGGAGGTTGGCTCATGGAAATCAAGCTCAGTTCCTTCATTTACAATACTGTCTGTTAGGATAACTTACTTGGAGGTTCCAAGGGAGAATTCACGAAAAATTTGAATTATTAAATACTTCAGAATGTTTTTTAAATCCTAGTTTGGACTTTGGTGGTTTGTCTGGCTGGAAATAAAGTGGTAGACACCCTGTGAGAAGGGCAGGTGAGTGCAGCCGTGCACTGCATGTGCCTGGGGTGTCAGTGTTCCTGGTCTTGTCAGCACACAATCACTCCATTGTTGGCAGCTGGGGAGTCCAGGCTGGGCCTCTACCTGAGAACAATAGGACCGAGCCTGTGCTGTTTGGCAGGCACATTTCCCTCCTGTTCCTTGTGTGTGTGTGTTTTTATTGTGTTTAATGATGTTTTTATGCCATTACTCATACGTACACCCACATACGCTTGGGTTTGATGCCGGGATGTCTGGAGCTCCTGGAGACTGTGTCTCCTCGCGTGTGAGGGAGACAGACCTGTACCCTTAGAGGCTTCTGGAAGGGTTGTGAGGAGAGTCGAGAGCAAGCTGTGGGGTAGCTCTGCTCCTCCTCCCTCCATCACCTTCTCATCAAGCCTCGGACCACAAAATCGGTGCGTGTCTTTAAGTGGGGGTTGAGTGGGGGCGGTGGATGCACTGTATAGCTAGGAAGTTCCTTCTCAGTTCTGGCATTTTGTTGGTTTGTCTTGTCTCTTTCTAACTTCATACTGGTAAAATTTAGATGTTTGTTCTCTCCTCCCTCCATAATCCAAACATTTTCCTACCCTCCTTACTCTCTCAAAGGGAAGAAACCTCTCCACAAGGTTCATTTTAAGGTTGGGATATTGAGCTGACAGGCTGCAGCCTCTGCTCAGTGTCGCCTGTTAGTGCCTGTTGGTGCCCGTTGGTGTCAGTCTCCGTGTTCCTAGGGGGCAATGAGTGCTGCTGCTGCTGCGGTACCGCATCATGTTATCCTCCTCAAGTGATTTAGAAGGAAAATGTGTGTGTGTGGTTTGCTTCCACCCTGGGGCTTGAACTCAGGGCCTGGGCCCTGTCCCTGAGCTTTTGTGCTCAAGGCTAGCACCCTGCCACTCAAGCCACAGCACCACTTCCAGTTTTCTGGTGGTTAATTGGAGATGAGTCTCGTGGACTTTCCAGCCTGGGCTAGCTTTGAACTGTGTTCCTCAGCTCTCAGCTTCCTGTGTAGCTAGGTTTGATTATAGGCACCTGCCTGCTTCTGATGTTTTTGAAGTGAGAAAGTATTGTCTGTGATATTTAAGTTGGTTTAAGTACATTCCAAATTTATATTTAGCAGAATTCGTCATTCCTGATGCCCTTGGAAATATTTGTATAACTGCTTTCTAAAAACTCCCTTTATTTTTGAAAGGAGCTGGCTTGTTCAGTGAGAACTGGGCAGTCCTAATTGATTTTTGCTATTCCTTTAAGTTTACAAATAATTAAAATAAAACCTAATTGTGTGTTTTTAAATATAGCATGTTTAGGGACTTTGAAGCAAATAGTTATATATTTATTATGGCCTATTCTCAATTTCAATGGTTCTGTGTTTTTTCATAGTTAAAATCAGTGTGATGTGAGCGTGTATATATCATAGTAAGCTCTTGTTGGGTGGTTGTCTGCGTAATTCTGATTAGTTATCATGTGTGGTTCCTAGTAAACTCTAAGACTGAGGATGTTTCTGTTTTAGAGTAGCTGCTCAATAGAACAACAATGTGAGGCACACAGGTAATTTTAAAGTTTTCTGCTAGCTACCTTAAAAAAAACCAAGTGAAATTGATTTTTATACTATGTGTTATTCAATATCCTCAATGTTACTTTAGTATATAGTCAGTATAAACATTATTAATAAGATATTTTACCACACTGTGTCTTTGAAATCTGGCTGTTAGGAGATTTCATTTCGTGCTTGCACTATTTCAGGTACTCGGTAGCCACAGTTGACTAGGTGTCTGCTGTGTGGGGCAGCCTTATCGTCCTTCCATTTCACCAGGACCCTTGCACCTATACAGCCTGAAGATGTAGCCTTGACGGGCTTCCGGGTCCTATTTTCCTTCTTACCTAGGGAAGGGATAAAATTATAATGAGCTCTGTGTGTGTGTGTGTGTGTGTGTGTGTGTGTGCGTGTGTGCGCGCGCGCATGCGTACAGATGCATATCTGCATGTGTGTGAAGTATGAGCTAATAGGGCTAATTTTAGTTTCATCTTATGAGGCTGGGTTTTATTGTACATTGTTAATTATAAGTAACAAAGTGGTTTTCTATTTCTCTAGTAAGTTTTACAGAGTTTTTTAAATTCTGGGTTAGCACCCATTATCATTTCTTTAAAAAATTAAAAAAAAAAAAAGAAAGTTCACTACCCTTTCTGTTCAGATGGAGTGTGCTGGTGTTGAGAGCTCCGGATAACTCAGGAATTGCTATGGCTAAGCAGGCTAGGCACCTGCCTGTCCAGTAGCTGACCAATCCCAGTGGGATTCAGGATGAACGGGAGCTTCCTGTACACAGTGTGGCCAAGCTGGTAGAATGGATATCCTGCAGTTGGACAAAGGTTGTGTTTAAGAGTGAAAGTAGCCAGATTTACTTGATGGATATGGTTAGAAATTCTTTAGGGCTTTTCGTCTCCAGGTACTCTTGTATAATTTTGCTTTTCTAAAATAATTACTAGTAGAGTTGTAACTTTTCCATATAACAATTGTACTGACAACTTTTTACAGTCAGTTGTGGCTGTGAGCTGCGCATGAAGTATGCTTAGGCAGGACTCACGTGGCAGAGGTAGAAGGAAGAAGGGCCTTGTTGTGGTGGAGCTAGGCAGCCAGGTGTTCACGGAGCAGGCGTGTGCATGCAAAGAAGGGAGGGCAGCAGGGAAGGCAGCCTGCTCTTAGAATGTGGGTGAGGCAGTCCACGGCAGAAAACAACCCCTGGGTAAGTAGGGCAGGGTGTGAATGCATTTGGAAGATCCAAAGTATCCAAAGAGAAGTTGGTACTGGATCTAGTTACTTTACTTGCTAATAATCTGTCTTCTCATCTTCTTCTTCTAAGAGTTAAAAAAAACATAAACTCAATAATGCTTTTCTTGTAATAAGAATTGATAACTTTCCTAGACTCCAGTGGATTATTAGAGACCCCAAGGGCTCTAATAAATAATCATGAGTACTTATTTCCTCAGAACTTCGGTTTGTAACAAGCAGATTACTTATGCACTCAATTTCCTTAGATTTAAAAAGAAGGAATTATAACCTAGGAGTCCAATGAATTCCTGTCACAAAAAATAAAATACTATTTCTTAAATCCTGTGTGTTTTTCATTGTCCATTACTGAAGTAAAGGGGTTCAGTGTCCCTTCCTGAAAAAGGTATGTTTGGTGCCATGGTCTCAAATGCCTAGTGTGTCTAACTTTGTAAAGAAGACATTTTCACAAAAGTATATTGCTTAGTCATATATAATATGGGCACATACTATTTACTTTGGGGGGGGCAGTCCTAGAGCTTGAACGTAGGGCTTGGGTGCCATTCCTGAGCTTTTTTGCTCAAGGCTAGTGCACTACCTACCACTTGAGCTTAAATTGTGTCTAGCTTCCTGCTCAGACTGGTGTGTCTAGGCCAATATCTGCCTCTTCCCCCGGCCCCCGTCTGTACTGGTCCTGGGATGAACTCAGGGCTTGGGCACTGTCCTTGAGCTTTTTTGCTCAAGACTAGCATTCTTATCACACTTGAACCACAGTTCTACTTCTGGCCTTTTGGTAGTTAATTGGAGATAAGAGTCTATGGACTTTTCCTGCCTGGGCTGCCTTCAGAAGCAGGACCTTAGATGTTTGCTTCTGTGAATAGGGTTACAAACTTGAGCCACTAGCTCTTGACCCACACCCTATTTCTCTTTTGGACTGCACACTGTAAACAGGACAACAGGCCTGTGCCTGTAGGCCCAGCTGTGAGTTGTGAAGGGATCTTAGGCGCTTTTCTGCCAGGGCCAGCTTCAAACCACAGTTCTCTGGTCTCAGCGTCCAGGTAGCTAGGGTTACACATTGATACCCTGCAGTGCCTAAGCTCCTAAGTCTGAAATAAGGCACTTATTAGGTTGCAGTTTACTGTAAGGCAGCTTAATTGGAAGCTACCATGGAGAGGACAGAATACCCAGTATTCCAGAAGTTACATCCTATAATTGTATAAGTAGCCCATAATACAGGGTGTCGTAACTGCCTGACCCAGGGAAACAAAGTTCTATAGGCACTCCAGTGAGAAAGAGATGTCCTCCTTTCCTCCTCTGAGAGAGCACACGGGGTCAGGTAAGTAAGTATTGTGACAGTGAGAGGATTTGGCAGCTCTCAGTGAGATTAACCGCAGTGTGGGGGGGGCGGGGTCTGTACTGGAACTTGGGCTTCACAGCTGGAGTGTGTTGTCCAGGAGGTGACGGCATTTTATAGGCAGCAAGCTGCTGCTACTCAGCTTTGTTTTGGAGAAAGGTTCCCGAGACAGGTTGGACTTGGGGAGATGAGCAGATCTGTCAGTGGAGGAGCTTTCCTATTTGCCAGAATGTCTCCAAAGACAGGTAACAGACAGTGCATTACTCTTACATGTTCAGGAGATTTGAGAGAGAAAACAATTCTGTTTTGCCTTGTAAGCACTATTAACGAGGTTCCCAGGTGATCAAAGTATGTTAAATGCATATATGAAATAACATCCTAAAACCATTATTGTATGCTGGTAAAAAATTTCATACTTTTTTCCAAAATGAGGTATATAATAGATGGTTTTATAGCCGTGAACTAGTCATGTACTGTGTGCTAGTCTTCCATTCTCTGGATGCCTACCACATACGTGTCTTCTGTCCCCAACCCTAGCTTCCCATCCCAGGGAAAAGGGTGTCAGGCCTTAAAAGTGAACTTTGTAAACTTAAGAGTTGTTAATAGGTTAAAGGGGGAAAATGTGAACAAGTTGCAAGGGAAAATAAAGTCTTTCCAAGATACCATAAAATTTTACTTTAATAAGTCATTTGTTGCTACCATTATACATCTCATTTTTTGAAACCGTCTTCCAATTTTTCTTGAATGATGCAGTGTTTCATAACTTACTCATATATGGATCTCCCTTTGTTGTGATTTAAAAATGTATATACACAACTGTTGGCGTTGTGCATATGATTGCTTCTTTTAAAGTTCTGATAAGTGATCTAAAGGTGATTTTTTTGTTATGGTTGTAAAGTAGAATATTGATGATTTCATAATTATGGTATCTAAATCTCACAGAATTTTATTTTATAACAATTCTATGTGGATGGAGCTTTGCTTTAATATTTAGCTAGGGTATGAATTACAGTGGACTGCTTTCTGCGTGGTTCTCTTAGTCCTGTGCCCCCCTTATTGTTAATAAGAAGAAGTTCTTCTCTTATTTCTTCTATTTTACTGTGTGCATGCAAGGGCATAAGGATAAAGTTAATTTCTGTCCCAAGTCTATTGTTTAACTGATGTTAGGGGTAACTGGGTTTTTAAAAGGGTATTTGTTCTTTGAAATTTACCATAAAGTAGAAATATCCTATTAGTTTAGAAACTAATTTTATTGTTTGTTGTTGGTTTTTTTTTTAACCAGGAAGAGTGTTAATTCTACAAATACCATTTTTCAAGCTCTGTTTTTATATGAAGATAAGACCTAGGACTTTGTCACAGATATCTGTGTACATGGGCTGGCTTTCTTGCACATTGCATTTCTTATTGTGCTCTCAGTGTTCTTACTTTTTTTGTGTGTGAAAATACTGTACAGAGGGGTTACAATTACATGGGCAAGATAATGAGTACATTTCTTATCAAGCATTGTAGCCTCCTCCTTTGTTTCCCCT
>NW_012267293.1:1025819-1051811 GCF_000151885.1 Dipodomys ordii | reverse complement strand
AAAGTGGGATTGCTGGGTCATAGGGGAGCTCTATGTGGAGTCTTTTGAGGAACCTCCATACTGCTTTCCAAAGTGGTTGAACAAATTTACAGAAGGTTCCCTTCTGTCCACATCCCCTCCAGCATCTGTTGTTATTAGAATTCTTGATTTTAGCCATTCTAACTGGAGTGAGGTGGTAGCTCAATGTTGTTTTGATTTGCATTTCTTTTATGACTAGGGAGGTTGAGCATTTCTTCATGTGTCTGTTGGCTCTTACTTATTTTTGTACAGGGTGCTGGTCAGGACAAACTTGGGATCTATGTCAAGTCTGTCGTGAAAGGAGGAGCTGCAGATGTGGTTAGTATTATTTCCAGAGAAGCACACTTCCATGTGTCATGCATTGAACAGATGACATGAGCGTGTCATGGTGCTTGCAGTAATGCAGCACTCTATGGGGCTGGCTGGAAGAATGAATGTGACTTACGTTTTTCTCCCCCTTTTTTCCCCCTGACTCATCTGCACACCTTGGGGGTGGCACGGCTCAGGATGGACGTCTAGCTGCAGGTGATCAGCTGCTCAGCGTGGATGGACGGAGTCTTGTTGGACTCTCTCAGGAAAGGTACAGACTGGTTTGTCCAAGGCTTCGGTTTAACATGTTTGATGACATTTTGCATTTAATTTTTAAATTGGGAGACAACAAAATCATATTCAAACTCTGCTCCTATTTTTCTTTTATCTTTTGCTGGTCCTGGGGCTTGAACTTTGGTGCTGTCCCTGAGCTTTTTTTCTCTAGTGCACTACCACTTGAGCCATAGCTCCACACCACTTGTTCGGTGCTTTGTTGGAGAGGAGTCTCATGGACTTTTCTGCCTGAGCTGGCTTCAAACTGTACTCCTCTGATCGCAGCCTCCTCATGAACTAGGATTACAGATATGAGCCAACAGCGCCTGGCTTTTTCTTTACTTTTTTAAGTGTAAATCTCTTAGTACACAAGCCATTTCATGTCTCATTGAATGTGGTTTAACCAAGAGTTTATTTTGAGCACGCGCGCGTGTGTGTTGTGTGTGTGTGTGTGTGTGAAAGTGAGTATATCTTGGCTTGGGATTTTGTGAATTTTTGAATATCATCTTACTATTCTTTTACTATGATACCATGGGATATGTTTTCATACTTGTGTGTTTCATATTCAGAGGAAGGATTTAGGCAAAGGTAATCTGTCTGGAAGTTAGAACTATTGCCCAAATAGCAGCGTTGGTTATTTTGACCACAGTTAATGAATGTGTTCCATTTTTCTTACACTTAGAACATTTTCTTCCTAGGGCAGCAGAACTCATGACAAGAACGAGCTCTGTGGTCACACTTGAAGTAGCAAAGCAAGGTGCCATCTATCACGGCCTGGCCACCCTCCTCAACCAGCCGTCTCCCATGATGCAGAGAAGTATGGACCAGGAACAAGGGCCGCTGGCTTTTACTGATTCCCTACTGTGACATGTATTTTGTAGTTATAATCTCTCTCTGTTAGTCACAAAAAACCCTGTGGAATTGGCTCAATTCCAAAATCAGGAAATTGATAATGAGTGTATTAAGCAAGCAGTCAAGGACTAGTACTGGATCAAGGGTAAGACAAGTGCCATCTGGCCACGGAGCCCATGCTTGCTTTATCAGCTTCTTCTCACTGTCGGCACAAGCCACACTGTGGGGAGCCCTCTGGGAACTGGGCATTTTGTCAGTATTGAATATAGGGCTAGTTGGCTCCTCTTGAGCTTCCATAGCTTAAGAGCTAGGCAGGTGTAGCTGGTGTAGAATAGGCCCTCAGCCAGTATGGACAACAAACTGAGTTTTGATAGGCAAGCTCAGAGTAGTCTTTAGAAATGCAGGCCATTGTTTACCAAAGGAAGATATTGCTATATAAATGGATATATACACGTATACATGCATTTGCATATCAGTGGCTATTTCAGTCATATTCAGTCCTGAATATGCTGAAATAAGTATGATTATCATGTTATATATAATTTGTTTCCAATGAAAAATTCAGTTTATTTCTGGAATAGGTTTTATAGTTACAATGTAAGAAGAAAAACCTCAGAACAAAATCAATGAAACTCTTGGGCTTTTAAAAAGAACTGGTTGAGAAACCTTAAGTTATCTTTGGCCTTCCAGGTCAATCTAAATGATACACTGTTTAACCTGTTCATTGCCTAAAAAGTATGGTCTTGGCTCAAGCCCATTTTCTCTCTAAGTTAGGATTTGGGGAACTTCATATTCTTGAACCTACTGCTGTAACTGATAGCAACACTTCAAGAGCAACAGCAGAGGCATGATAACAGCCTGAATATGAGCTAGAAACCAAGTGGAAAAATAGGTCATAATAGCAGAATCAGCAAGAAACTACAGTGGAAGGCTAGAGCAGAGACATGCTGCCACTACACCAGATGATAACTCAGAATTAAGACAAGGGCTGGGAAGGTGGCTCAGTGGTAGAGCGCTTGCCTTGCATGCCTGAGGCCCTGGGTTCGATTCCTCAGCACCACATAAGCAAAAGAAAAAAGCCAGAAGTGGCTCTGTGGCTCAAGTGGTAGAGCGCTAGCCTTGAGTTGAAGAGCTGAGGGACAGCGCCCAGGCCCAGAGTTCAGGCCCCACAACCGGACCCAAAAAAAAAAAAAAAAAGACAAGTAGTGCTGGTGGCTTACACCTGTAGTTCTGGCTGTTCAGTAGACTACAATCTGAAGATCATGATTTGAAGTGAGCACGGGTAGAAAAGTCCATGAAACTCATCTCCAGTTAACTATTAAAGGGCCAAAAGTGGCGCTGTGGCTCAAGGGGTGGAGTGTCAGTGAGAAGGCCAAGAGATAGTGCAGGGCCCAGAGCTTAAGCCCAAGGACCAGCACCAAAAGAGAAACAAAGAACTAACAGAAACGTGTTGATAGTTTCCTTTAAAAATGGTTATGTCGCCGGGCGCTGGTGGCTCACGCCTATAATCCTAGCTACTCAGGAGGCTGAGATCTGAGGATCGCGGTTCAAAGCCAGCCCCGGCAGGAGAGACCGTGAGACTCTTACCTCCAATAAACCACCAGAAAACCGGAAGTGGCGCTGTAGCTCAAGTGGTAGAGCGCTCGCCTTGAGCTGAAGAGCTGAGGGACAGCGCCCAGGCCCAGAGTTCAAGCCCCATGGCCGACAAAAAAAAAAAATGGTTATGTCATTACTTAAGCAGGCAAGCTTTTAGTCCATCAGAAGATAAGCTTTGAAAATGTATTTTTCTCATAGATGTCAGTACAGTGAAATGTTTCCAGTATTCTCAGGATATTTGAAAACATCTTATTCTGTTGAGAACAGGTTTTATGAAATTTAAAAATTGGTTAATTTGTCTATTGAACCAAAATACAATAGTCTTAGAACCAATGAAGAGAAGAGGGGAGTGAACATGCTTTGTTTTCAGTTTCAGATCGTCGTAACTCAGGTAAACCCCGACCAAAGAGTGAAGGCTTTGAGCTCTATAATAATTCAGCTCAAAATGGCTCCCCAGAGAGTCCTCAGCTACCTTGGGCAGAGTACAGTGAACCAAAGAAATTGCCTGGTGATGACAGATTGATGAAAAATAGAGCTGATCACCGTTCCAGCCCCAATGTGGCAAGTAAGAAAAGCATCATTTTTTTTTTCACTTTATTTGTATATGTACCAGAAATATTGGCCAGGTCATCATCTTACAACAGGGTCTGGGTCTGGGTTATGCTGGTGTAAGACCTGTGGGCATGAGGGAACCAGCTTCTAATAGGCCTTGTTTGTGCACTCTGCTAGACAGCTCACTAGCATTGTGCTAATTCACGAAATATGACTACTGTCTCTGATTTCCTTATTTACTAGGGAACTTCTTTTTCTTGACTGTTCCCAACAGATCAACCTCCCAGTCCTGGCGGGAAGAGTACATATGCCTCTGGAACTGCAGCTAAGATCACATCTGTCTCCACTGGAAATCTCTGCACTGAGGTCTGAGAGAGAAGCTGGAAGGCTTGGCTGTGTAGTACTGGGGCTTTCTTAGACTACCTGATCTTTCTCACCAAATTAGCATGATTACAATTCCTAAATCTACGTCATTAACCTCTCAATTTTTAATATAGTAATTAGGTAAATTAAGTTAACACAACTGAATAAAATGTGTTTCATTTACAGTGTAGTTTAATTTTTAAAACAGAACTTAGCATGTATATTAGTTTTGAATTTGTAAAACAAATCACTAGAGATTAGTCTTTTGCACAGTTATAAAGAGCTCACCTTTCTTTGTTCTTCACATTTTGCAGGAGCAGACACCTCCACCTAGACCTGAGGCCTACCCCATCCCCACCCAGACATACACCCGGGAGTATTTTACCTTCCCAGCCTCCAAGTCCCAGGATCGGATGGCTCCTCCCCAGAACCAGTGGCCAAATTATGAGGAAAAGCCACATATGCACACAGATAGTAGTCATTCCAGTGTTGCCATTCAGGTTAGAAATGAGGGGTTCATCAGATTTCTCTCTGCCTTCAAAGGCAGACCACTCAGCAGAATAAAAGCAGTGACTTCTAGGAACAGTTGCTTTTATTTCCTTCACAACAACAGGATTGTCTTATTTTTTCTTTCATGGTTTGGGGTTAAAAGGAGAGATTAGAATATGCAATAAGAAGAGGGGTTCTGTGTTCTAATGTTTGGTTAGTGACATGTTAGTAATACAAAGCCTGAGGCGGTTTCCAGGGTGCTCTCGAGGGATAAACGAGACTTTGCTGACACTTGTTACCCTGTGTCAGTCCCACCGGAGGGACTGCGATAGGGTTAGGAAATGAGGCCGATGCTCATACAGTGCACTTACGCTGCCGAAGAGGCAGGCACTACCAAGTGATGGTCTCCAGATTCTGTCACCGCTGCTTTTGTGGAAGAGTACCAGGGAAAAAGGCTGAAGCCGGAGGGTAAAGAGAGAGACAGACTTGTGGGCTTTGACAGCTCTGGGGCCTGTGGAGAAGCCTGGAAAGCTGATGAGGCGCTGATTGGTAACAATGGCAGTGTCAGGCTGGTCAGGTGGGGGAGCATTCTCTGCTGTGATTGGGAGTTCCAAAATTGGTACAATCTAGGGTAGCGCTTAAGGATAAAAACCCTGCCTTGGCCTGCTTTCACTGTATTTGATGTTGGTGTAATTTGTGGAGGGGAAGGGAAAAAACAAATCGTTTAAATAGGGATACAGGTGAACCCATTGCAACAATGAGATGTACAAGTCGATATGTTGAAAAACAAACTTTACAACTTTGGTGGGGGGGAAGATGGGGGGGAACTTTACAACTTTGGTGGGGGGGAAGATGGGGGGAACTTTACAACTTTGGTGGGAGGGTGGGGGAGGATTGGGCATGGGAAGGTATAGGAAGGGGAAACAAAGGAGGAGGCAACAATGCTTGATAAAAAATGTACTCGTTATCTTGCCTCTGTACGGTATTTTCACAATTAAAAAAAAAAAAAAAAACAAAAAACCCTGCCTTGGAAGTAGGTGACGCAGGGATTCCAAAGGTAATCAGTCTTCCATTAGCATGTCCAGGAAAAGACTTTAGAGTTGAAATGAGCCATGATCGATGAGAACAGAGAGGCGCTGATAGGAGTCAGTGTGCAGGACGTGATCCTTTGGCCTGGTCCCCCACTCTGCTGCCGCCTCCTAGGTGGCCCTGCATTGACCTAGTTCTGTGAGTGCTAGATGCTTTCCCTTACATTGCCAGGATGACACACACTTCTGATAGCCAGCTGGGGAGGCGCCAGCCAACAGGTGCAAAATTATGGGGTCAGCAGCAGATGCAGGGTTTACATTTCCAAGATTGGAACAGAAACATCTCAGCTAAAATAACTTGTCTTTGGATAAATGGCTCTATCAAAGAGCTCATAAAGCTATTCCTGAGCTCTAGAACGCATTCAAAAATGGCTCTCTGACTGGATAAAATGGTGAAGGTGTAGTAATTAGAACAACTGGACTTCGTCACAGGGGTTACTTAGAGATGTTCTTGGTGCAGTTAGACTCACGCATACAGATGTGTCAGCCCTGTTGCTGGCTCCACTGCAGGGCTGTACAGATGCACTTGTGTTCTGCTGTTGGAGCACCAGGGACTGCATGGTCCATGATAGGCCTGAGCGATGGTAGGTCAGACAAGAAGTGCATCTTTTCTGTCTTTTGGGCAGATCCCATCTGACCACCAGCTATAGAGCAGTCACAGTCTTAGCCCAGGCACTCCTCCTACAGTTTTCCCTCGAGTCCAGGGAAATGGCACGTCTGAGCTTTTGGTAATTTCTTGTGGTGAGTGGCTAAAGTACAGAAGTTTCCCTTTTTCTGTTCCCAGCGTATTACCCGTTCCCAAGAAGAGCTTCGAGAAGAGAAAGCTTACCAACTTGAGAGGCACCGAGTCGAGAGCACCATGGATCGCAAGTCTGATAGCGATATGTGGATCAATCAGAGTTCCTCTGTGGAATCCAGTTCCTCCAGCCAAGAACACCTGAACCACTCCTCCAAGTCGGTTACCCCTGCTTCCACACTGACCAAAAGCGGACCTGGCCGGTGGAAAACCCCAGCCGTGGTGCCACCCACACCAGTAGCTATCTCTCAGCCCATTCGAACCGACCTGCCTCCACCACCACCTCCACTTCCTATCCACTACACCAGCGATTTTGATGGGATTCCGATGGACTTGCCTCTCCCACCGCCTCCTGCCAGCCAGGTGGGACCACCATCTGCTCAGGTGGCAGCCGCAGAGAGGAAGAAGCGAGAAGAGCATCAGAAGTGGTATGAGAAAGAGAAGGCCCGCCTGGAGGAGGAGCGGGAGAGGAAGCGCAGGGAACAGGAGAGGAAGTTGGGACAGATGCGTACCCAGTCCCTGAACCCTGCTCCCTTCTCTCCCGTGGTGGCACAGCAAGCAAAGCCAGAAAAACCTTCTACACTCCCACGGCCTCAGGAAACGGTTATTCGGGAGCTGCAGCCTCAGCAGCAGCCCCGCACAATCGAGCGCAGAGACTTGCAGTATATCACCATCAGTAAAGAGGAGCTGTCCTCTGGGGACAGCCTGTCCCCAGACCCATGGAAGCGAGATGCCAGGGAGAAGCTAGAAAAGCAGCAGCAGATGCACATCGTGGATATGCTCAGCAGGGAGATCCACGAGCTGCAGAGCAAGGCAGACCGCACCTCGGAGGAGAGTGACCGCCTGCGGAAGCTCATGCTGGAGTGGCAGTTCCAGAAGAGGCTCCAAGAGGCTAAGCAGAAAGATGAGGATGACGAGGAGGAGGAGGATGACGATGTGGATACCATGCTGATCATGCAGCGCCTCGAGGCTGAGCGAAGAGCCAGGGTAAAGGGGAGAATGGCTGGGTTATGTGCAGCTTTGCTTCCTCTTCCAGCTTCTGTGTGTTTGTTATAGGGACAGCTGAAGCCTTCGGTTGTGAGGAAGGGCCTTCCCCATTTACTGTGGATATTATTCTTGGCTGAGGTTCTACAGAATGAGCTAGGTCGTTAGGGCTGGAATGTTTTGAGACGTATTTTGACAAGAATAAATATAGTTTAAGTGGAGCTTTATTGTTTTAGGTAATGACTTCACATAATTATTCTCAGGAACACTTCACTTATTAGTTAATAACTACCCAGGAACAATCAACTTGTTGATCAGGGATTGGCAGTTTTTGTTTTTTTTTCTTAAAGGTCCCAATGTTAAACACCTGAGGCTTGGTAGATGGTGTATATGTACCACTCAGCCTTGCCTTAGAATGGGAAACAGCCAGTGGGTATGGCTGTGCATGCCGATGAAGCTACACAGAAATGTGGCAGGCAGTCGTGACCCTGGTCTTGATGTGAGCCAGATAGTAGATGTCAAGATCAGGATCATTTCCAGAAACGGAACCTTTGTAAACTGAAATGTCTGTTGATGTAGCAAATGTTTAATTAATTGTAGTTGTAGCATAAAAACACCAAAAACTTTTTATCTTGTTTATCTCTCCATATAAATTTTTTTCAAATAAAAGCTTTAAAAATTGAAGTTAGTTTAGTACAATAAATTATTAAAATGATTTTTAGATGAAAGCCAAATTCTTTGTTAACCCTATCAAGAGAGTTAACTGGGTCATTTATCGTTATTCTGGCATTTAATACTGATTGTGGAGAGTGCCATGCTGCCATGTTACGAGTTTCAGTAATACTTTTTCTACCTACTCAGCACAGTCCTAATGAGAAAAGATGACCAAAAATTTGGGGTTTTTTTTTGGCAGGGACAGAGGCAGGCGTGGGGGGTAGGGAGGAGGGGGCTCATTTGAGCTCTTGGGCTGTTTATAACAAGGCTCAATAGATGTTAGACAGCACTTTTATCTTTTGACCTCATGAGGGAATTTAACTTACGTAATTTTTGATGAAATCACCAAAGCCAAAATAGTGGTCCTTTTCAGTTTGCTCTGAATTTTTCCTGCAAAATCTCTCTCAACACACCTACTTCTGATTATCGATCATCGATCTACTTCAGCTTAAATGTATTCATAACTGCCCAAAATTCAGATGGAATCTTTTGGAGATTCTTAAGTTTCTTAAGTAAGCCCAAAACATAATTTGTAATTTTGACTATTACACTGCTTCATTAGTATTTTATCTGAAAGAACAGCTATGGGGTCAGTGACAGAGACTGTAGCCTGAAAGGTAGGTTGAATAGCTCTCATGCACTTCCTGGTCAGAGCTCTTGGGCTCCCAGTTCTATGTGTTTCACTTAGCGGCACCGGTGCTGATGTGTCTGCTCTGCTCCCACCAGTCTCGGAGCATTACGCCACAGCTAAGTGTGCACGGGGCCTCGTGCCGCCCACGCCCTCCCTGCAAGGAGCGGTGACTTTACTGTAGTCACGCTTGGGGCCTGCTATCTATGGCAAATGAGTCTAGCAGTGTCCCACAGTGAAGCGTGAGCACCTACAATAGCACTGCCACCATTAACCTCTTCTGTTTATCATAGTTCTTCCAGATGATTACTGAATATTTCAAAGGATGCTAGCACAGACTGTCATAAATATGCTGATTTAGTAAAAAGGATTTGTGTTATATGTATGTTAATAATTTCTTCACATAAGACAGCTAAGGGAAATTTTGCTTTCTAAGTTTTCATGTCTTTTACTAATGAAACTCAAGTATTTAATACTGTGTAGATATTTTCTCTTTCTGAATGCTAGACGTTAGTCTGAGGTTCCCTAGTTTTCTCATCGGGTATCCAGAAACAGATGGAGCATGAGAGCAACAAAGAATGCTGGTGGCGGAATGAATACAGGTCTAAACCTAACTTTTTTTTTCACACTTCACTTTCTTTTTTTTTTCCTTCTCTGTTACCTGCAGCAGACTGCTATGCCAGCAATCTCTGTTCTAGATTTGGTATGTTCTTGTTTCTTTCCCTTTGGTACATTTTTCCTGTCTTGATTTTCTTTTCTCTTTTGGTGGTGGCTGTTTTATGTTCTCAGTAGATCAGTTCTCCAGGGTCTCCTAGGTGAGGAGACTAGCCCTGTGACTATTTAGAAGCATGCCTTTGAATGTTACTAGATTTAGTTACTCTTTGCTTTTATCTGTTAATTTTAAGTGTTATTGTTTGTTTATGGTTTTGATCTCTTCTCAGTTTTAGTCACAATTTTATTCTGTGTATTCTTTTGTAGTCATAAGTATATGAGCAAATGAAATAAAATTTCATTCTTGTTCCATTAGAAGTAGATTTTAAATATTCAATTGCTATAAACTAATTTGAAATGGTACTGCTCCCATTTTTAAGATGTAACTTTTAAAGTTTACTGTGTATTGATAGAGTAAGGGAGATCTTTAATGAATATGCATTCTGTGGGTTTTTTTAATGATATCACATGGGTTTTAGTTTAGTTGGTCAGGGTACCAATTTATACTCTGCCAAAAAATATTTGTAGATATCTTCTTCTGTGAATTTATTGTGTTGTCATTGTTGAAGAAATGTGGTTGATCATATAGTGCTCCTTGGGTTTAAGTAATGTTTCCACCCAAGAGACTTAATTCTGACTGATCTATTTGTAGTAACTTTAATCAGTGTCTGTTCTAAGTACCATAAAGCCACTATCAGACAGATTCAAATCCTTGAATCCCTAGGTGTGCTAACAGACATCCATAGTCCCAGGATCCAGAATTTGAGACTAGTCTGGGCCACATAGTGAGACACGTCCCAAAAATAAAATAAATCTTTAACCTTAGTTTTACTTTAATGACATTTTCACCAAACAGTACTCCCTTTTTTTTTTTTTTTAACTTCACATATCTTGGAAGAAGATGGATTCGCAGAGAAACATTTCTTACCAAAGTCTCTCCTCCTTGGCTATCTGAGGGCATATTTTCTGAGCTCTGCATTTTTCTTTTGTATTGTTTTATGTCAAACATAATAAATAGATACGTTCCTTTCCCCCTTTGTGTATGAAGGTGTCCTTATAAGTCACTGGAAGATAGTGATCAGGTGAGAGTCTCACCATACATGCAGGCCGGCCTGCAGCTGGGCACCTCTCCAGCCTCAGCCCTCAGTGCTGAGACTATAGACACCTACCACTGCGCTCCACTGAGAGTCAACTCTTGTGAGAGATCATGTAGCAAGCATTGTTAGCGTCCATCGTACAGCAGGCACACTGACCCGAGACACTGCCTCACAAAGGTGGTAGCTGACTCTTGGTCCAAAGAGAGATTTTTGTTTTGATTTGTTGTTGGCTGGCCGCCAACTCTAGATCCTCTGTCCCAGCCTCTCAAGTGGTAAAATCACAGGTGTGCCCTACCACCTACCACGCCTGTCCCAAAGAGTTTACTGGGTTCCATAAACATTGTAACAAATAATAAGAATGACTGTATTAAGGTTTATATTCCAAAATAAAAGGTTTTCTCTTGCTTTCAGAGAGTATTTTGAATGTTAGTACTGATCTTACCCATGTGTCTGAACACTTCTTAGCTCAGTTTCCCAGTGCATGTTTGAATTTTCTATAGAATCTTAGGCAGTCCTTAGACCCCCCTGGGAAGGATGAGCAGGCAGAGGGAGGTCTGGTGGCTAGCAGTGCTCCGCTGTGCTGTGCTCCGAGGGTGTAGGAGGCACGTGGGACTGGGGGGGCAGAGCAGCCAAGTTCCAGAGGCCCAAGGCTGCCTTGGTGCTTCAGTCTGGGCCGGCTTTCTCCCTGATCTCCCCGATGTGTGGAGGACAGTACTAAGTACTGGGTCCTACCTCCAGGCAGTCCTGTTTGGTGTAGCTAACACCTCCAGAGGGGCAGTGAGATGCTGGAAAAAAGTTCTGGCTTGGTTCATGGTGAAGTAATACTTAGTGAGGGGAATGCAGTTCTAGGACCAGAGCCTCAAGTTCCCAAAGATGCGTGCCTTCCTAACTGTCCAGAGATAAAGTCAGTGTTCCCTTCTCCCTGATTTTAATTACTAAAAGGGTCTAGGAAGCTGTTCAGACCAAAATGCATCTCTTTAGGGAACCCCCTAGAGTACCAGGTAATGGTCACACACTGTCCACACAGCCTTTCTCTGAACTCCAGTGGGTGAGTCATGTCGTGGAACCCTGCCCTGACTACATAGCCTCTCTGACTGTTGTATCCTGTTAAGTTGTGGCCGGGGATTAGACGATGTCAGCCACAGGTAGAGCCAAAACTCTGCCCCGCTGGAGTCTTACAGGCAGCCCCAGTCCTTGCACTGGTGACAGGTTGTGTCATTCGTGTTTTTGTCTCTATTACTCACTTCTTTCCAATACACCTGTTATGTGAGTAAAAGGCCAAGCTTAAGGTCTGTCACACAGACCAAGTACCAGGTAGCATTCTAACTACCATCAAGTCTTATCTGTGCTCTTCCTGCTACACAGTAACATCCCTTTTTCATAAAGTGGCAGTATTGGAATCATCTTTCAGTTAGAGGCCCACTGATATTCAGTGGGCTTGTCTCCAGTTTGACTTGTTACCACGTGGTCCTTGAGGCTCTGACTAGTATGAGAACTCAAAAGTTTTTATCATGGGCTGCTGCAGCGACAGCATATGTTCAGAGACTTCCATGACTCTTCTGAGCTGGACTCCACATACACACACACACGCACACATGCTACACTCCTGCACCAGACATAACCCTCGGCACCTCCTAGACTTAGAAGACATTGAATCCAAAGTTCACCATGGCCTTACCTGGGGGCAATGCTACAGGAGGCGGCATTGAACTGGGAGCGGTGTGTTCATTTTAAGACAAGCAGGTATGCATTATGAAGTAAATATAAAACTCACATGATAGACAAGATCAGAGTTACCCTGTAGGAGCAGGTATAGCCTGGGCCTCTGAGCCTAACCTGCTGCTGTGGGACTTATCTTTTACCCTGGTGTTATATCAGCTGAGTTTATGTCTTTTAACTTCTGAGAAAAACTTATTTATCTTTAAAAAGGAAAGAAAAAGAGGGAAAGGGAGTGCGGCACGCTGCAGGTGGCCCCTGCCCATGTGTGCACAGTGCTGCTGTGAGGGTACATCTGACTATAGATAGGGGAGTGGCTTCTCAGTGGCTCTCAGAGCGCCAGAGCGCTAAAGTAACCGTCATTTACTCAGGCATGTTTAACGGAAAAAGAGTATAAGCAGAAAAAAACAAAGGGAAGGTGTTTTGTTTTCTTTTAAAGAGCTTTAAGAGACTTGTGCACTCTGCAAAACTGTCAAAAAGAAAATGGTATTATGACCCCATTTTATATTCACATGGTTTAAATGAAAAGGCAGTAAGACAATATGTTTTGTAGTATAAAATTATGAACACACAAATCTCAAACTGCAAGGTGTGTGTGTGCATGCATGTGTACACTAGTATGCACTATGTGCACTAGTCCTAGGGCTTGAACTCAAGGCCTGGTTGGCTGTCCCTGGGTTTTCTGCTTAAAGCTAGTGCTCTACCCCTTGAGCCATGACATGAGTCTCATGGACCTTGCTGCCCAGGCTGGCCTCAAACCATGATCCTCATATCTCAGCTTCCTGAGTGGCTAGAATTACAAACATGAGCCACTTGGTGCCCCGCCATCCTGCACAAGTCTTTAATCTGAAAATAACTTGGTGGTTAGGGATGTGGACTTCCAGGGTAGCAGAACTTGGTCTTCACTGACATGTTGACAGCAGGGTCCTTTATCTAGACCTCGGTTCTGGGTGTGATGCTCAGGCATGATGGGACTTAGGTGTTATATATTAGCCTTTAACCTTCACTGAGCACAGCACAGGACACTGTTGTCTAGAGTAAATTCAGAGAACTTTTTTTCCCCCTCTCCTTAATGCTTTAGAGGTGGGAGGGAAGTGAGGAAAGGTTTTTCCTTCTCCTTCTTTATAAATGAGAATATAGCCGGGTGCTGGTGGCTCATGCCTGTAATCCTAGCCATTCAAGAGGCTGAGATTTTAGGATTGCAGTTAAAGCCAGCCCGGGCTAGAAAATCCGTGAGGTTCTTATCTCTAATTAGCCACCAGAAAACTGGAAATGGTGCTGTGGCCCAAAGTTGTAAAGTGCTAGCCTTGAGCATAAGAGCTCAGGGACAGCATCTAGACCCCGAGTTTAAGCCCCGTGATCAACCAAATAAATAAATAAATGAGAATACATATAACAGCCAGAGGGTTACTGCTTAGATACCTTAATAATAATAGCAATAGTAAATTTGTCTTTATTTTAAAAACAGTAACAAATGAACTAAACTCAAGGAGAAGTCTCCTTGCTTACAACCGACCATCCAGATCTAGAATGAAGAATTTTTAGAAAAAAAAATGCCTGTTTACAGATTTATAAGATAGCATTTTTACTGAATTCTAATTGTCCTGTCTTTATATTTGGCTTAAAAGAATTAAATTGTACATTATTTTCTTATTCAGAACTAGGTTTCCATTAGGTCTAGAAGTCCAACATGCTGAAATTCCTCTGATCATTATTGGAGTAGGGAACCTCTGATACTTTAGTGCAACTGTGTATTCTTCCTTAAGTTGCTTTCCTATAGGATGTTTCCTGTCCTCTTGCTGTTTGTCTTCCTACCGGAGCTCTAATAACCATAGTTGGCCATACAATCCTTCCAGGTGCAGATCAGATAGCCAGGGTGCCCTGGGATTCTCAGAGCAGGGTTTGTGGCTCCTCTGCGATCCCTTGCTGTCAGACCTGTCTTGGAACCAGTTTTCCCTCATGGCCTTGTTCCTTAGTTGTGCAAAGGAAAAAGTCAAATTTCTTTTTCTTTTTGAGAAGACAATTTAAATTTTTTATTTCATTATTGTTTATAGATACACAAAAACAGTGCCACAGGTTATTCCTTGCCACCAGATAGAATGTTTTGTTCTATAGAAAAGTAAGGAAAGAAATGGTTAGATTTTTGTTTCAGAGAAGTAGGTAGCAGTCCAAGTGGAGAAGTTAGTATCTTAAGGTTCAGCTGTGAATATGCAGAAATGGAAGTGTATCCTATAGGAATTTTAGGTAAGAGACTGAGCTAGATGACTTAAGAGTTCCATTTTCATCTGAAGGTTTTTGGTCACCTGTCTTGAGGATTTGTGCATGTTCCTATAGCTCAGTTCCATGACTGAGAATAAATGGGGAATGCAGCACTTTGAATGTTGGCACAGACTGATCAGTAACCCAGGTGCTTTTGGAAAAGATAGTTTCAATCTGTAATGAATAGAGAAATGACCAGGAGGACAGAGGAGCCAGAAGCCAAGTAGAAGGCACATGCAGAGCATGTGAAGATATGTAAGTGTTGGGATGCTAGCGGAAACAAGTGGCATCTTTTTTCTTGTTTCAAACAGGCAGAAGTTGAATGACCAAATAGAAAATCAGGTCATTAGTTCTGGGCTAGCATAAGAACTGTCAGACTCAGCATCCATTAAGGCAATGTGCTGGGGAACAGGGGATTGTAGTCCTGAGGGCCTTGAAGGCTGCAGACAGAAACAAGCCAGAATGAGTCCTCTGCAGGCCTCAGGGCCAGGCTTCATGGCTCAGCTGGGTTTTCCAGAGCTGGGAAGGAGTTCCTGAAGTCCAGGATGGAATCTGCAAGTTGATGCCAAAGGGCTCACAGGAGCAGTGAGACCTCACTCTCCAAGAACAGCTGGGCTGTTCGGAACAGCTGTCAGTGGAAGCTGGGTTTGAGACAGACACAGGAGTCCCACCTGCATTCCACAGGAGAGGTGACTCTCACGCCTGGTGAGCTGTTCTGGAATGCGTAACAGGGGCCGTCTACAGTAAGGTCTTAAGTTACAGAGCTGGCTAACAAACTGATTCTAATAAAATCATGCTTTGTTGAATGTGTGAGATACATTGTTTCTTTGAACCATGATTAATGGAAGAGTAACTCTGGCCCTGTGTAGACCACGTATTTAGGTAATTTATTAAAATTATATAGCTATAAGGTGTAAACTTTATCATCTTCCAGCGGTAACATAGCTTAGTATTTTGTAGTTAACGTGTGTGTGTGTGTGTGTGTGTGTGTGTGTGTCTGCTTGTCTTAGTGTGCGCTTTTCTGTCTGCTGGTACTGTTGGCCGGGTGACCGTTAAAGTCAGTTTGTTGTTAGTTGCAGGATGAGGACCGCAGGCGTCAGCAGCAGTTGGAAGAGATGCGCAGACGGGAAGCAGAAGATCGATCAAAACAAGAGGAAGAGCGCCGACGTCAGGAGGAGGAGCGAGTAAAGCGAGATGCTGAAGAAAAGGTTATGGTCCTCTAAGGGCAGCTAAAATTTTCCCAATTAGCCTCAACACAATTGATTGGCTAGGGCAGAGGGGGCTAGAAATCGTGTATATCTAGGATGCACAAGACAGAACAGGGCCGAATCTCCCAGCTTTTGTTACTGGACCAAAAACTCTAGCCCCATCTGGCCCGCCTACCTCTCTTCTGGACTGTCTCCAGGCTCTCTTGCCTTCAGAGCCGCCCTCCCTGAGACGTGAGTGCCAAGGCTGCGTGGCAGTGAGCTCTGGGGAAAGGGCCTGTTTGCACGAGGCTCTGCTTCTGCGGCTTCTTGGACAGGAGCAGCTTGTTTCTGTGAAGGGTTGCTTGTTCAGTTTCTGTTGGAGTGTGAGGCAACAGGACATAGCAAGACAGTTTGTTATCTCAACACTTTCAAATAGATTATTTGCTAAAATTACTTTAATCTGGTTGATGGTAAAGACAGGAGGTGACTGAAAAACACATTGTTATAAGGAAACTTAGTATGCAATCCGAAAATTCTGGCCATTTATGTGTGTGTGTTTTTAATTTGTGATGAGTTGAATTTTAAAGTGACAGCTGATTCTGCCATTCTGAGACATAGGAGCTTGGGAATGTAGTTCTCAGACCTTTCTGGCTCTGAGTTTTTAGTGGGGGCTTTGGGTGCGGAGGCTGCTACCTGAGCCTGTGGGGGCCTGCTCTGCCCGGGGGCATGATGGGTAGCTGTCCAGCTTGAGAGAAGCTGTATTTCTTGCTTACCTCCCTTCCATGAAGGTAGAAACTTTGAGTGTCACAACTTCTAATGGGAAAAAATTTAGTTTTTGTTAACAGTTCTTTCCTTGAGAGTCTAATAAACTATGCTAAGAGAACCTCCTTCTCCTCACAAAAAGAAGAAAAAACATGTTTAGGAAGCTCTTTGTAGTGATGAGATTGATTGATCTCCAAGACAATCCAAGTAAGATGGAGGGATGTGATATGTCTCATTTGGATGAGGATAGAGGGCTGGTGTGAGGACCCACCCTGCATCCCGATGCTGCAGTGATTTGGTGTGTTACAGACCTCTACCCTCCGCTAAATGTGTCGTGCTTTGCCTGCAGTAGCTGAGCAGTTTGGAAGGAGTGGAGATTTTGGGGGTGGTTAGCACTGACCCGCGAGTCTTACCTGTGGGATGCTTCCAGAACTTGAGCCACTTGGTTTCTGGTGCTGTGCGTGTGGTCTGTGAAAGCCCCTGGGGCTGCTAGGGAGGGACTTCTTTCCCAGGTCACTGCCTGCTCATTGCTTACTGCTCAGTGCTCACTGTGGGCCAGTTTTGGCCTTTCTGGAGCCTCAGCAGAGCAGCCTATTCATCGCCTCAGCACTGTGTGCATGTGCAAAAGACCCAGGCTGTTTTCTGTGTTGAGAAATTCTTGCTTAATCTTTCCAACCTATGTTCTTACAACCCATGCTCTGTGAATATACACATGTTCTAGTAACTGCTTCTCTACTCACATGGTCACTGTAAAAAGAAGCTGAAACTTATTTTTACTACAGAATGTCCAAACTTGATAGTTTTGCTTTGTTACAGCAAATGTGCATTCATGTTCTCAGTAAGGTCACTTTGGTCATGTAATTGTATCTGCTCTTGGTGTAACTGACAGGTTCAGTTTCTCCCTCCTACAGTATTATGGAGCACCTTTTTCTCATATACCTTCAAGATTCTTGACAGTGCCATTTAAAAGGCACAGGCGTCAGTCTAGATTAATTACCTAGCCCAAAGGAATAGTGACTTTGTGCAGACATGGACACAAAAATGTCTTTCTTTCAGGATTTCCCAACATACAGCAAGAAAATGGGGCAGGAAATCGGGTCTAGGGCAGTGACTAGGCTGGCATTTACTCTTCATATTGTCTCCCTAGAAAGTGAGGCAAAGACATCACGTGTTCGCCTGTGTGCACATAGACTGTCACCTTATGTATATGTGACCACCTGTGTGCATCTGGAGGTACCAGGGAGAGAGTTCAGTACAGTGTGAAAATAGGAGCTAAAGTTTATTACAGTGCCAACCGGTTTCCTAATTGATTTTCATTGGTTAAATGAATTTACAGTTCACCCTACTCCATGTCATAGCGTTTGTCATTTACTCCAGTTAAGGCAGGGTATTCTGTTTGCTTTTTCATCCTTTTTCATATTTTTTTCCTTGTGCTCTAAAACTCTTGTCAATCTTTAACAAAACTGTGCTGTTACCTTTTTAAATGTTAAAAGAATTTAAATACTGTCAAATGTAGTTTGTGCACATGTATGTCAGAAAAAAATGTACAGTATGTGTCAAAATATATTTGAACATAGTATCTTGTTGCTGTTGCTGTTAATGCTTGGCTGGAATTTTCTGTCCATCAGGGAGTTTATTAAGATTTGAAATACAGGTTGAGAACTGTGGAAAGCATATTTGTTAGATCGCTGCCTTGGGGAAATGAGTGATGTTTCTTATAATTTATGATTTCCTATTTAAACAGAGCAATGAAAGGTAAGTTACCCTACCAAAACAGAAGAGGAGAGAGGAAAAAGAGATGGAGAAAGAGGAAGAAGAAAGGCAAAAATTGAGAGGATTCAAAGTCTAGTTGCATAAATGAAAGGAGACCTAAAGAGCTGGTTTGTTCCATTCTCTGAGTGCTTGATGTCAGCAGTCAGGAATAGTAGGTGTGACCTCAGAGATCTTAGCACAAGACTCTGGTCTGACCTGCCTCTGCCGCTCAAGTAATTGTGACGTCCTGTGGATGTGTTGTCATTGTGGTGATGGGGGGGATGGGCAGTGCACCTGTCACTGCCTCTGAAGGCCCAGGGGGTCCAGTGATCTCCTCCTGACCTCTGACTCTTGTGCTTTTGTCTATTCCCGCCTGCAGAGGCGACAGGAGGAAGGGTATTACAGCCGCCTGGAAGCCGAGAGGCGCAGACAGCACGATGAGGCAGCACGCAGGCTGCTGGAGCCGGAGGAGCCTGGGCTGTGCCGACCTCCGCTTCCACGGGACTACACGCCCCCCTCCCCCTCCCCCGCGCCCAGTGCCCCTCCTCCCCCACCCCAGCGAAACGCTTCCTACCTCAAAACACAGGTCCTCTCCCCAGACTCGCTGTTCACTGCCAAGTTTGTTGCATACAATGAGGAGGAGGAGGAGGAGGAGGACGGCAGTCCAACAGGTCAGGATAAGTACTCCAGCGCCAGGAAGTCTCATGAGAACCTTCTTCCTGCCACTGTCAGGCCACAGCAGCCCCCCCGCCAGCCACGCCCAGCCTCCGATGGCATCTTTCTCTCCAACTCATTCCAGCTACCCTCAGCCAAAGCCAACAGTACCGCTCACAGAGCAGGCCAGCCCCCACTCCCTCCTAACAAACCAGGCTTCTACCGTCCCAGCCACTACAAAGGTAGCGGTAAACAAAGGAATGGCAAATCAAGCCTCTCTTGCCTTGATGATTGGATCTCTGCACACCTGCCACCTGGTTCGATCTGTGGAGGTCGGAGCCTTGGCATGTGGGCTTCACTTGATCGCCTTCAGTATGATCATCTCACTCTGCCCCCCATGGTGGTGTCGGGGCTAATGCTCTGTTGATGAACGTGTAGTGCTCCAATTTTATGCTTTAAGAAGTTGCATCTCTCTGATCAGTCCTCTGTCATTCCCTGAATCACCCAAAGTACTGTTGGTCTTGGTTTTCATTCTCTGCCTCTTCACGTAATTCCAACCTCTGAGCAAATGCCTTTGTACATTTTAGAGTCTCTAAAGATACAGGTCTACACTATTAAAGGCGAGTAGAACGTTTGGCTCTGTGCCAGCTGTCCCATTTGGTGAGCTGTGTCTTTCGGGACAGCTTCACTAGGTGGTGAAACATCTGCTCTACTGGTTAAGAGCAAGCCTTTTTGGCCGAATGCAGACCTCCTTGCTCCAGAGGCCAGACACCCTGGTTATCTGGAACTTTCTCTTCCCTTCCTGGTTCCATTCATTTCCATTCCCTTTTCTCCCCAGCAGACAGAAGACCAACAGCAAAGCCTTAATGGGCTTGCACCTGCTGTTCACTCTTAGCACCCTTTGATTTGACGGCTGGAGCACAGAGGTCCTGTCATGGGCAGGATGCCAAGGCTGCAGCCTTGGAGCTCAGTGCACAGGCCATAGCTGCCTACTGCATGACTGAATGTTAGGTTTAAGGCGTAGCTAATGGGTTACATTCACATTGAGATTTCACATTGATGGGGTGTAAATTAAGTGGAACTGTAGCACCAAACCTCTTCAACACAGTAGCAGTAGTTTGTGTTTTAGAGAATGCAAATGATCCTTAGTTCTGTGTTGTTCCACATCAACATGTAGGACTCAGCAGTTGTGCCAGAAGCTGACTTTTCTAGGACTTAGGGTAGAGTTTGGGCAGAATTCTTCATTCCCACCTGAATCAGTGCTTAAATTAACTTGGAAGGCACAGTGTTTTTTTTTTTTTTTGGTGGGGGGGGTCGTCACTCTGGAAGCCAAAATTAAATCTTGTTTTGTAGAATCTATATGAACAAATAGCGAGAATTTGGTGCCTTTTAAGACATTTATGGAAATAGAGTAAATTGTGAAGTATAGTGTTACCAGCCTTGTGTCTGATTTTATAAGCAGAACCGTAGATACTTCCTTAGTGTTGTGGCACGTGTTTGGTAGCACTGCAGTATTGTAGTTAGGACTCTGTTCTAGCTGTGTTGGTTTTCAGTCACACACTTCCTCTGACTCACCTAAAACGCCACTTGGAAGCAGGTTACAGCCTGCGTCTGATTGCCCCGCAGCACCTCCCTCCCCGCAGAGCACATTCCAGCCTCCCCTCACTTCCCTCACTCCCAGCCGCCCCTACTCTCCCCTGAGCTCTGCTGGGCATGCTTCTGCAGATGGGGGACACGGCTTCTTCCACAGGACCATATGAGGAATGATCTGATGAACAGTACGATCCTAGACTTTAACATAACAACACATTGTTTTAAAAGATGTGTTTGTGTTCCTAAAGCTCTTTGGAAATCATTTGGAATTGGAAGTATCCATGTATAGTCAACAGAAAGTTTCTGGTATTCTAACAAACTCTAAAAGTTCTGACAAGTTTGAAGATGCATTTCTGCTAGTGGAAGAAGCCAGTATCATTCTCAACAAAGCTCAAAAGATACAGCACAGTATTTTTTAAACCAGATAAAATGAAACAATTTGGAATCAAAATTGAAAACAAACCAAACCTGTGGAAGGTGGGGGTCGTGGGGGTGGAGAAGTGTTTCTGGTCATCTTTTGAGTCTTCGCTGAGCATGATGCCCTCTGCCACACAGAAGCTCCCAGGGGGTGAAGTGTGTGCTGAGACCCCGGGCTGTCCCGGAAGTGCACACAGGCTCTTCCTTTGGAAGAAAAGTCAGCCTCCTCTCTTGATGTCATGGAATCATTTTGCCTACTTCATATGCTAATATGTGCTTTTGAGTAGTTAGTACTGTAGTGTATTTTATAAGTAAAGGTCTTTTAATTGTGAGATTTTCTTTAGTTTTAATATTGCAATTAGCATAGCATGAATACTGATTTTTAATGCATTCTGGTTTTGGTAATATTATTATTAGTGATGATATTATCATACATTTGGATGCATTTAGAACCTTTTATCCGCATCATCTCTTGGCCCTCAACAATCTCCCCATGAAAAACTCAAAAAAGTCTCTAGGGCATATGTCAACCTGTTGGTCGACATGGTCTTTAGCCGTGGCTGGTCATGGCTGGCCCTCGGCACAGCTGGTCAGGCCGGGGCTGGCAACCACTCCCTCCTGCTGCTCATTTGTCACAGGTTTTATATCTGCAGTGCCAGGAGGGTTTTTGCTTTGCTTCTCATAGTAGTCATTTATCTTGAAAAAAGAAATTCAGTAATTATCCTGGAAAAAGAATAGAACTTTAATCATGTGCTTCCATTTTTTTTCCTGGTATTTTGCAGCTTGAACTCAGGGCCCTCGAGTTCTTTTTGGGTGTTTTCATTCATAACTGGTGCCCTGCCACTTGAGCCACACCTCCCATTCCAGAATCATTACTACTTCATCTCTGGAGCTATATTTGTTATAAGATCTCCTAGTGGGCTGGGCAGGTGGCTCAGTGGTAGAGCGCTTGCCTTGCATGCCTGAGGCCCTAGGTTCGATTCCTCAGCACCACATAAGCAAAAAAGAAAAAACCGGAAGTGGCACTATGGCTCAAGTGGTAGAGCGCTAGCCTTGAGCTGAAGAGCTGAGGGACAGCGCCCAGGCCCAGAGTTCAGGCCCCACAACCAGACCAAAAAAAAACAAAAAACAACTCCTAGTGTTAGTGTCTTGGAGGTTTTGCTGATCTCTGTTTAAAAGAGGTCTTCTGTTGATTTGTCTTAGAACCTAGGGTAATTAGGCATGTGAGCTGACCTGTGTTTTCTCAAATGGCTCCATTATAGTTTTCTACACACAGGTCGCTCCACTCAGCAGAGTGGTAGCAGATTGGTAGGCCTTTCATCCAATATGAAGAGCCTTTTGCTTTGCTGCTGAGTGATTAAGTATGTCGTTATGTTTCCCTGTGGGTGGTGCATCTTTTTTGGGAGTGAGGTTTTGGCAATAATCACTCTCACTTGTGCTTTCTTTTTTCTGGCGAAGGACCACAGTCATACCCGGGGTCTGCTGGGACCGTGGCAGGAGCCCACGATGCTCCTCGGGACCCAAGAGAGCAGCTCGCTAGAAGGTACGGCACCCACGGTGACCCATGGCCACGCTCACTGCTTGTGGATCATTGTCAGCGCCGGTGATTCCCAGTGTACCAAGTCACATGGGCATGTGCATATTGCTAATACAGTTGTGTTTCCAATGGTGATGTAGGTACTAGGCTTCTTGGCCAGGACACTGGCAAGCTGCATATCATCAGAAAGGACAGGTGCAGTGCCAGGATCAGGGTCACTGGGGCCACCCCAGGGTGCCGTGCCGCCACGGACCGTCACACCTGGGACTGACTTACAAGTGGCCTTATCAAAACTGTCCTTACAACACTGACACCAAATCAGTCCTATTCTGTCACCTATTAAATTATCACTTACTAAATTAAGTATATCTGTAGATGAAACTCTACCTTACAGTTAATTTATTTCACTGGTGTGAAGTACCTTCTTGCTGAAATTACACTCACTAGTTTTTTGAAAGTTAGATAAGACTGAGGAAAGTTACTGCTTTATAAAGGAGAATGTTTAGGTAATTAGTGAGTTAACTAGTTGGTTTAATAAGGTTAATTAGCATAGTTATTTCTTAGGGTTTACTGTATAGCCCAGACTGGCCTCAAACTTGTGATCTCCCTGCTGCAGCCTCTTACCTGCCAAGATTATAAGCAGGTGCCACCATACCAGGCCTATACATGGATTAATACTTCAGCTGGGTGCTGGTGGCTCATGCCTGTCACCCTAGCTATGCCGGAGGCTGAGATCTGAAGATCTCGGTTTGAAGCCAGCCTAGGCAAGAAAATCTGTGAGACTCTTATCTCCAGTTAACTGCCAGAAAACCATAAGTAGTGCTATGGCTCAAAGTGGTAGAGCACTAACCTTGAACAAAAGAGCTCAGGGACAGGGCCCAGGCCCCAAGTTCAAGCCCCACGCCCAAAAAAAATACAGCTTCAGTAAATTTAGTTAGGAATCATGTGAGCATGTAGGCTGTAAAGTTCATGTTGTTAATACAGTTCTGTTTTAGCAATGATGTGGACATAGTTCTGTTTCAGACAGCACCAGTGAATGTAATATTGCAGCATTCAGCAAAGAATGAGTCTCACTGATAATTTGAATGAATTGACCGTTACATAGATCTACCAAGTTACGGGCAAGGTGCTTGTATTTTGACAGATAATCTTTTGTATTTCTCTCTTGCCTAGCCATGATGCAAACTTGGCTGGAAGTCCTGGAGCCCCTGAAAACCTGACGTTCAAAGAGCGCCAACGCCTCTTCTCTCAAGGTCAAGATGTGTCGGACAAAGTGAAAGCCTCTCGCAAACTAACAGAGCTTGAGAACGAACTGAACACAAAGTGAGAAGAGGAGGAGGAGGGCACCTGGTGCCTACCTGAGTAAGCCCGGCCACGGCTTTGCAGCTGTGAGCCTGACAGGCACGGGGAGTTAGACTTCTGAGTTAATTCTGTTTCTAAAATGATTGTGATTTAGAGATGTTCCAATCCTAAGAAATCTTATTTGCTCTATCAAGAAGTTAGCCTTTGTATGATTTGAGGCCTGATGATTCTTTGCGGTTCTACTCACTGTTAAGGGCCTTTTATTCTTCTTGGTGTCTTGGGCTCACAGGGCAGAATGAAGGGCAGTAGAGATCAAGATAATGAGTTTGTCCTCTCCCCATCTTCCATATCATCCCAAGGAGCACAAACCAAGAAGTTCTGTTTCTTTTGCTTCCTAAAATCTTCATTTGGCTGTGTGCACTCCAGTGCCCACAGCCAGCCCACAGCAGGAAGGGTGGCTGTGCTCTGGGCCTGCCGCCCTCGGGGCACCTACCCCAGGCCGCCTCATCTCCTGTCTGTGCCCAGGCCACTGGGAGCCCTGCTTCCTGGGGCAGGATGTCTCAGCAGGTGTGAGCCTTCCTGGTCAATTCTGATGTTTAAGTTAAAAGAATGATTCATATTTTAAAGTTTCTACAGGACAGAATTTTGTGTATTTAATCTTAGAGGATTTTGGTTTTCTAAATACCAGTTTGTTGTTAGACTAATGGGTGCAGTAAAAATTGAAGATGACTGGTTGTCAGGTGTTTTGATGGTCTAAGAACTATGTAATTCATGTAATTCATGTTCCTGTGGGACTGTGCTCAGAAATACCCAGCAGGGAGTGGGAGGCCCTAGGGTGACACTGAAGATAACTGTTGCTCTGAAATTTGAAAAGAAATGTTTATACCGATACGCTGTCAGAAAAGAAAGGAATTTACTTTTATACATCGGCAGCGTAAATATTACAAGAGTTACTCGTGGCAGTTCTAGCTGTGTCTCTTTTATAGTATAAGAGTTATTTAATTTTAATTTGTGAATTATGAGTTATCACTGTCATGCCTTCAGCTGTAGGTGTGTGGCTGATGGTGGTGGGTCGGACCTCAGTTTTGTTTGTATGTGTGATGTTAAAAAGATAAATTTCTTTATGATTTTAAGCACATGTTCTATTTGACAAAGCCCTACTGTGGGTCCAGATGATCTTTCTGTACCATCCTATTCTCTTATTTATCAGGAAAAATATGTGCACTTTCAAATAAAAGAACAGAAGTGTTCGCCACCCTAAAAACCACTTTTAATAAGAGTTGTATGATAAATTGTTGAAAAAGTGAAAGTGTAAATATTTTGTACGTCTATCAGGGTTATTTGAAAGTGTGCTTTTGCCTTGTCCTCTGTAAGTAAGAGAGCCGAGTGGGCCTGAGAGTTGATGAAGGATTTGCCCCTAGCCCCGGGAATGCAAGCTCCTCCCCGTGTCTGGAGAGCACTGGCAGCCCTGGGGTGTGGTGCCCACACTTCCCTGGAGAAGAAGATGCAGATGATTGTAGGATGACAGGTGTGCAGAAGGATGTGCACACATCTGTAAGTCTGCATCTAGCCCATGGTGAAGTAGATTTGGCCACCTCTGGACAATGAGGTCAAATGTGAATATGTGTAAAGGCACATTTCATAATGTGCATTACTATGGAAGAACATCCAAACTGCTGTAGTTTTCCATTTCTACTGTATTTCATTTGCAACCTATTTTTAATAAACTTTGTATGTATTTAAGACTATTTGCTATTGTTTTCAAAGTGCTGACAAAGTTTATATTTGTATTACCAGCCTTCCTCTGCCTTGTTTGCACCTGTCACTCATTAAACTATGCTTCAGTGTCAGTCCTGTGTCAGTCCTGTTTTCCGTCTGGGAAGAGCTCTTCACCTGGTGACACAAGCTGGTTGGAGCGCTTGGTGACTTTCACATGGTCTCATGTGACTCCTGCTTTTGCACTTGCCCAGTCTCAGGTAGCCACTGGGGTCGGGTCTCGGCTACACCACCTTGACACGGCCACTTTGAAAGTCTTAAGCCTGCCTAATGATAAGCAGGTGTGCTAACACATAGGCGTCTACTCAGGTAGGTGATGTGTAAGCAGGTGTGTGCTTATGAGTTCAGTGAGGGCAGTCTGTCAGCTGGCCAAATCATATTCTGTGTCCAGGCCAGGCCTGTACAGAGTGGACCTGAAGGGCCAGGTCACCCTCCAGCACTGCCTTGCTCAGTGCTCCCTCCGCCCTCCAACGCCGCCTTGCTGACTGCTCCCTCCAACGCCGCCTTGCTCAGTGCTCCCTCCACCCTCCAACGCCGCCTTGCTCAGTGCTCCCTCCACCCTCCAAC
>NW_012267293.1:1020835-1024209 GCF_000151885.1 Dipodomys ordii | reverse complement strand
CTCACCACGCCCCCGCCACGCCCACTCGTCCACAGGCAGATAGCCGCTCACCACGCCCCCGCCACGCCCACTCGTCCACAGGCAGATAGCCGCTCGCCACGCCCCCGCCACGCCCACTCATCCCCACATAGGCAGATAGCCGCTCACCACGCCTCCGCCACGCCCCCTTGTCTCCCTGGGAACGAATGGAGATGAGGCCTGGAGGCGGGGCCGTTGAGGTGCGGGGATTCTGGGAGAAGCGGGCGAAGCAGCTGCGGCATCAAGTGCAGGTGCGCATGAGAAGAGCCTGGGGTTGGGGTCTCCCTCCCCACAGGCCTAGGGAGACAGGAGATCGTTTGGGGGGGTCTGGGTTACTGCACTGAGCAAACCTGGGCTTCCCGGGGTGGCAGGCCTGACTGTCCCCCCAGGCGCTCCCAGTCCTCCCTCCCCCCAAAGCGCTCTCCCTCCTAGGAGACCCCTTCAACTGCAGTGGTGTCATTTGCAGGAAACTGGATGGAGCTAGAGATCATGGCCAATGAAATAAGCCAAAGTCAAATATTGCCTGTTGTCTCTCATATGTGAAATAAAGTCCTTAAGAATAAATGACAGGGATGCAAATCGGTTCTGTCCAGGGTTGGAGAGGGCAAAAGGGATGTGAGGATGGGGAGTGTGGTCTTTGTTTTTCTTATATTTTTAATTTAATTTTGGTCTTTGCTTTTCTGCACATGTATAGAAATAGGATCACAGAGCATGTTCCAAGAGAGGAGCAAAGGAGCAGAGTAGCTGGGTGAATTTGAACAAAGTGCGTTGAGTGTAAAATCGGGGGGGGGGGGAAGAAGCGGCACTCCCTAAGCGCAGAGGCTCCCGGTGCCCCCGGCTGGGCAGATGCTGCATGGTGGGGTGTCTACTTGAGCACTCCACTTGGGGCCTCCGGTGCTGAGCCCCGTGTGAGTGTTGGGACTCCCTTCCTGCGCCTACCTTCCCACAAGAGTAGGCCAAAATTATTGGGTCCCAACTACTCTCCCCCAATTAGCTGTTGAGCCAAGGCTCATGACAGAAGAGGCACCACCCTACTGACTCCAGCCCGGGTGTGGGCAGCCCAGGAGAAGAGGAAGGAGCCCAAGCCATCCCCTCAGGCTGTCCTGCCTGAGGCTGCCCCTCCTGCCCCACCCTGTGGCCATGGCTGGAGTAGCAAGAACCTTTCTCAGGAGGCAGTGTTTCTGAGGTGTGTCTTTGTGCCCAAACTGCTGCTTATAAAGACAGCGCCCACCAGGCCTTAGGGTGAAACATCTGTTCACACTTCGGCCTTGGCCGGTGAACGTCTACCGCGCTGTCTCTGTAGACACTGGCCTGCCCCCACAGAAATCCTGCCCCTTGACCTATGAAAACTTTTCTCCCCAGTAGCTTGTTACTTTTCTGGAATGTTCCAGAATGGCTGCTTTTTCATCAACCCCCAGCCAGCCTCTGAACACCTTTGCCACCACGGAGTTCAAGTCCTGGGGACTGCATTTCTCCCTCCCCTGCTCCCCATGTGCCATGGTGGAGGGTCGCGTGGAAGGCCCAGCCTGCACGAGCTGGCCTGCGCAGTCTGTGTAGGAGTCCTGGGCCCCGCACTGGCCTCTGTGCTGCCTGGCTGAGGCTGCTCCATCCTCTGAAATCCATTGTTCCCGTTCAGCCGAGTGCCAAGTGCTGTGTTGCTCATTTTCCTTTTTGGATCCTTGGTGTAGGTCAAAGAAGAAAGAATAGTTGAACTGGAAACAGAAAATGCTGTTCTTCATTTGAAGTTGGCAGAGGTAACACGTTAAATGCCTTGTAGGTATGAGTGATTTCGTGTGTGGAGGCTGGGGTTAAATGCCTTGTAGGTATGAGTGATTTCGTGTGTGGAGGCTGGGAGGCGCTGTGGGGTGGGGGAAGGGCAGTCTGGACGGCCACTCAGGGCGGGAGCGTGGGGGCCCAAGGCCCACTCAGACGCTGTCCCTGGTCATAAGGCACACCCCCAGTGGGTGTTACCTTCCAACCTACACCTTGCGGGGAGCCTCCACTCCATAGCCTCACCATCACACTCCTGAAACCACAGGGCTTAGACCTCAGGCCAAGCTCCTGTTCCATGGGACAGGCCTGGCCACTCACCCCTGCGTGCCAGGCGGAGGCCCTGAGAGGCAGAGAAAGGTGGATCATGTGGCCGGGGCAGCCGTGGGGAGACAGCGCTTCAGCCCATCTCCAGGATGCAGACAAGCTACTCGATTAATAGGAAGCAAGGGGCATGCGGGGCTGAGGGCTGGGCCGGCTTCCGTGGCCTCTGGGTCCTCAGCAGGGAGCAGTCAGTACTGAGCAGGCCCTGCTGGCCCCATGGAGACAGCCTGCTCCTGAAGAGTCTGGAGAGAGAACAGCTTAGAACCAGAGAGCCACAGAACAGTGGCAGAAATGCTTTTCTCTTGCTTTTAATTTGTGGACCCTGCAAAAGTAGCTTTTCAACTCTAATGACCCCCCCAAAGCCCAGGAAACAGACCACAGAGGCAGCTGTGCAGGTCTGCCCTCAGTTCCCATTGTCCCTTTGATCAACAAAGCCATTCATTGGCCTGCACCTCCTTCCTCCTCACCAAGTTTAAGGCCATTCACTGGCCGCTTCCCAGCCTCCCCACAGAGCTGTGACGAATCGGACTGGGCTCACTTTGGAGATGTGTTGGTGTCAGTGGTTTTGTGTCGTCTTCCTTTTCTTCTCCTCATGGACAAATGGAGCCTGTCACTGTAGCCTCCGGCCCCAGCCCACCTGCCAGCAGCACCGCAGTCCAGGGTGACTGCTCAGCTGAGCCTCGCAGCGCACCATGCAGAGACCTCCAGCACAGAGTGCCCACCCTCTCCCCTGGGTACCTGCAGCCCCGCATTGAGGCCGGGGGCTCCCAGCCTCTCCCGGGCTGCAGCATTTTGGTTTTGCCCTGTTCCCTGACTTCTGTTGGTCCCACAGGCTCCACGCTGCTGCTCACACCACTCCAGACTGAAGTCGTGAGTGGGCAAACCAAACATTCCGAGGAGGTTTCTGTAGGCCTCACTTCAGGGGGACAGCACACCACTGACCTGATGGTGGGCAGGGGAGGAGTTCTGTGTCTGTGAACACCAAGGGGCTCAGGCATGTGTCCAGCACACTAAGAACAGTCTCTCTGCAGCCAGGGCCCTGTCTGTGGTGTGTAGGAAAGAACCCCACCCCCGAGGGATGGCTGTGGTAGCTGCCAAGGGTGAGGCTCTGGCGGAGGTGGGACAGGCGCCTTCACCCAGAGAGGCTGCAGAACACTGGGGTGGCCTTGCTTTCATGATGCAAAGAAGAAAAGGAAGCTCCCGGGGGCATAGTGAGCTCCCCCATCCCCCCCCACCCAGGGGCACAGTGAGCTTCCCCCCCC
>NW_012267293.1:1007239-1020358 GCF_000151885.1 Dipodomys ordii | reverse complement strand
CCCAGGGACACAGTGAGCTCCTCCCCCTCTGCCTCCCCTTCAAGCCCCCGAGTGCGTCTCCCGCCTGTCCAGCCCAAGTTCTCCCTTTGCACTTCTTCCTCTTCCTCTGATTTCCACACTCCTTGCACACCCGTGCTGGAGGCTTCAGGGAGGGTAGGGGCTGAGCCTTGTGGCTTAGGGACTTTGATTTGCCTCCGTTTGTCCTTCAGATGAGTTGCAGCAGCGCTTCCCTTCCTGCCTCTCCAGTGTGTCAACAAGCCCGCCTGTGACCCTCCAGGGGCTCCCAGGGCCTCCAGGGGCTCCGAACAGTCCTCCTTCCCCCCCTCCCTCCCTTCCCTCTCCCTCCCTCGCCCTCCCACTTTCATTTTTTTAAGGTAGTACTGAAGTGATTGAATTCAGGACCTCCTGCTTGTTAGACAAGAACTCTATCATTTGAGCCACCCCCAGTCCCTTTCTGTTGAACCGCTTCATGCTTCTGAACAGTGCCACATAGCATGTGTGCACGCACCCATGCTTACGCACGCACACACACACGCACACACTTGCACGCACACACATGGCCAGCAGCTTCACCCACCTTACTCTGGGGGGTCTTTCTGCCCCATGGGATCTTCTCTGGTGGGGGGGGGTCTGGTGCTGGCTCCCCCCCTCTGCCTCTCCTGTCCACCAGTCATACCTTCAGGCATTCACGCTCCCCGCCCCCTCCTGGAATCCCCTGCCCCCTGAACCCCCTTGGCCTGAGCTCCACACAGGGTCATTCCTCCACAAAAGCTGAACTCATGTTGTATTGTCTTCTATATGATAGTACCAAGAAAGGATCAGCAGGAGCAGCCACCGGGAAGCTGAGCTCAGCAGACACCGGCGGATGCTCACCCAGCTGAGACACCTGACCCAGGTAGGAGCAACGGGCTCCTCACCCAGAATCCTCACCCAGGCAGTCAGTGCAGCCTGGTGAAGCCCTGCGCCTCCCTGAACGGCCTCCTTCCTCCAGGAAGGAGCGGCAAGGCTGGGTCAGGGAGGAGAGAGGAACAGGTCTGAGGAGGGTATAAAATCAGGCCTGGTTTACCATTGGCTGTTAGTAGATCTCTCTGTGGGGTCTGCTTTCCAACACGTCCTGGAAAAAAATCTCAGGCTGCCTGTGTGTGCCGACGCCTCACGCCTGTAATCCTCACACCTCTTAGGAGGATGAGCTCTGTAAGATATGAGGTTCGAGGGGCAATCCAGAGAGGAGTCCGCAAGACTCCTTCTCTAATTAATCAGCCAAAAGAAGTATTGGAAGTGTGGCTCGAGTGGTACATCACTAGCCTCGCAAACAAGTGGAAAAAGTGTGAGGTTCTGAGTTCAAATCCCAGTACTGTCAGAAAGGAAGAAAGAATGAAGAAAAAGAGAAAGGAAGGAAAGAAAGAAAAGGAAGAGAGAAAAAGAGAGAAAAAATCTGACTCACACATAGGGAATCTTGAGCAAAAATGGGAGCAAAACCATGCGTGGCCATGAGACATAAGGTTTGGTGTAGTTGTGTAACAGCTTAACTTTAGGAGCCAGAGCTGTTGTTGCTTTATTATTGAATGGTAGAAAATGAGTTTATATATCTGAGATTAAGTGACACGATGAACAGTCCCTTTAAACTCAGTGGTTTCCAGAAAGAACAGCTGTACAATTGTTATTCTCTTTAGTGTGTCTGGCAGGTTCCCAAGATGAGGTCTGGTGGGATATTTTTATGCCTTTGATTAAGAACATTGTTTTACCTTTTGTTGTAAACAATGTGACCACAATAAAAATAAGGAAGACTAAAATCATTACTACACCCCAAACACCATCTGGAAAATGATTTAGCCTGCTTTCTTTGTTGGTCAGAGTGAGAGACTTTAAACTATTTATTTGTCCATTTATGGTCAACATACACAGAACTTGTTTCAAACTCTGCCATTTGAGTGAAATAGATCTTTCTTTTAAGAAGCTGTATAACTTATCCATAGTCTATATAACAAACATTTCTCTGTACTTTTGATATTTTATTAAAATATTTCCCAAACATGAAGGAATCTGTTTTTACAGGAAAAAATATTTAAAGAAGTTTTATTTAAACAAGATTTTACAGAAAAAATATTTTAAGAACTGTTTAAACAGTTTTTTAATAGGAAAATGTAAACAGACAGCATCTATTTAACCTTAGCTTCACTGTTAGGCTTTAAGCGTTTTATAACTGCTGAACCACGGCACACGGGCCTTCCATTCTACAGACAGCTGGAGTAATTCCAGGGAGGAAGAGACACGGCGAGCAGCCTCTCGGCTGTATTGTTCCCAGAGTTCCTCAAAAACGTACATACTGTGCCTCACACTGGCGGGAACTCAGCATAATGGAGTTGCCAGGAGGCGGTCTGGACAGGCCATCAGAGCTCTGCTCCTGTCTGACGCACAGACACACACACACAGGGGCTAGGGCTGCGCCAGCGTCAGGAGGAAGTCCACGCCAGGGCTGAAGGCCTGCGGAAATCGCTACGTATACACCAAGTATGCACAAAGTGCACACACACACACACAGAGAATTGCTAGAATATACAAAGCCCCTGCTTCAGGCTCGTGTGGGACGAGCTCACACAGGTTTAGCTCACACAGGTGTGCCTGCTCTCTGTGAGCCAGCTTCCTACTGTATAGCCCCACTGTGATGCGGACTGTGCTCCCCCGGACGTGTCCACTGTGCAAGTTCTCGTTCCACAGACTCTTAAACAAGATGTCCACGCATGCCGTGCCTCCTCCCAGAGGCTCCTGAGCAACTGCCGGGACCAGTTGCAGGCTGGCTTCTCCGACCTGGCGGCCGCCGTGCGGAACGTGCACGTCAGCAGCGAGGCCCTGCAGGGTGAGGCTTGGGGCCCTGTGCGGGGCTCCAGTTCTTTCTTTTGGGCCCGCGCCTCGCCAAGGGAGGGAATAAATGTGGTGTCAGTGGTGTTGGCGCAGTGACTCTGTGCACATTCTGCACCTCTCCCAGCCCAATTCACCGTGGGTTCCTCTCCCTTGCTTACCTAGAAAAGATGTTTCCTTGCTTTAAAAATTATCAGCATAAAGCCGGGCACCAGGGGCTCACGCCTGTCATCCTGGCTACTCAGGAGGCTGAGATCTGAGGATCACAGTTCAAAGCCAGCCCAGGCAGGAAAGTCTGTGAAACTCTTATCTCTGATAAACCACCAGAAAACTTGAAGTGGTGCTGTGGCTCAAGTGGAAGAGCGCTCGCCTTGAGCTAAAGAGCTGAGGGACAGCGCCCAGGCCCAGCGTTCAAGCCCCAGGACCGACCAAAAAAAAAGAAAAAAGAAAAAAATTATTGGCTTGTGCTAGCTGTCCAAGAAGGAGTCACGGTGACCTTTCCACACGCGGGCGCCATGTGCCCCAGTCACGCCACCCCTTCTGTCTGCTCCTCCTTTTTCTTTTTCCTGGTACTAGGTTTGAACTCTGTTTCTCAGCCTTGCTCAGCTTTGTGGCTCAGCTGGCGCTCTGCCACTTGATCTACACTCAAGCCCAGATTTTTCTGATCATTTTGGAGACAGAGTCTCTTGGACTTCTCTGTCCAGATCACCTCTAGACCCGGGTTTCAGCCTCCTGACTGGCTAGGACTGGGCACGAGTTGCCGGCAGCCAGCTGCTCTCCCGACTGCCTGAAACCGTTTCAACATGTCAGCATTGTTTTCCTGCGTGCACATGGAACTCTCATCCATACTGCCTGTCCATTCACCCTCCTCCCCGCCGGGTGCCCCAGGGGCTCTCAACGGAGCTCGGGCTGCTGAGTGGTGCCCGGAGCGTCATTATCGCTGTGGGCACAGCCCACAGAGAGGAAAGTCACTGTGCCCAGCTTGTGTGGAGCCCCTGCGGCACTCAGCTGCCCTGTGTGTGGAGAAGTAGTTCCACTCACGGGTCCTCACTGTGCAGGGTGACCTTGGACATGCCGTCCTCACAGGAGGGGGCAGGGAGGGGTGACCTTGGATGCACCGTCCTCACCATACAGTGTGACCTTGGACGCGCCATCCTCATGGGGGGTGACCTTGGATGCCCGTCCTCACCACGTGGTGTGACCTTGGATGCCCGTCCTCACCACGTGGTGTGACCTTAGACCTGTGGTCCTCACCCTGCGTGGTGTGACCTTAGACCTGTGGTCCTCACCCTGCGTGGTGTGACCTCGGGCGCTATTCTTGCAGCTTGCCGCCTCAAGGCCACCCATCTGGAGCAGTCCCTGCGAGACCTGGGCGCCCGCCTCCTCCAGGAACAGCAGAGAAGGAGATCCCTGCATAACCGCCTGGTGGTGAGCGCACATGCGGTGTGCACGCACACCCTCTCTCTGGCAGCTCAGAAAGGGGCGCCAGACAGGTCCAGGAGTGAGATTTGACCTGAAGCCATCCAGGCATGGCAGCCAGTGCAAGGAGGGGCGGGTCCCAGCCTAGCTGGGGAGGCACGGCAGGGAGAGGCCGCCTGGCCACGGCAGCCTCGGAGCGGAGAGAGTCGCGGTGTTGGTGGTACACAGCACAAGGCTCCGGCTGCACTGGAGCCGGGCAGGCCACGTGATGCCCCAGTCAGCACCTCCGAGCCCACACAGGCAACCTGACAGGGCGGGCAGAGGCGGGCAAGGCAGGCCGACTTCCCAGACGCTCTCTGAGACGTCAGCGTGCCTCTCCCTGCGGCCTGTTGGCAGCTCCCCTCCGTGCCCACCAAGGAGGCCCCTGCGCCCACATCTCCCCCTCCCCTTCCTCGGGCCTATGCGCTTTCCCATCCCACACGGCTACAGCTCAGACTCAGGCCTCTATGTCAAGCACAGGAGCCAGCACCCTGATGCACCTGTTCCCAAGACGGCTGCCCCAGCCCCTCTGAACCCCGGGGCCGGTCCTGGGCTCTCGAGGTGCGAGCCGGTACTGAGCTCTGTGCGTGTGTCCCAGAACAATCTGCTCTTTTCTCATCTCCTTCTGTGCTTCAGCTTAGTGACACAAGAGGATGGCCAAGTACTTACTGTGCAGCAGGTACTTGGTTAAGCACTTTGGTGCATTTTTCTAATCTTCTCCACTGCCTTGCTTCTCTGGATTGTTCTAGAGACAGCATGAGGTTTTCAGCAATAAATGATGATCATCAGCTCAAAGCTTTCCACAAACTGAAAGGGCAGAAGAAACTTTCCTAAGTGGGAGGCAAGTCCAACATGGGGAAACATGACTGTGGAAGATTCTGGAAAGCTGTAAACCAAGCCTGGGTCTGCAGCCGAGCAGTCTGCTCTGCTCCCGACCCCTTCCACACGGCAAAGGCAGCATGCTCGCTGCCCTCAGCCTCCCCGCACAGCCCAGGGACCAAAGGACCCTTTGAGCAGCCAGCAGTCAGCCTGCAGACGCCACCTGCCTGGTTTTCCAAAAGCAGCTGCAGCTGCACCTCGTACAGAGTTGAACGCAGGTGTCCCAGCCAAAGGCATGGCTGTAGAGCGGATGGTGGAAGGAGGGACCCTCCTGGAGCACAAGGGACAGTTGAAAATAAAAGCATTCGATTTCCCTTCCAGGGACTGAACAGGGAAGGGTGGGAAGCAGCGTCTAGTTCCCACCAGGCATTGAGAGAAGTTGCATGAAACATGCGGACAGAATCTCTAAACAAGAGCAGGGCGAGGGCTCTGCGGAGCACACCTTCCGCTGATCCCTCTGGACAGAGCAGGGCGAGGGCTCTGCGGAGCACACCTTCCGCTGATCCCTCTGGACCAGGTGTGGGGCTGGCCCCACCTGGGCCAGGCGCCAGGGGCTCCTGCAGGGCACCGTGATGCCCCGGGGGTCTGCCTTGACTCTCCCCTGGGTTCTGAGTGACACTGAGACACCAAGCCATGGCTTTCACGGCTGTAGATGGTATGACTGGAAGGGGCTGGCGAGAAAGGGTCCCCACGTATTCCTGCAGTCGGAGCCGTGGGCTGAGCCTGACTCGGAGGCACAAAGCCGGACCTGCGTGTGGCACCCACACAGCACTGCCCTCTGACCTCAGGCGGCTCCCACTACTTTTGTGAGCACTCAGGAGTTAGGGGGCGGCACCCCAGGAGCCCACCTGTGGTTACAAGGCTGACAGTTAAAAGCTCTCTCTGGTCCATTGCAGGAGCTGAAAGGAAATATCAGAGTGCACTGCCGGATCCGCCCCTTGCTGCCCTTTGATAAGGAGTCTGACAGGGAACCTTCCGGGAAGAGGTGTGGGCTTGAGGCCGGGAGGCAGGCTGGTTTAGGGACCGTGGTGTGGAAGCGTGTGGTCTCTGGTGCCAGACTACCTCTCTGCTCAGTACCAAGCCCGTCCGGGCATCTGCCATGGGAGACGCTGTTCTGCCTGGGGCAGGACCACCCCGTAACCCCATACTTTTGGAGAAAGGGGGCATTTTCCGGTCCTTCACAGGCACCTTCGGGGCAGGGAGGTAAAAAGCGAACAGATTGAACCGGTGATGCTCGCCTAGGAGGCTGAGGGGGTGGTTGTGGGCAGCACAAACTTGTTCATTCCAGTGTCCGCTTGTTCCCTCCCCATCGCCCTCCTGGCCTCCTCAGCGGTCCATGGGCGTGAGCGCCCCCGTCTGCTCCGTGGTTTGGCCCCTGCCATCCACTGGGCTCAGCCCCCGGCCCGGCCTCCGTGGCGCTGCCTCGTAGGTCCTGGCTGGCATTGTCACAGTAGCGCTCAGCGTGGTCCTGGGACGCAGGCCGGTGGCCCTGCACAGTGCTCTGTTTTGGACGGTGATGGAAATAATGGTGCTCAGTGCTCCGGAGTTGGGGGTTCGGCCCCCAGTAAGTTCTGCTGTGCTTACCCCTGCAGCTCCAACCCTGGAGAAGAGGCGGCCCGCGCACTGGATGAGGTGAGTAGCTCCCGGGCCCGCAGGGACCCCTGCGGCCCTGGGGCCGCCCCCGTACCCCGCGGAGCTCAGAGACAGGTGGCCCTGTGGCAGCTTCCCACCCTTCCAGGCCCTGGCAGCGACACACAGTGCCCCTGTGCCCTGGGCTGTGGGACCCCAGGTGGCCCGCAGCTGTGAGGAGCTCCGGCCACAGAGAGTGGGTCAGAGTTCCGCCCAAAGCATCTGAGGCCCAGCCTGTGAGTGCAGACCGGGAGGCCGCCCAGGTCCGGGCAAACCTGCAACCTTGAGTCTGAAAGGGCCTCAGGCCTCTCAGCCGGGGCAGCGGGGCAGCGGCCAGGCCAGTGGTGGGGTGCGGGAGGCAGCTTCTCCATGCCCTGGGGGAGCTGTGGGGATGGAGGTGAACACGACCCTTCCCAGGGACATCCCAGCCCAGGAGGGCAAAGGCGGCCACTCCAGGGGGCCTCCCCCCCCACCCCCACCCCCCGGGCAGCACGGAGGCTGCTCTGGGGATGGCCGGCAGACAGCCTGGTGTCCCAGCAAAAACCTTCCGTCGGCATCGTGCGGGTGGTGCAAGGTCGCGTTGTAAAGGCGGGAG
The DNA here is from genome assembly GCF_000151885.1 of Dipodomys ordii. Classification (NCBI taxonomy): domain Eukaryota; kingdom Metazoa; phylum Chordata; class Mammalia; order Rodentia; family Heteromyidae; genus Dipodomys; species Dipodomys ordii. Next base: position 1,012,938 of record NW_012267293.1, on the reverse strand, counting down.
GAGAAGATGAAGCCTGCGATGCCCGTGGTGCAGGACACGTATTCCAGGGCAGATGAATCCTGTGAGGGGGAGGAGCTCGCCAGGAAACTCGGAACTGATGGTGACAGCGGGGTGGGGGAGGGGGCAGTGTGGAGATTCAGGGGAGTTGGAAATCCATGCTTGCATACGCGTCTTAATGATGTGCCACACCTCTGCAAACCTGCCACTTCATGTGGAAGCCTGGGCATCGCCAACAACCCTTCCGATGTGCCTGCCCCAACCACCAGCCCCCCCTCCACGGCTGTGACATAGCCCCAACCGCCAGCCGCCTCTCTCCACGGCTGTGACATAGCCCTGCCCACCCCCTCTCCACGGCTGTGACATAGCCCCGCCCACCCCCCCTCCACGGCTGTGACATAGCCCCGCCCCCTCTCCACGGCTGTGACATAGCCCTGCCCACCCGGCGCTCACATCCACGGCTGCCACTGGTTTATCTTGTGCACTGAACATACATAATCACGCGGTGCTACTAATAGTTACAGATATGTGTGTGTATAAGTTCTCTCCCTCCCTACAGTATGTGTGTGTGTGTGTGTGCATGAGTGTGTGGGTCTAAGCAAGTGTGTGTGTGAGTGGAATGTGAGGGGTGTGTGTGTGGTATGTGTATGTGAGGGGTGTGTGTGTGTGTGGTGTGTGTGTTTGTGAATGTGTATGTGAGTGGTATGTGTATTTGAAGGGTGTGTATGTATGTGTGAGTGGTGTGTGTGTGAGTTGTGTATGAGTGGTGTATATGTGAGTGTGAGAGGTGTGTATGTGTGTGAGTGTGGATGGTGTGTGTGTATATGTGTGGTGTGTGTGAGTGGTGTATATGTGTGTGTGAGTGGTGTGTGTGTGTGTGAATGGTGTGTGTGTATGTGAGTGGTGTGTGTGATGTATATATGTGTGTGTGAGTGTGAATGGTGTGTGTGTGAGTGGTGTATATGTGTGTGTATGTGAGTGGTGTGTGTATGAGTGGTGGGTGTGTGTATGTGAGTGGTGTGTGTGATGTATATATGTGTGTGTGAGTGTGAATGGTGTGTATGTGAGTGGTGTGTGTATGAGTGGTGTGTGTGTGTGTGTGTGTGTGGTGTGTGTGTGTGTGCGTCCGTGGTACTGGGGACTGAGTTCAGACGCACCCCGGCGCACCTCGCACTCGTGAGCCCGCCATCCCTCAGGTGACGCCCCCTCCCGTCCTCCATCCCAACGACTCTCTCCCTTTGCCCCCGCCTTCCCTCCTTGTGTTGCCCAAGAGGACAGGAATGCTCTGCTGTGCTAAGATGCTGGTGGAGATGGAGTCTTGCAAACGTTATTCCCAAGTTGGACTCATTCCCGATCTCCGACCCCCAGTAGCCAGGACCATGGGCTTGGGCGGTGGAGCCCAGCTTAGCCGCGCCTTTGGGGCCTTAATTTGTATGTGCTGAGGTCTTCCTGTGGGGGTGGGGACAGGCAGACTAGAACAACTCACTGTGTTTGGAAAAGTTAACATTGCCGCTAGAATCATTTTGGATGTCTAGACACTGCTTCCACGTGGATGAATTGCTAAGCACTCGTGGAGACCGCTGGGCTCCGCTTGTTTTTGTGGCTTTTCGTGCTCCTTGGCCTTGGGGTCAGACACTGCAAACGTTGGCATTTTTGCTTGTTTTCTTTATGGCTAAGGCTGAGGCGTCTGCAGACAGCACAGCCCTGGGGTGACCTCTGGCCACGCTGGGGAGCACGCAGTCCCTGGGGGCCCTGGGGACAGTGCGCAGGAGGGGACGGGGAGGGCTGCCCTGCCCTCCGGCCCTCGCCCGCCCATGATGGCACTGTCCTTCCGGCCTGCTGCTCCAGCGCTGGGGACAGGGTGTGCCGGTGACCCTCGGAAGACGCCCCAGTCCGCGTGCTGGAATCTGCATATTGTCCCTCAGGCCGCCCCAAGGCAGGACAGAGCTGCCGCTCCCTCTCCTCCTCCTCCTCCTCCTCCTCCTCCTCCTCCTCCTCGCTGTCCATGTGGCTGCGGACAGACAGGGCCCCACCTCCTCCCGAGACTACCATTGTAGTGAGGAAGGCTCCTTGGCCTGGAAATGCACCCAGAGCCTCGGCAATGGCTTTCTGTCTGCCCCCTGCCCCTGCCCCCTGCCCCCTGCCCCTGCCTCCTGCCTCCTGCCCCCTGCCCCTGCCCCCTGCCCCCTGCCTCCCTCTCCACCCTCTGCCTGCTCCTGGTGACGTAGGTCACTGGTGACCAAGAGGGTCTCAGGTGGGGACAGCCAGCAGCAGAGACTGGGTCCGTGTATGAAGCAGGCAAAGCCGAGGCTTTGCCCCAGCCAGGCCCGCTAACCACCAGCTTCCCATGGCGGCGCCCCTGTCTGAGCACCCCGAGTTCACCATGGGTGATGTTGGCTCTGGGTACCCGGGCGCCGTGGCTTACCCAGGTGGTGATGTCGGTTTGGTCCCCCAGGACGGCGGTTGCCTCTGGATGTCCCGTGTCCCCCAGGGCCGGGGTGGCTCTGGACGTCCCGTGTCCCCGAGGGCCAGGGTGGCGCCAGACGCCCCTCCCTGCCCCCACGGTGCACCTCCTTTCGCCATGCTCCCGTTTTGTTGTGACTTCGCCATCTGTTTTAGAGCTAGAACCAGTCTGTGTTGGTGTTTTCCTTCCTGGAGTGGACGGAGCGACACCTTTCTGCTGAGCTGCTTTTGCAGCATGACTCTGAATTGCCCGGTGAGGGACAAGGCTGGCATGGATCAGAGGTGAACAAAGCAATAATGGCTCTGCACGGGACTCGTGGCCTGGCTGGAGTCTGACCCCTCATCTGAACTGTCCTGGGCCCCAGCCCGGACGGCCCAGCAGGCTGCCTTTCCCCGCCCTGTCTCCGGGGTCCACAAACACCTCTGCAGGGCCGGGAGTTTCAGGCCACAGCCTCTGTCTCTAGGCTCAGCTCTGCCCACGAGCAGCCGGCCCAATCTGTCAGCAGAGGTTCTTGTGTTCCGGTGACACTGCTGAGACCCAGGAGGGGCCACTGGCGCAGGCCCAGATGTGCCTCACCGGCCTTGTTCCAGGACGAATGAAGCGCGGGGGTGCAGTTGTCTGCTTTGTCCTTTCTGTTAGGAAACCGTCTCGGTGACATGTTGCCGGCCCGGCCAGCCTGCCTCCAGGAGGACATACACTTTTGAAAGGTAAGCGTAGAATCTAGAATCGAGTTCCGCGTTCAACACAGATGCCGCGCCTGGGGGTTACACGTGTGCAGTTTATCCAGCGAGTCTGCTCATTCCAAGTACAGATAACTTCTGTGCTAATCTTCAGGGTGAGCCCGCATTTCTGGCAGTGTGGAGGTTTGGTGGCCCGCTGCTCTTACAGTTGACCTATCCCTCCAGCCCTGGTTTTGGCTGTCAGTTCTTGAGATGGGGTCTTGTTTCCTGCCAGAAGCAATTGGCCGATTTCAGTATTTCTGTCATAGCTAGGCTGACAGGTGCATGCCGCTGTGACCAGCTGTGGATTGAACGGGGTGCTCTCAACTTTGCTGGCAGGTCTGGCTGTGAGCCCCAAATCCTCCCAGGCTTGTTCTCCCAAGCAGCTGGGATTACAGGCATGAGCCCCCGGGGCCCAGCCGAACCGCACGCTTATATCCAGTTTGCTGATAGAGGCTTTATCATGAAGACAGCGGTGCCGCGCAGCTCTGCCGGCATCTGGTTGCATGGTGTCCTGAGTGGCAGAGTCCCAGGAGGCACTGGCATAGGAGAGCTAAATGTGCGGTAGAGCTGTGCATGCTCAGGTCCCCGGAGGGCCCCGGCTCTGCCTCGTGACAGGCCACGGCCCCGCCGCCTGCAGAGACGGGCCTTGGGCTCGGCGTGGTCAGCGAGAGAACCACGGAGCCCACACCAGCCTAGAACCTCCATGGAGCACAGGGTGTGGGGGTGGCCTCACGCCAAGGCTCTCAGGCTGCCTGCGGACTGTGTGGCTCACTTCCCGCATCTGCCCGTGTCCCAGTGTGGGGGTGCGTGGGTAGGATCGCGGGAGTCAGCCTGCTGGGGGAGAGCAGGAGAATCTTGGTCCGACTGGGGACCCTGCCCAGCTCTCTTCCTCCTCCATCAAAGCCACCTTTGCTTTTCCTCAGAGTCTACGGGCCGGCAGAGTCCCAGGCAGCCGTGTTTGGGGACGTGCAGCCCCTTCTCACATCCCTCTTGGATGGGTAAGTTCAGGTGTTTCAAGACCGGTTGCCATGGTTACACGGTGCCTCCACGCAGCTCCGTGGCCGTGTCCCGTGGCCTTCAGTGGAAGAGTCACTGCCGGCTGAGTGAGCATGCCCTGTGGCCCACACCGTGTTCTGGTCCCGCTGTGCTGTGTGTGGATGGCAGCCTGGGGTAGCAGCTGCTCCCCCGCCCCTGGGATTCTTGGTGAAGTCTTCCACCTTTGTGAATAGACCGCCGGGAACATTGGCATCGCACGGGGCAGTGCTTCACTTTGGGAATCAGCTCCTCTTCCTGGAAAAGCTGGTGCAGATTGAAGAGCAGGGTCCCACCGAAGGGGTAGGCCGCAGCCAAGACCGCCGAGCAAGGCTGTGGCCACCACATCACTCGCTGTGTGCCGGGAGCAGGGCGGGGCTTGTGGAGGGCCGTCAAGTGCGGAGCGAGGCTGGGGCGTGGAGCTCACGTGACGGCTGCTGTGCCTGCGCCCTGCCCTCCTCCCCTGGCTGCGAGGCCTTTGCCCCACTGCTCTTTGATTTTTGTGCTCTGTACCCCGCCACCTTCCTCCCCTGGCTGCGAGGCCTTTGCCCCACTGCTCTTTGATTTTTGTGCTCTGCCTGGGTGCCGTCCCTCAGCTCTTCAGCTCAAGGCAAGCGCTCTACCACTTGAGCCACAACTCCACTTTTTGGTGGTTAGTTGATGATAAGAGTTCACAGACTTTCCAACTCAGGCAGGCTTCAAGCCACAGTCTTCAGATCTCAGACTCCTGAGATGACAGCCAGAATTAGATGGAGTAATGAGTTGGTGGCTCATGCCTGTAATCCCAGCTACTCAGGAGGCTGAGATCTGAGGATCGCAGTTCAAAACCAGCCTGGGCAGGAGAGTCTCTGAGACGCTGATCTCCAATAAACCACCAGAAAACTGGATGTGGCGCTGTGGCTCAAGTGGCAAAGCGCTAGCCCTGAGCTGAAGAGCTGAGGGACGGCGCCCAGGCCCAGAGCTCAGGCTGAAGAGCTGAGGGACGGCGCCCAGGCCAGAGGTCAGGCCTCACAAGCTCCAGTTTCACAAGGAGTGAGCCGCTGGTGCCTGGCATAAACTATTTTTGTGTCCCGACCTAAATATTTATAATTCTTCCACTGAAGATGGCAGGGAGCCTTGGCCAGCGGGCGGTTGTTCCCCAAGCTGCTTCCCGAGTGGGGCCAGGGCCATGGTCGGACCATTTTGGCAGACTTGCCCACAACAGGCAGTGGTAAATCTGGCACATCCTTTCACCTGGGTGGTTAGAGACCTTTCCTGAGCCACGAGTCTGCTGGGGCCACAGGCTTCCTTTCCCAGAGATCTGGAGCGGTGGAGTCGGAAGGCCGCGGTGGACAGGGCAGGCTTCTGTTCTTCAACCACTGAAATTCTGGGGGGACACATGCAGGCCCTCTGCCCTGCTGTGTGGCCCTCCGGCCTCTGGCAGCTGCCCTGCTGTGTGGCCCTCCGGCCTCTGGCAGCTGCCCTGCTGTGTGGCCCTCCGGCCT
>NW_012267293.1:978781-1004844 GCF_000151885.1 Dipodomys ordii | reverse complement strand
GCAGTGACACCGCAGTGCAGCAGTGACACCGCAGTGCAGCAGTGACACCGCAGTGCAGCAGTGACACCGCAGTGCCGCAGTGACACCGCAGTGACAGCTTCGCTCCCAGGCGGCCTTCACCTCGCCCTTCGTCGATCAGTCGATCACTGGCTCTGTGCGGCTGTGAGCGCACAGGTCCTGCGTCTGACCATGCGCTCTGCCAGGCCATCACCAAGCTTCCCCAGGCCGCAGCGAGCGCAGCCTGATGGTTCCATCCTCCCGGATTTCCCCAGGCTCATCGCAGAAAACCCACCACGAAGCCCGAAGGTGGAAGTTTCCATAGTGGAAATTTATAATAACGACATCTACGACCTCCTGGCCAAGGACGGTTGCACGGCGGTGACCGGCGTCAGGCGCGGAGTGGTGACCACACCGGAGGGACGGACGGAGGTGCCCCTGCTGACCTGTGTGTGAGTCCTCCTGCGGCCCGGGCAGGGCGTGCTGCACGCCGGTGCACGCCGGAGCACACAGCCTGGGCGGGAGAGTCCCAAAGAACTGGACGTGGAGCTGTGGCTCAAGTGGTAGAGCACCAGCCTTAAGCACAAAGGCTAAGGGTCATTACTAGGCTGAGCTCAAGCCGCAGCCTGGGCGCATACGCAGAATGCGGGTAGAGCCAGGCGTGAACAGCAGCATGGCAGCCTGGACAGTTTTGCAATCGTGTTATTCCAGGACAGCCCGTTAGAGCCGCCGCAGGGCACACACAGGAAGTGGGTGTCTGTGAGGTTTGTTGCACCGCCACTGCTCCATCCACTTCCCTGAAGTGGGGGCTCGGCCCACCTGAAAGGCACCTGAGCACGAGCCGAAGCGCCCCGGGAGCCGGAGACGGCGCGGCTGCCCCGCAGCTCAGGTGGGCCGTGGGCCTCGTCTCTCAGTGTCCTCTAACCCTCTGCAGGACCGTCACCAGTGCCGTGGAGTTCCTGGGCCTCATCCACGGAGGTCTGCAGCTGCGGGTGACACATCCCACACTGGTGCATGCAGACTCCTCCAGGTCACACCTAGTGGTCATGGCCACGCTGACCACGGCTGCTGTGCCGGGCAGCACTGGTGAGTCACCATGGGTACCAGGTCCGTGCGCGGAGTGGATGGCCACGAGAGAGAGAGAGAGAGAGAGGATTACAGGGTCCAAGGCCAGGACCTGAGCCTGTGTGCCACAGCCACGTCGGAGCTCACACCCCGGAGGCCCCAGGAGCCCAGGCTGAAGTGGGGGGGGGTAGGAGCGGAGGAGGGCAGGAGGAAAACAGGGTGCGTGCACTTAGACTTCATCTTTCACAAATGAAGCTCTCCGGGGCATTTCATTGTAATAGAAGGCACAAACTGTCGGTAAAACGTTCCAGGCCATCCAGGCAAAGGCCTGTGAGGTCCAGGCCAGGCCCTGGTGCTTCAGCTACCTGAGTGACCTTCCGGGCACCCCGGAGGGCAGCTGTGTGGGTGGGGGAGGATGGGAAGCGGCGTCTGCAAGTTCGCAGCACCGCACGCCACCCTGGGGCGCGGGCTCCGGCCTCCACAGCTCCCTGCAGGGACCCTGGCCTGGAGGCCCACACCTCCACTAGCTGTCACATCAGGGCCACTGTGGGCACCTCTGAGGCCACGTGTGGCCTCTGTGGACATCCTCTAGGTTGCAGGGACAGGGTCGTGGCATAGTGGTGACCGGGCCCCGTGGCTGTGTCCAGGACTCGGCCCCCCGAGGGTCGGGCCCAGAGCAGCCGCAGCCACCGCAGTGCGGTGGGAACACGCGTGGGTTTGACGCGCCCCTCGGTCGGGGCCGACACGGGTGCTGTGGAGTTGCTGCACTTTTTTGTTCTGCACAGTATTTGTTGTTTAGGGGAAACAATGATTTTCAAGAAGTTTGCTGAGAAACAGCACAGGGAAACTGTCAGGTGGGGGTCAAGGAAGCACTCGCGCAGGTGACCCGTCTAACACAGGCGTCCCTTGCTGGGGCGGGGCAGGAGCTGGCCCTCCCACGGCGGGCCCTGCCCTCCTCCTCTTCCTCGTCTTCTTCACTCTGGCAGCCTAGCAGCTGCCCCGTCTTTTCTCTCTGAGGAGGAGCGGCGTCCTGAGGGTGCAGTTTTGGCTCTCTGCCCTGACCTTTGTGACCTTTGTGACCTTTATTCCCACCAGGCCCCCAGCCCGGCCCAGCCACCCGCCGGGAGCCGGCCGGGCCCGCGAGGAGGCAGCATGTCTTGCAGGCGTCGCGTCCGCGGTGCGGCCTCGCCAGTGTGCCGGGCCGCGGGGGACGGGCGCAGGCGAGGCTGCAGCTGGTGGACCTGGCCGGGAGCGAATGCGTGGGTGAGCGGTGGGCGTGGGCGCCCGGGCAGATGCAGCTGGCCCAGCTTTGCAGGCTCGGAGCGCCCCAGCTGGCTCCGTGGTGGGCGAGGGTGGGGCCCTGCGGTGGGGAGGAGGTCCCACCGCTCCGTCCTGGAGTTAGGCTGCTCCTAACGGAGCCTCAAATCTAGAGCCGGGGCCTCGGAGCCCCGCGCTGGCCTCAGAGGAGCCCGCAGGCCACGCCGAGCGCCCCCACGGCCAGCCATGCGCGTCCTGGCTCCTGTGTGGCACGCGGCGCCGTGGCTGAGTGCTGCACCCTCCAGGCGCATCTGGGGTGACAGGCGTGGCTCTGAGGGAGGCCTCATCCATCAACCGGAGCCTCGCGGCCCTGGCCGACGTCCTGGGGGCCTTGTCCGAGGGCCGCAGCCACGTCCCGTACCGGAACAGCAAGCTCACCCATCTGCTCCAGGACTCCATTGGTTTGTTCTTCCCCAAGGCCCCGGGCAGAGGGCTGGTGGGGGGGAGCCTGGGGGGCTGCGCCCTGCTGTCCCCACTGCCCGCTCTGTGGTCTCTGCAGTGTTACCCCCTTCTCAACCCCCCACGCCCTCCCTGGGCAGTGTCTGTGCTTCACAAGCTCATCCCCGCCTCTGTCAGGCCTGGAAGGTTCCTGGGATGAGGAAGGCTTGAGTGATGGCGGGTGCAGGGGGTCCTGGAACCCCCGTCCTGGGTCTCTGTGCCCAGAGCAGTGGCCGCACCAGGCGAGGCCACCACAGGTGGCCTGCGGTCCCACGTGCCCTGGTGTCTGCTGGTTGGGCCTCCTCCTCCCTCCTCAGCTCCGTGGTCCTCTCCCTCCTCCCTCCTCTGCCCCGCGGTCCTCTCCCTCCTCTACCCCGTGGTCCTCTCCCTCCTCCCTCCTCTGCCCCGCGGTCCTCTCCCTCCTCCCTCCTCTACCCTGTGGTCCTCTCCCTCCTCCCTCCTCTGCCCCGCGGTCCTCCCCTCCTCAGCCCCGTGGTCCCGCCGGTCTTTGCAGCCTGTGTCCAGCTCGTTCCTTTCTCCAGGGGGTGACGCGAAGCTGCTGCTGCTGCTGTGCGTGTCCCCGGGGCAGCGGCACGCCGCTGAGACGCTGCAGAGCCTGGGCTTCGGGGCCCGAGCGCGGCAAGCCAGGCGAGGAGGCGCCGGGAAGACGCCCTCCCGCTCCCCGGAGGATCGAGTCCCCCCCTCGGGACGGGCCCCACGCTCTGTTCCACGCCGGGCGCGTGGGCCCGAGAAATAAATGCAGACACGCCGCATGGATTTGGGATCCCCGTGTGGCCTCCGGCCCGCGGTGAGGTGGGCAGAGACCCAGGGGCGCAGGCGGCTGGGGGAGAGTCGGAGTCCGTCTCGTCTATCCCTCCGCCTGCAGGCTGGGGTGACGGCTGAGGCTGGGGGAGAGTCGGAGTGCGGCCTGTCCGTCCCTCCGCCTGCAGGCTGGGGTGACGGCTGAGGCTGGGGGGGAGTCGGAGTCCGTCCCGTCCGTCCCTCCGCCTGCGGGACAGGGGTGACGGCTGAGGCTGGGCCTCCCAGGCCGGCGGGCGGAGGCCGGGCAGAGCCTGAGCCCCGGCGCCCCGCAGAACCCCTGCTCACAGGGAGGCGCCGGCGGGCGCAGTGACCGTGGCCCCATCTGAGGCCCCGCGGGTCGAGACCCAGGCCATAGTTGGGGTGTGAGCCCCCCAACACGGAGGCAGGGAGCCTGTCTGTCCGCACGTGGTGCCTGCTGCGCCGCCGGCGTGAGGAGGGGGAGGCGCGTCACCGAGTCACGCCGCCATCACCGAGTCACACTGCTGGGGGAGGCGCGTCACCGAGTCACGCTGCCATCACCGAGTCACACTGCCGGGGGAGGCGCGTCACCGAGTCACGCCGCCATCACTGAGTCACACTGCTGGGGGAGGCGCGTCACCAAGTCACACTGCTGGGGGAGGCACGTCACCGAGTCACGCCGCCGGGGGAGGCGCGTCCCCGAGTCACGCTGCCATCACCGAGTCACACTGCTGGGGGAGGCGCGTCACCGATTCACGCCGCCATCACTGAGTCACGCCACCGGGGGAGGCGCGTCACCGAGTCACGCCGCCGGGGGAGGCGCGTCCCCCGAGTCACGCTGCCATCACCGAGTCACACTGCTGGGGGAGGCGCGTCACCGAGTCACGCCGCCATCACCGAGTCACACTGCCGGGGGAGGCGCGTCACCGAGTCACACCGCCATCACTGAGTCACACCGCCGGGGGAGGCGCGTCACCGAGTCACGCTGCCATCACTGAGTCACACTGCTGGGGGAGGCGCGTCACCGAGTCACGCCGCCGGGGGAGGCGCGTCACCGAGTCACGCTGCCATCACCGAGTCACACTGCCGGGGGAGGCGCGTCACCGAGTCACGCTGCCATCACTGAGTCACGCCGCCGGGGGAGGCGCGTCACCGAGTCACCCTGCCATCACTGAGTCACACTGCCGGGGGAAGGCGCGTCACCGAGTCACGCCGCACTCCTTGCTCAGAAGACACTGGGCGCTGCGTCCATTTCCAGCAGGCTGGCCAAGCAGCCGGCGCGCACACAGGCGTGCTGGGCACCTAGGGCCTGGCACCGGTGGTCAGCCCACAGACAAGCCCCGTGGACTCCTTCCCCGCCCTCCCCCTGCCCCTGCGCGGCCCCTGGATCACGGGGTGGTAGCACGGTTCCTGGCCTCGCTGCGCCAGGCTGGCTTCCTGCCTGCGGGGCGAGGAGGCTGCCGGGACAAGGTGGCAGGGGGCAGCAGACCTCCCCGGGGGGCCCGCAGACAAGGCCTGGAAGGAGCCCTGGCTCCGAGCAGGGGCGTTCCTGCCCCGCAGCTGCTCAGGACCCGGGACCTCCTCCAGTGCCCCACAAGGGGAAGCTGGGGCTGGCTCTCTGTCATCAAGATGTGGACCGCATGTCAGTGCAGTGTAGAACAGGTGAGAACAGGCGTGAGCTGAGATGGGGCAGCAGAGGACATGCGGGTCAGCGGGGGACATGCGGGTCAGGAGGGGACACGCAGGTCAGCGGGGGACATGCAGGTCAGTGGGGGACACGCAGGTCAGCGGAGGACACGCAGGTCAGCGGGGGACATGCAGGTCAGCGGGGGACATGCAGGTCACTGGGGGACATGCAGGTCAGTGGGGGACACAGGTCAGTGGGCGATATGCGGGTCAGGAGGGGACACGTGGGTCAGTGGGGGACACACGGGTCAGTGGGTGATATGTGGGTCAGTGGGGGACACAGGTCAGCGGGTGATATGCGGGTCAGGAGGGGACACAGGTCAGAGGGGGACACAGGTCAGTGGGCGATATGTGGGTCAGTGGGGGACACAGGTCAGCGGGTGATATGCGGGTCAGGAGGGGACACAGGTCAGTGGGGGACACGCGGGTCAGGAGGGGACACAGGTCAGTGGGGGACACGCAGGTCAGTGGGGGACACAGGTCAGTGGGCGATATGCGGGTCAGGAGGGGACACGCGGGTCAGCGGGGGACATGCAGGTCAGTGGGTGATATGAGGGTCAGGAGGGGACACGCAGGTCAGTGGGGGACACGCGAGTCAGCGGGGGACACGCGGGTCAGCGGGGGACATGCAGGTCAGGAGGGGACACGTGAGTCAGTGGGGGACACGCGGGTCAGCGGGGGACACGCGGGTCAGCGGGGGACACGCGGGTCAGCAGGGGACATGCAGAGGGAGGGCCTGTGGTCCTGAGGAAGCCGCGGTCCTGGAGGGCCTGGTGGCGCTTTGTCGGCACTGGGGTGGGTGCAGAGCCAGCAGCCCTTGCCAGGGCCCTGGCCCAGACTCCGGAATCCTTTCTCTGGGCCAAAGGGGACAGGAAAGGACCCCAAGGCTGCTGTCAGGAGGAACGAAAGCACCTCATTGTGAGAAGGAAGTGGGGTCTTGGCCTCCCAGGGTGGCCGTGGAGACACCAGCCAGCTGCTGGCTCAGGCTGCGCTTGGCTGACCTCCCACCCCGGTGCGGGGCCCAGGGCAGCTGGCTGAAGTCCCAGGCACGCTGCAGTCGTAAACCACGCCAGGCCGCAGGATGCCGTCTAGGCTGCAGCAAGGGCCTAGGTCCTCTGTCATCCGGACGCTGGCCCTCTGGTGAGAGAGAGCCAGCATTGCTCGCCCAGGCAAGAACCTCTCACCATAGGCCATTCATCCACGTTCACCCACAATCATCCACGTTCATCCACACCCATCCACGTTCATCCACGTCCGTCCACATTTGTCCACACTCATTTGTTCACTCTGTCCGGCCTTCATGGGAGGCCTGCCCTGCGGCAGGCGTGGCAGGGCAGTGGGCTGCCGTGGTAAACGTACAAGCTCTGTCCAGGAAGACTCCAGGATAAGGACGGGACAGAGGTGCGCATGTGTTTGCCCTGCCACGAGGGTCACAGCATGGGTTGCAGCACATGTTGTGGTCTGAATGTGTCCCCCAGGGAACCCGTGGGAGCTCAACTCCAAGGTAACAGCTCATGAGGTGGGGCTTCGGGAGGGCCTCTGCGCGTGGCCCTGTGTGTGTTCCCGTGTGGCCCTGTGTGTGTTCCCGTGTGGCTCTGTGTGTGTTCCTGTGTGTATGTTCTTGTGAGTGTGTTCCTGTGTGTGTGTGTGGTCTTCTGTAAAATCAGAGGGTCCGCCAGAGTTTCCGGGGTCTGTGTGTCATTCCTGGGGTGTGACAATGATCACCCTGTGCTCGTGGGGGTCCTGGCCATCCCGCAGGGGGCGCCCCAGAGCTGGGCCCAGGTGCAGGCGGCCTGTGCTTGTTGGCCAGGACGGGCCTGAGGCAGGTGCTCGAGGTGTGAACTCAGCGACTCAAGGACAACGGGCCACACCTGGGCGGCCCCGCCCCCGCGCCCAGCCCCGCCCACGCCACCACCCGCAGCAGCTGTGTGAACGCGTCAGATTCCTGCCACGCCGAGCTCCCGCGTCTCCTCAGGACAGACGGAGACCCACCAAGCAGACAGCAAGCAGACAGCCCAGGTAGGAAACCCACGATGCTTGAGAAGCCATGTCTCTGCAGCACGCCGAGCCTTTCTGACGCAGGAAGACCTGGTGGTGGTTTGTGTGCGCGCGAGTGCAAATAGCTGTATGTCGTAGACAAAGAAAATGCTTGTGAGCTGGCTGCTCCCACTCGACCTGCTGGCTTCCCGAGCCTGTCCGGGGCCTTTATCCGCTGGAAAAGCCCCGAGAAGTCACCGGGACCCCAGGTGGAGCATGTTAGACAAGCAGGGGCGAGGGTTTGTGCTCCACAGTGGAAAGGCTGGCCATGGAGGGCTGGCCACGCCAGTGTGGGCAGGGGAGGGGAGGGGAGGGCTGGCCACGCCAGTGTGGGCAGGGGAGGGGAGGGGAGGGCTGGCCACGCCAGTGTGGGCAGGGCACCTTGGTTTCCCAAGGCTGATGATTAAACTGCTCAGAAGTTACAGCCACTACTGCATGTCCCCGTGCCGCTCTGTGTCCCCGCGCCACTCTGGGTCTGTGTCCCTGAGCGTCATGTGGCCCTGCATGTGAGACTCTGCCTTTCCAGAAGAAACGAGAGGAAGCTCCTGTCCAGGTCCTTGTCCGAGGAGGGCTGGAGGAGCGCGGAATGTGGACGGGGGAGGCGGCGGGGCTCGGGCCGCTCCGCCCCAGGGAGAGCCGCCGGGCCAGCGGGGCGGCCTGCTGAGCATGGGCCTCTCCCCCACTGAAAGGCCTGCGGAGGCCAGGCGGGGACCAGTGTGGGGCTGGGACTCCCGAGGCTCCTGTCCAAGGTGTGGAGCTGGCCATAGTTGGGCGGATCCCAGCCCTGGTGAAAACCCAGGGCTTGGGGTGCCGGCCCAGGACATGGGGTGCTGGCCCAGGACATGGGGTGACCCTCTCACCCCTGCCCAACCGGGGCTTCTTCCCGAGCCTTGAAGGCTCCTCACCCTCTGCTACCGCATGGCCCTGTGCCAGGCCTGCCCGTGTCCACGCGGATGCACCAGGACGGAGCTGGCCCGCTTGCGGGGCTGACCCTGGTGTTTCTCCTGGGGGCAGGCCCTGGGGTCTGCGGGCCGCGGCTCTCAGGAGTGGGGGTGATCCCCTGTGACTGGAAGTGGGGAGGGGACGGAGGGTCCAGGAGTCGTGGTGGGCCTGGCAGGGGAGGGGTCTCCAGTTGCTGGTGCTTGAGACCTGGAGGAGACAGGAGGAAGTCCAGCTGTGTGCTTGGGGAGGGGCGGGGGGGGCTAGGATCCTGGGGAGAGGGGAGGGAGCCTCCTGCTCTGCCCACCTGGCTGGTGGACCTCCCTCAGACCCGCCCTGCGTCTCTCCTCGTGGGGCCTGAACTCTGGGCCTGGGCGCTGACCCTGCACTCTCCAGCTCAAGGCGAGCGCTCTGCCACTTGAGCTGCGGTGCCACTTCCGGTTTACTGGTGGTTTATTGGAGAAAAGAGTTTCACGGACTTTCCTGCCCGGGCTAGCTTTGAACCGTGATCCTCAGAGCACAGCTTCTTGAGTAGCTAGGATGACAGGCGTGAGCCACCAGCACCAAGGGCAACTCTTACAGCCCATTTTAGTTTGTGTTTTATTATCTGCCAGTACTGCAGCTTGAGCTCAGAGGCCGCAGGTACTTGTAGGCAAGGTCTCTCTCTCACCAGGCCCTCAGCCCTTCTTGCTTTTGTTTTTAGATAAGGTCTTGCAGTTTTGCCCTGGACCATCCTCGAACAGAAATCCTTCTCCACTTCCCGAGCAGCTGCCAAGACAGGCATGCGCCACCATGCCCGGTCCTTTCTAACTGCCCCTTTGGAGCCCTGTTCTCACACCCGACTCCGTTCCCAGCTTTGCTTTCTCTCATATTCCAGCAAGTTGTATTAAATATAAATGTTATATATACGTATATGTCACCCGTATGTTATGTGTGTCCGCTATGTAAATTTGACTCCCTAGATAGAAACTGAGCACGCTGCTGTCCACTTACAGTGGACACCTCCAAGGGCGCTGGCTGTGAGAGGAGAAGCAGGGCCTCACACCGCTCACAGGGGTGCTGTTAGTTCCCACACACGGCCCCAGCGGTCCCCGCACCCACGCCGTGTCCTGACGCGGGGCGCCCCCTGGCGGCCACACACAGCTACTCCTGACGCGGGGCGCCCCCTGGCGGCCACACACAGCTACTCCACGCGCCCACGTGTCCTGACGCGGGGCGCCCCCTGGCGGCCACACACAGCTACTCCACGCGCCCACGCCGTGTCCTGACGCGGGGCGCCCCCTGGCGGTCGCACACAGCTACTCCATGGCGTTGTCTTTCTTTGGGGTTTTTCAGTGGTTTTCTGCTGGACTCTGCCTCTTCAGACAGCAACCCAGTGACCTCCTCCTCCCCTCCCCCCCTCCAGCGTGTGACTGACCCTGTCATCTTGCCCGGTCACAGGCTCAGGACGCACAGAGCAGGAACGCAGTGTAGGCCCCGTTACCCGCCCCCCCCCAACCCATCACAGGCTTAGTGTCCTGCAGGCATCCCGTTCCCACACAGCATTCCAGAGAGTTCTCTTTAAGCAGTCACTGGGCACATGGGTCGGTTGCTGTGTCTGTTATGTTGTGGGCATTTATTTACTAATTTAAAAGGCAATATGAGTATTCACATTCTATCACAATAGTTATATTTGAAATGCATCACTTAAATGGATGAGCTCCATGACCATCCAGAGAGTTCGCTGATGTAGCCTTTGTCATTATGTCCGCTTTGGCAAAGGAGGAAACAGCTTAGTGAGGCCCAGTTCGCCCGTGACTCGGCCCTGAGGGAGGGCTGGCTCTCCCACGCCAGCCCTGGTGTCCTGAGCCCTGTTCCATGTCGGCCCACGCCCTCACCAGCTCCCATCATGCTCCAGTGCGTCTCCACAGGTGTTCTGGCCTAGGCCGCACCACACAGGCTCTGGACCCCAAGAAGAGACGGACCCCGACCTGCTTGCTTACTACCTCAAGCTGAGCGGTGGCATCCCATTTGCCCCAACGTTGACTGGCCCATCATTAATGGAATAGGCAGACATGGCTGTGGCCTGGAGATCTCTCACCGTGTGCAGAGCGGGCCCAGCCCCGTCTCTGCGGGCGGACGGCCAGCCCTGGACGGACCTGTCTGGTCTGTTGGGCTGCACAGGGGCCACGTCCAGAGTGAGGCTCAGCCACACCCATTTAGTTCTGCAGAAAGTCATTTGCTCGCCTGCCCGTCTCCCATCCCCCTCCCTCTTCCCCTTCCCCTTCCTTCCCTCTTTCTTTCTTTCTTTCTTTCTCCTCAGAGTCACACCATGAAATGTGAACCCAGTGCAAATGCAATTGTCTGGACACATGGTTTCCATATCCCATGCTTTAAGGACTGTCATAGGTTTTGCCAAGTCAGCACACCTGAAGTTCCCCCCTCCCCCCATGTGACGATGACGAGGCAGCCCCTCCCCCCCTCCCGGGGACAGGACACCGAGGCTGTGTGTGAGGACGGCCACCTCTGCCAGCTCACACACCAGGTCCTGGGGCAAAGAGGCCATGAGCGGCCGCTTCTAAACGGGCACTCCCGTGAGCGCAGACCTTTTCCAGACGGAGGCTGAACGCTGGTGTGGTGCCTGCTGGAGCCGGAAGC
Source organism: Dipodomys ordii (assembly GCF_000151885.1). NCBI lineage: Eukaryota > Metazoa > Chordata > Mammalia > Rodentia > Heteromyidae > Dipodomys > Dipodomys ordii. Next base: position 993,948 of record NW_012267293.1, on the reverse strand, counting down.
TCGGGGCCACCTGGGTCCGCCTGGCACCGCACAGGTGGAGCAGTCTTGGCTCCAGGCTCTGGCTGCATCCGACAGCTCCTGCTCAGCTCAAGATCAGACAAAGCCTTCTGCGGTTGTGCGGCCTCTCCCATGGCCTCCGGACCCATGGATGTGGCAGATTACTGCCTGCTCTGGTGTAGTAACCCAGCCCCTGCCAAGGTCCCGATGTCCATCCCGAGGCATCTTCCCTGGCTCTGAACACGTCGTCTTTTCTTGATTTAAAAGATGCTTCAGCTTTGAAAGAAAATGTTTAAATTCACACCAGTTTTCCTTTGGAGAGGATCTTGGTGGAAGCGCGGGTGACCCTCAGGTGGTGGCTTGAAGGCCTCCCGGCTCCTTGGCCTAGAGAGAAGGGATGGAGCGGGGCACCCTGGGACTCGTGGACCGTGGCCAGGAACAAACACTGCCTGGCCGCCTCAGCCAGGGCGGGGTTTCCACCGCCTTGCAGGAATTGGGCTGCGTGGTGCTGTGGCCTGTGGTCAACTGGGTCCCCTCCAGGGGGCGAGGCGGGGCAAGGACAGCCACAGACACTGGGGCAGAGGTCTCCACGTCTGCCCCACGCCTGCCACATAAGAAGAATGTGGAGTCACACCTGTGGGACCGGGCTGTGCCAGGCCACCAAACAGTGTAAGGCGTTATGCCTGAAACTGCTGTGTGCTGTGGAGCAGACCCAGCGTGCGGCGCAGGGGACGGTGCCGACAGCGGCGCTGTGTGCTGTGGAGCAGACCCAGCGTGCGGTGCAGACACCTGCGCTGTGTGCCACAGCGGGAAAAGCAATGGCGTCTGCCACACTGGGAGCACGCTGGAGACTTCTCACCAGTTAGGAGGCATTCTGAGACCCCGAGGAGCCACAGACAGATGGGAAAGGCGCTCTGGGCTGGGAGGGGCTGGGGCTGATTGGAGTGGGGAGTGGTGTTGGGGTCCGCTGCGCACCCATGTCTTCAGGTCACAGCTATGTTTTGTCTCCTCAAAATGGTGCGGGGAGGGCAGAGCCTGCGTGGCGCCTGTGTGGCGCCTGCGTGGCGCCTGCGTGGTGCCTGCGTGGCGCCTGCGTGGCGCCTGCGTGGCGTCCCTGCCACAAAGCAGAATCAAACCCAGACACTGGAGGAGGGGATTGCATCTGTCTGGCCAGCAGGGGGCGGCCTGAGCCTGAAAGTTAGTGGCTGGGGAGGGGATCTGGGGCTGGGGGGAGGGAGGGACGGTGCAGCACTGTGGCTGGACACAAGTCTGTGCCAAGGAGTGAGGCAGCTGGCATCTGTCTACGCCACTGGTCACCCAGGACGGGGCGCCTCTGGGCCTCTGGAGATGGAGGCGTTCACCGCGTCTCAGAACTGGCTGTCCCGCAGCTCCCGTTCTCTCAGTGATACAGAAGTTGCGGGTGTGACAGTTACAGACTGGAAGTAGTGTTTGGCTAGGGCGTTTTTGCTTGCATAACAATGGTCCTGATTTTCGCCTTTGTAGTGTGGGTCTTCTCTAACCAAACACGGAGGTGGCTCTCCTCTCTCGGCTAGTACGTTGGGGTTCATTGCTGAAGGTTGAGCTGTGGTCCGGCCGCTGTTGAGCGTGACGTGGACACGGCGCTGGGTGCCATGTCCGCCTGGGCTGCTCTCGCGGGACTCGCTCCTGTTCTGAACGTGTGCATCGCTGAATGGCTGAGGGAATCGTCTTCATTCCTAGGGTACTTCCAAGGTTCTCTGAGCCCAGGCGGCCGCCCCTTTCCCAGACCTGTGACTGCTCCTGGCCTTCGTCTAGTCTGTGGCCATAGGATCGAGGGTCTTTGGTGTTCAGGCAGCACTGAGGGTTCTCTGCTCCCGTTCGCCCGATGCTCTGGGTTGAGACCTCCGTCCTCCCAGGGGGCCCGGAGGGGCGGGCTGGGGGGCAGTGCAGAGCCAGGAGCCTCTCAGGGGCCCCCACTCCACATCTGTGTCGTTCCTGACACCCCGAATCCACGCATGGCGGCGTGACTGTGAAAGGCCCTGGGAGGTGTGCCAACTGCTCTAAGTTCAGCCTCCTTTCAAACGGGAGTCGAGGGAGGGGCTCGTCGGGCACACGCAGCTCAGCTCCTTCCAGGTTCTTCTAAGGATTCATCCTTGGCTTCTCAGCATGAAGAGGGTGCTGTGTGTTCTCCCCAAGTAAGACTAGTTGGCTACCACTTCATACTTCCAAGAGGAACGTGATGATGGTGGTGATGGTGGTGGTGATGGTGGTGGTGGTGGAGGTGGTGGAGGTGGTGGTGGTGGTGATGATGGTGATGATGATGGTGGTGATGGTGGTGGTGATGGTGGTGGTGGTGATGGTGGTGGTGGTGATGGTGGTGGTGATGGTGGTGGTGGTAGTGATGGTGGTGGTGGTGGTGATGGTGGTGATGGTGGTGATGGTGGTGGTGGTGATGATGATGATGGTGGTGATGGTGATGGTGGTGATGGTGGTGGTGGTGATGGTGATGATGATGATGGTGGTGATGGTGATGGTGGTGATGATGATGATGGTGATGGTGGTGATGGTGATGGTGGTGATGATGGTGATGGTGGTGATGATGGTGGTGGTGATGGTGGTGATGGTGATGATGATGGTGGTGGTGGTGATGGTGGTGATGGTGGTGGTGGTGGTGATGGTGGTGGTGGTGATGGTGGTGATGGTGGTGGTGGTGATGGTGGTGATGATGATGATGGTGATGATGGTGATGGTGGTGATGGTGGTGGTGGTGATGGTGGTGGTGGTGATGGTGGTGATGATGATGATGGTGATGGTGGTGGTGGTGGTGATGATGGTGGTGGTGATGGTGGTGATGGTGGTGGTGATGGTGATGGTGGTGACGATGATGGTGATGGTGATGGTGATGATGGTGGTGGTGATGATGGTGGTGGTGGTGGTGATGGTGGTGGTGATGGTGATGGTGGTGACGATGATGATGATGGTGATGGCGATGGTGGTGGTGATGATGGTGGTGGTGACGGTGATGGTGGTGACGGTGATGGTGATGATGGTGGTGGTGACGGTGATGGTGGTGACGGTGATGGTGATGATGGTGGTGGTGACGGTGATGATGATGGTGGTGACAATGATGATGGTGATGGTGGTGATGATGGTGGTGGTGATGATGGTGGTGGTGACGGTGATGGTGGTGATGATGATGGTGGTGATGATGATGGTGGTGGTGGTGGTGATGGTGATGATGGTGATGGTGATGATGGTGGTGGTGATGATGGTGGTGGTGATGGTGATGGTGATGGTGGTGACAATGATGGTGGTGATGATGATGGTGGTGATGGTGATGGTGGTGATGGTGGTGATGGTGGTGGTGATGGTGGTGGTGATGGTGGTGGTGATGGTGGTGGTGGTGGTGACGGTGATGGTGACGGTGATGGTGGTGATGATGATGGTGGTGGTGACGGTGATGGTGGTGATGATGATGATGATGGTGGTGATGATGATGGTGGTGGTGATGATGATGGTGGTGATGGTGATGGTGGTGACAATGATGGTGGTGGTACAATGGTGATGATGGATGTGGTGATGGGTATGAACGTGATGGTAATGATGGCAGTGGTTTGCTGTGTATCTAGCGAGGTGTCTCACAGGCATCCAAACTATTCATTCGTCAGCGGCCCTCTGATCAGGGCTCCTGCCATCCCGTGCTGTGGGTCCTGAAGCTGGCGTGTGGGTGAAGAACGCTGAGCAGCTGTGGAGCTGCACAGCCCCGGCTGAGCCGGGCCACAGCTGTGCCGTGTGGGTTTCCTGCCTGCGAAGTTACCGGGGAGCAGCAGCGCCTGAGAGGAGGTGGCGGGGCGCACACTCCTAGGCACACAGACATCATCTGCCCCGCGTGTTTGCGCCCCTAGGTTCTGAAGGGTTGGGTGTCACGTTCATGTATGCATGATATGTGTTATGTACATACATAATGCATACAATTCAGGAAGCTAGCAGAGGGGTGTGTTCTGCTCCTGCAGGGGGGGGCAGGGGTGTCCAGTGCTCTGCTCCCCTCCCCGGCTGGCCGGAAGCGGCTCTGGTGGGCCCGTGTGGACACTCTGATCCCACTGGCTGATTTCCACGTTGTGTTGGCACCAGTGCGGGCTGTGAGGACCCCTCAGCAGAACTTGGGTGGCGGATTGCAGACACGAGGGGCGGGACGGGTGCCTCCGAGGAGTTCTGAAGTCTGCCCGGAAGAGACTCGGCTCCTCATTAACTCCACACCGTTCCCTCGTTCCACTTGTGTTTTATGTCGGATGCTTCATCTCTAACATCATCCTGCTGCGGGGCCAGGCCTGGCCGCATCCCACGCCCAGCACTGACCTCACCCTGCCCCGTTCCCCGGGGGGGGGCACACATGCCTCCGCGCTAAAGCCAACTTTGGGAGGAGCCATTGGAAGAATTCTTGTCACTGAAATGACTCCACACACGTAGTGGGTGGGACCTGTGAATCCACAGAGTCCCGGAGGCTGGGAGGGGCCTGGCTGGGGACCCGTCCACCGTCCACGTCCACATCCACCGTCCCCCCGGGCTCCTTGAGCATCAGAATGTGCTCACTGCACGGCTTCCAAGAAGAAAGCCCGGAAGCACTGGGGCTTTAGGCCCGGCTGCAGATGACTGGGACTTGGATCTCCTGTTCACATGACGCTGTGTTCTGTGGATCAACGCTCTCCTTTCCACTCTCAGACCTCAGCTGAGCGGGGACACTCTGACCTCCCGGGGCTGCTGGACGCGTCGGGGCTTGGTGGCTCCCTGTGTCCCCATCCGTGGCTCTAGCTTTATCTTTCTGGGCCTTTCTTACCTGGAAGTGGGCAGGGCAAGGAGGGTGGGCTTGTCTCCCCAAACCCCTTTCCTCCCCAGACACTGGGAGCCCAGAGGCCTCCTGAGTGTGGACAGACGGGGTCCTCCCTTGGGGGGACATTTGCTCCTAACTGTCCAGGATGTACTCGTGGGGGCCAGGATGCTGCCTCTCGCCACAGCCAGGAGCGGCCTGCCCTGAAGGGCGAGGCCAGAGACGGCGGTGGGTCTGGGTCCAGGGGTTCTGGGTCCTGGGGTCCTGGCTGTGCTTCATTCTGACAGCTCTGTGCCTGTTCTGGGGAGCCCGGCTCTAAGATCAGACACTTCCCTCTAGCCAGTCTCCTGGTGTGTTCACTTCGGTTCTTTCTATGACGAGAGGTCCCTGGAAGGAGGGCATGCTGGGTTTGACCCACGACTTTCTGTCATGGGGGGGGGAGGGCAGGTACAGCCCACGTGGAGCTTTGTAAATGATGACCGCCAGCCATGCCTGCATTTCCAGCAGTGAGTTTCCCAGTGAGCCAGGCTTCTCACGCTCCTTCGGTTCCAGCAGTGCAGCCTGGGGGTCTGCACACCTGTCCGGGCTGCCTCTGTCTCTCAGCACTTCCTAATAACGCTAAGCTATTATGCAACCGTTTGCGTCTTCATTTGTGAGTTGACGTGAAAGCGAGATCACTTTGCTTTTCCTGTTTGTTTTCTCTCCTGGGGCCATGTTAAGAGACTTGCATAAGCCTCTTGATGAACTTCCAACAGAACCCCCATGCACCGAGCACGCCAAGTGTGACCATGTGCTTGCAACCTGTGGAATGTGTGTGGGGTGCGGGGGGAGATCCCAGCACGCCAGCCTGGGGCTAGGGTGCCCTGTCCTCGGGCGGGCGGGCGGGCACCAGAGGGCAGGCTCCCCAGCACCCTTCCCAGCATCCTCTGCTGTCCCCCGCTGTGCTGCCCGGCGGTCTGCAGAGGCTGCGTGGGCTCGGGGTGCACATCTTTGTTTCAAGTGATGCAATTCCCAGTCAGAGACAGCGGTGTGTTTGCTTCTTCCTCTCCCCAGCGTTCTGTCAATGGCAGTGTTTGCTTCTTCCTCTCTCCAGCGTTCTGTCAGACGGCAATGTTTGCTTCTTCTCTCCAGCGTTCTGTCGGATGGCAGTGTTTGCACATATCGGCTGGAAGGGTGGATGCACAGACAAGCCACTTGCCAACTGTGCCCACGTGGTCTGGGAGCGTCGCCAGGGCCGGGGGAAGGCGGGGGGGCAGAGCCCCTGGGGCGCACAGAGGGGCCAGGCAGCTCCAGAAACCGCGATGTACAGGAAGAGGCCTGGGGACGGTGCTGTCCCTACGGCCACCCCCACCCTGGACAGCGTGGCTCTGTGGTTCTGTGTCTCGGTGGCTCTGGGTCTTCCCTGGCTCACTGTATCCCCCAGCAGGCCATAGACAGGGCTGGGGAGCTGGTGGGGGAGCCGGCTTGCTCCCCCAGAGACTTGGCCCCGTGTGGTCTGTGGGTCAGAAGTGAGCCTCCCGTCTCTGTGGACGGCCCTGGCAGATGGGGTGGGGGCGGCTGGACGGGAGGAGGGCCTGTGTTCCGGGCACATGGCAGGCTCCCCTCAGCAGGAGGGGCCCACGGCTCTCCAGCCATCACAGGCCCGGGGCCCTGAGCTGCACGGAGACTGGAGCGTGGTCCTGTCCCTCCAGCCTGCCGCGCTGTGCTGGAGCAGGGAATGGCCCCCCACGGAGGAGGGGCAGGGCGGCCCGAGCCGCAGGTACCTGCAGGACGGGCCACCGGCCGTCCAGTCCCGCAGGCCCAGGGCAGCTCAGTGGAGGGTGGGCTCTAGGCCGGATGCCGTGACGGCGCTCCCTGCTGTCTTGGGTTTTTTGACATCTGGGCCAAATTGTTCACCCAAAGATGCAGGGAGAGGGGAAAGGGCTGTGGGGGAGGCGGGGTGTGGGGGAGAAGGGGTATTGGGGAGAGGGGGTACAGGGGAGAGAGGGTACGGGGGAGACGGGGTATGGGGGAGAGGGGTTATGGGAGAGAGGAGGTACGGGGGGAGAGGGGGTACAGGGGAGAGAGGGCACGGGGGAGAGGGGGTATGGGGGAGATGGGGTGCAGGGGAGAGGGGGTGGGGGAGAGGGGGTGTGTGCCAAGCCTAGAAGGGAAACCCAGACTCCAGTGCTCCCCTCCCCCAGGCCAAGGCTTGCTGCCATGTCTGGAATGAATGCACATAGCCCGCAGGGGCTGCTCTGCACGCCAGAGGCTCAGGCATGGGGAGAGCAAAGTCCTTGTCCTCCAGAACCTTCCTTCTGGGCGGGAAGGCATATGACGGTCTCTGAGGACAGACGCAGCTCCCTGACTCGGCTCCTGCACCCCGGAGCCCGAGCAGCTCCAGACAAGGGTCACGCGCTCTGCCGTCATGTGGGAGCCTCTGAGACAGGGCTGGCCGGTATGTGAGAGCCTCTGAGACAGGGCTGGCCGGGGAGAGCCAGCCACTGAGCTCAGCAAGGCAGCCAGGGGCAGAGTCCCATTGGGGGACTCTCTGAGGCCCCGGGAGGGCCATGGGTCATGGCACAGGATGACCAGGGGGTGGACAGGACATGGTCCCTGTGGACAGCTTCTCAGCACATTCCTTCAATTCCATCTCCATTGTGTTGGTGTCCAAAAAGTGGTTGAGATGTTTCTTCTTCGGTGACTTTTTTGTTTTTGTTTTGTCAGTCGTGGGGCCTGGGTGCTGGGCCTGGGCGCTGTCCCTCAGCTCTTCAGCTCAATTTGAGCACTCTACCACTTGACTCACAGCACCACCTCTGGCTTTTTTCTGCTTCTGTGGTGCTGAAGAATTGAACCCAGGCCCTTATGCATGCAAGGCAAGCACTCTACCTTGGAGCCACCTTCCCAGCCCCTTGGGTGACTTTTGATTCTCCTTTAAACAATGTCTGTGAAGACAAGCAGGAGGGAGGGGTTTCTGGCACCAGGTCCCTAGGACTGGCCCGTGACAGGGGCCTGGGGCCTGGGTGAACTGGGCTCCATCCCATCTGGTCTGCGCCCTCCAGTGGGAGTGTTAGTTCCTTCCTGGGCTGAGGCAGATCGGGAATTCCATGTTTGATACCGGCCTCCGGGTTGGCTAACGACACGAATCTGCCCCTTGCTTGCGGGCGCTGGCTGAGGAGGGTAAGGGTGAATTTGAGATCATCCAGGCAGCATGGGGTGAGATCTCCACTCACGGTCTACAGCCGGGGTAAGGTCTGGCCACACCCTCCGCAGGGAGGTGCCGGTGTCCCGGGGCTGTCTGTGGGTCCACAGGGAACGCTTTGGAGGAGGTATTACAGTCCCAGATCAGGGCGCAGGCCAGTGGCCTCCACGTGCCCCCTCCCTCTGCCAGGAAGATGTTTCATGCCCTGGGGCGCACTCAGCGCCTTTTATTGATATTGACGTGCAATTAAGAACAGATCCCTAATGAGCTGGCACAGCAGGCCTGTCCAGAGGCGCTCAATTAATTACTGGGTGACTCCTGGGGCGGCGGGGGGTGCAGGCCCCCTGGGTGACTCCTGGGGCGGCGGGGGGTGCAGGCCCCTGCCTCCCCATCTCCCGGCCCGGCCTGGGGTTCCCTCACATCGCATTTAGGACAAGACAAATTTCCAAGTCAGATCGTACAAGGAATACGATTCTCTAATTTTGTTCTGCACAAAACAATGAATCGGGTGGCAAATGGCTGGTTTTCCTTTACTGTCTACAAGTTTCTTAGTATTTCATCTTTTCTTCTTTAAAGAAAGTATTTTCCCCACAATTCCCTGCTAAAATCTAGACGTCACTAGAGTTTAATGTATGAAAGGATAACTATAAAAATTCTCGGGTAAGCTGCGAGGAGCTAATCGCTGCTGCTTGTTGACAATATTATGCAGGGGTCATTTTCCATGATCAGGATTCGTGGACTGTGACCTGCGCCATGGCTCCGTGAGCTCCTGTGTGGCCTGGGGTCTGGTTCTACAGCACCTGGGGGCCCTCCAGCCCGCACCCAGCTGCTCGGCCTGGGGGAGCCTGCCGGCTCTGGTGCGAACACTTGAACCCAGAGCAGGGGCCTGAGGGGCCCTGGACATGCCTGGGCTGCTGGGAGGGGAGGCTCCCCGGCCCCCGCGCTGGGCCTGGCGGGAGAAGCCGGCAGAGGGGATGAGGCAGTGGTGAATGGTGCGGTCCTAGAAAATGGAAGGACTGTTCAGAAAGGCCAGGTGGCAACAGAAGTGGTAGTCTGGAGTTTGGGGGCTCCCTGGGACCCCCTAGCTGCAGAGGGGCAGTGGCAGGGAGAGCGGCCGGGCCCGGGGCCTCCGAAACGCCATGACCACTCAGATGCCCCGGAGAAGTGCTCCTGGGTCCCCAGGGCTGCCCGCTCAGCTGTAGGGTGACGGGGGGGCTGCCCGCCATTTCCACGGGGGTGGGGGAGACGTCAGAAATGCTCCCTGGCAGGAGGAGGAGGGATCCGGAAGAGCCCCAGCCGTTCACGCCTGGGCCAGACGCGCCTGCCAACAGTTCCCAGCTCCTACACAGCCGATCTGAAAACCACTGCCATGCTTTCCTCTTTGGGGAAGACAGGCCTGCCCTGCCCTGCCCTTCCTGTCCCCAGCTGCCGGCTGATTCTGGCACACACCCTCCCCCCCAGGTGCCCTGCCCCGAGGTCTGAGCCCGATCCCATTCTCTCACAGAATCTCCAGACCAGTTTCCATGGACAGGCAGGCTGCCCGGGACATCTGGTCTACTAACAAAGTGGCCTCAGTCTCCAAAAGTGGCTGGCTTCCTGATAGACCCTTCTCTTGCCTTCTCTTGTTCCTCGCTGGTGTCAGGAACAAAAACCAGACCCAATGCTGCCCTCAGTGCCCACCAGCCAGTGCTGAGGCATGATGGGGGGTGGGGAGAGGGCAGGAGGGGGAGGGGAGGGGTCTAGGACCAGGACAGAGCGGGAATGCAGGCAGAACTGTGGGGTGGAGGCAGCGTGGCCAGGGCTGGCACTGGGGTGCAATGAGACATCGCAGACCTCCTTGCGGGGCCTCTGGGATGGTCAGGAAGCACTCGCACAGCCTGAGATGGGGGGGGGGTCTTCCGCGTCTCCTCCCTGGTCCCGAGGCCCCGGGCTCCTCACGCACAGGGGAGGCCGGCACTGGGTGTGAGGGGCAGTCGGGTCCTCTGGCTCCTGTGGTCCCAGCCCCCACGGTTGTGAGTGAGGGGTCGGTGCTTGCTCAGAGGTGGTGTGAGTCGTCTCTGTAGTAAAACTTTTCACTCTCTTTTTTTTGGATTTGGAACAAAGCCAAACTCAGCCCTTCCCACGCCAGCTTAAATCTGGGGAGGGAGCCCTTCAGCCCCGGGGAGGCTCTGACGTGGCTCTCGAGGGGCCTCGGCTGTGGAGGAGCAGAGGGCTGAGGCTCGGGGAGGCCGCGTGCCTCTCCCGTGGGGGAGGGGGAGCCCTGGGGGAGCCTCTCCCCCCTGTGAAGCGTGTGGGGCAGGAGGGTAGCTCTCACCCCATTTCTGTCTGTTGTCAACACCTGGCCGGGTTGTGTCCTGCCCTGCAGAGGCTCCGGTGCAGGCAGGCTCCTCCTGCACCCCTTCACCCAGAAGCCCTCTGTGAGTGCTGCTCAGGGGACCAGACACCTGGAAATTTGTTTTTAATCTCCTAAGCCTGAAAACATGGCTTTCCTCTTGCTGGGAGCCCCACCCAACCCCCAAACTTCTTTAATTATAGGTGGCATGAAAAATACCAACAAGCGAATGCCTCTTTTTCTCTTAACAAGATAAGGCAGGAAGGCAGATTAGCACGTAAGATGTCTGAGGGAAGAAGAGTTGGAGCTGTCTGTCCACAGGCCCTTCCAGGCTCCCTGGGGCCAGCCCAGAGTCCTGTCCACCTCCGTAGCTCTACTCTGGCTTTTTGGTGGTTAATTGGAGATAAGTGTCTCATGGACGTTTGCTGTCTATGCAGGCTTTGAGCCATAATCATTTTTATTTTTGTTTTTTTTTCTGGTCTAATTGCTGTGGGTAGCAATTCTAGCATGCTATTGATTAAGAGAGTGGAGAGTGGATTTCTTTGTCTTGTTCCTAAATTAGGGGAAGTGATTTCAGTTTTTTCCATTAGTTTGCTGTTGGCTGTAGCTCTGTCACATGCAGGTGTTATTAAGTTTAAAGCTGTCCTTTCTCTTCCTACTTTCTTCAGCATTCTTCTCATAAAAGAATGCTGAATTTTGTCAATGGCTTTTTTCTGCATTGACTGTGATCATCATAGGAGGTCTGTTTGTGTGCCTGGTTATGTGATGCATTTATTGATTCTTGTTCCTGGTTATGGGATGTAATGCATTTATTGATTTGCATGTGTTGAGCTATCCTTGCATTTCTGGGATGAATCAAACTTGATCATGGTGTATGATATTTTTGGAGACATTACCGTTATTCACACTTCCTTTCTTCTTTCCCATTTCCCCTTTCCACCTAAGTAGTTCATTTTATTTGTAGTCCATGTTTATCCATATAAGTAATTATGTAATTATGTATATATGGTGTATATGTGCAAGAATTTTACTAAGAACTTTTATTCAACGCACATCAGCAAAATTGGTCTGTATTTCCTGTTTTTGTTGTAACTCTGATTTTTGGATCGAGTATAACACTTGAGTCATAGAATGAGTTTGATAGTGTCCCTTCTTTTCCTCTATCATGGAAAAGTTCAGGAGTGCTATTAGCTCTTTTTCTGAAGGTCTAGTAGATTTGGTTATGAATTCATCTGGCCTTTGAGTTATATTTGTTGTGAGCCTTTATTATTTCTTCAGTTGCACTGCTTGTTAGAGCTCTGTTTATATTGCTTATATATTCTGTTGGTTCAGTTTTGGTTTTTTTTGACAGTGAGGGGCTTGAACTCTGGGCCTGTGCGCTGTCCCTCAGCTCTTCAGCTCAAGGCGAGCGCTCTACCACTTGAGCCACAGCACCACTTCTGGTTTTCTGGTGGTTTATTGGAGATAAGAGTTGCATGGACTTTCCTGCCTGGGCTGGCTTTGAACCACGATCCTCAGATCTCAGCCTCCTTAGTAGCTAGGATGACAGGCGTGAGCTGCTGGCACCTGGCTGTTGGTTCGGTTTTGTTGGGTTAATTATATCAAAAAATTAGCCTATTTCTTCTAGATTCCCCAGCTTTTTTGAGTATAGGTTTTAAAAAGTCACCCATGATCCTTTTTCTTTGGTATTTGTTGTGATATTTCCCTTGCCATCTCTAATTTTGTTGATTTGAGTCACCTCTCCTTTATGTAATTAGCTAACTGCTTATTCATGTTATATATACTTTAAAAGAAACACCTTTTAGCTGGGCGCTGGTGGCTCATGCCTGTAATCCACATGCACACCCCTATGTGGAGGCTGTCAGGGGAGGCTGCATCAGCGAAGGCTGTATCTCGGAGGCTGGGCCACGGAGGCTGGGCCGGGTTTGCACACAGCTGTCTTACACTGGATCACCCCAGGGTGGAGCTGGAAGGAGCTCTGGTCTCCCCCTCTTCTGGTGAGCACATGGATCCCACCGCAGGGACCTGCCCGTGTGAACTCGTCTAACTCCGGCCGCCTCCCAGCCACCTCGCCTCCACCCATCCTACTGGGGAGAAGGAAGGAAAATTTTGGACAGATAACAAGCACTCAGTCATAGCAGATGCATGCCGTTGCTTTAAGTCTAAACATTAGGCGGCGATTGAGAACGGATACACACCGAGACAGCCTGCCTGGACACGGCAGCCAACTGGCCTCAGGTTTAAATCCCGTCTCCTCAATGTCCTCCAAACCTTCTGATAGCTTCCGGGCAGGGTGCATGGTCAGCGTGATTTCCCCAAGTGTGAGAGCTGTGTTGACCATTTGCTGCAAGTAAGTGTGCCTTCCTGCATGTTTACACCAGGTGAATGGAGTAGAATCCCACTCACTTTTGAAGAAGGTTTTGTATGTATAATTGCCCCATCTATGTGTGACTGTTTGGTGGAAGCATCTAAGATACAGATCCTCGTATGACATGATGAGAAGCACAGACAGGCACGGCCCTTCTTGGTCGACTCCATTTCTTTCATTTCAGTGAAGCTGAAAAGGACTAAGGTGAGACACCGTGTTAGTTTTGAGTTTGGGCTGTCTGTTTCTCAGGTACAGTTGCTTCCCTCTTCTGGATGGGAAGCTTGGATGGCCGCCTCCTCCCTCTTAGTGTCAGGGGTAGAGGGAAACACCCCAGAGGCCCCCAGCTCAGAGGCTCAGCTCCAGCATGTGGGATTTGGAGGCTGGACCAGAGCTCCTGGCCTGCCAGTGCAGTGTCCATGATGGCTCAGTGAGTGAGTGCTCTGAGCACGTGATGTTCTCATGCCAGGGCCAAAGCAACGGGCCCTGCCAGCCACGTGAGCCACGGACATCCTCTCTCCTTTAAGTTGTTTTTCTCTGGTGGGGTCGTAGCTATGGGAAGATGACCAGCACACCCAGTATCTGCTTTCACATACGTAGAACATGCACATCCGTGCAGGTGCACGGACACGCATAGCACACAGGGAATTAATGTGACGTGAACATACGAGGTAGAGGAACATGTGTGCACGTGCAGACTCACATGCAGATACATGTGTGCATATATGGACATGGGTGGAGGGCTAAGGTCTGGAGTCACAGAAGTTCTCTGTGCATTTCTTGCTTTCTTCTTGCCTTTTGTGTGATCTTCGGCATGAGGTGGGATCTTCCTGAGCTTCCAGTTTGTTGCGGGTGGCCTCTGAGGTGTGCGCGGAGCTGCCGTGGGCCCCGCGTGAGCTCCTTAGCCCAGCGGTGGACACAGGCCTGCTGTCGGCCGGCCGGCCGGACTCAGCTGCCCAGGGGAGTGGCGAGGGTTCGTCTCAGTTCCATCTCCTCTCCCCAGTTCTTCCCTCGAATCAAAGCTTGGACGGTGCCGTGCTGGCCTGCGGTGAGGACTGGCGGTCACACAGCAGACCACAGGGGCAGCAGACAGGCACACGGGGGAGGGGGCGGGGAAGGGGGCGGGCAGCCTGCTGTGGTGCAGCGGAGAAAGTGACTCACTTTCTGTTCCCACTCAGACCAAGGTAGAAACCAACAGGACTAGCTGAAGTAGCTTCCTATTGAAGAAACAAAAAGCAAAGCAAGGCAGGGATTCAGTTTCCAGGGCAATCAACTTCTTGGGTTAATAATTCAGGAGCCCTGGCCCTGGCCTGGGGAGGCCCCAGGCAGGTGTCCATCCTCGGCTGGTGACACGCCACCGAGGACATCCCAAAGCACGCGGGGGCCGGCCCACCTGGAGACCCAGGACAGCTGGAGGCCCCGGAGGAATGGAGGCCTGCCCCGAGGAAGGGGAGCTGGGCCCAAGGGGCTGGGCAATGGCCAGTGAGCATCCTGGTCCTAGACTGAAAGCATTTCAGCCAGTGGTGATTTCACAGGACTCTCTAGCGCCACCTGCAGGGTCTGGTGACCGCGCACAGCCTGGGCCTCGCCAGGTCTCAGGAGAGGCCTCTGGGTGTGTGCTGTGAGCGGAGGCCTGGTGCCAGGCTGCCCAGCAGGCAGGGGGCGGTGTGACCTGTGCCCACCCAGAGCCCAGGGCCGGAGCTGCCCCGTGTGGCGCTGGCTCTAGCGTCTCCACCTCCAAGGAGGACAGAGGGCGCGGAGTTCCACATTGTCACTGGTGCAGCCTCAGTGGCCGCAGCGGTGTTTCAGGCCCAGGCTGAGCTCAGTGGGGCTGTCTTCTAGACCTGAGCCTGGAGTGGGCTGGGATCTACGGAAGCGGGTTCCGTAGCTTCCCGGAGGCTCGAGGCCATGGTGCCCTCAGGCATGGTCTCTCCCTCAGAGAGCAGAGTGGGCGTGGACTCAGATCCACGGGGAGCTGGCCGTGGTGGTGGAGCCACTGGAGCCACGGACGCCCCGGGCTGCCGGGTGCACACGCAGGCGTGCCCGCCCGTCCATGGGGTTCGTGAACAAGGGCTCTGCCTGCCCCAGAGCCCCTGGCCGCACACACTCCCAGGCCAGGGTCCAGCCCTCAGCCCCAGGCCTTCCTGCCCAGCCTCCACCATCCTGCCCAGCCTCCCACCATCCTGCCCAGCCTCCGCCTTCCTGCCCAGCCTCCCACCTTCCTGCCCAGCCTCCACCATCCTGCCCAGCCTCCGCCTTCCTGCCCAGCCTCCCACCTTCCTGCCCAGCCTCCCGCCTTCCTGCCCAGCCTCCACCGTCCTGCCCAGCCTCCGCCTTCCTGCCCAGCCTCCCACCTTCCTGCCCAGCCTCCGCCTTCCTGCCCAGCCTCCCACCTTCCTGCCCAGCCTCCGCCTTCCTGCCCAGCCTCCACCTTCCTGCCCAGCCTCCACCGTCCTGCCCAGCCTCCCGCCTTCCTGCCCAGCCTCCC
>NW_012267293.1:970570-974855 GCF_000151885.1 Dipodomys ordii | reverse complement strand
TGTGTGTGTGTGTGTGTGTGTGTGTACGCACGCACACGTGCGCACACATGCATGTACAAGGGGTGAAGCTGAAGCAAGACCATCAGGGAAGGGTGCCATGCCCCGGAGCGGTTGATTGCACAAGCGCCGCATTGTGTCTAGATTGTCTCAGACAGGAAAACCTGCACAGACTTGATCCTGACAGCTGAGCAGACTCACTCCACCCACAATCACCTGAGAGGGCCCGGGCCACCCCGAGGCCTCTCAGGACCAGCACAGCAACTGGAGCGTGTGTCTACTTCTCCCTCTGCTGTAGTAAGAGCAGAGACATCTTAAAAAACCAAAATTACCGGCTTGCCAAAGACCAGCATTTATTTATGTGTGCTTCCCCTCTCTCCACCTCCTACCCCCCCCCCACCTCCTTCTCACCTTAGCCCGCGGTCAGACCGTCAGCAGGTCAGGATCCGTTCAGGTAGACAAAGAACTTTTGTCTAAGTAGCATTCACTCCAAACCTCCATTCAGTCCAACTCTTGTTCCAGTCTAGAAACTCCTCACTGTTCCCCCGCAGGACGCGTGTCTTCAGAGATGCCCCCTGGCTGCTCGGCGTTGCTCACACACACGCTCGTCTACTTCATTCAGCATTACACTGTGGGAGCCATCTGGCTCAGAGTCATGGCCGCCTCTTTCCTCCAGTGGTTGTGTTGGGCTCGGGACATCAGGAGATCATTGTTCATCTTCACCTTGCTTGGTGCATACGTACGGGCTGGTTCTGGTTTGGGCTTCATCCACGATGGCTCAGTGAGCTGAGTGCCCGTCCTTCAGCATTGTGTTTCTGTTGGGTTTGCATCTGGTGGTGGCAGAATGTAAAAGTCCAGCTGTAGCTCGTGTTGCTGCATGGCCTTTCAGAGCAGCTGGACACATTCACTGGCTGCTGGCTGCAGCAGTGCTGAGTGTCTTCATCAGCGTCTGACAGAGTCTGTCTTGAGTGTTGCCTAATGGGTATGCAGCGGGATGCCACCACAGAGATGGTGCTGAAGGTGTTCTCTCCAGCTATGCCGCACTGTTGCAGACCTTGCGCGGTGGTGTGGCTGGCGGCAGGTCCTGACATCACTCACCACGTGGCTTTGGTGTTGAACGGGATCAGAAAGGCCAGAGCGAGGCCACCAGCACTGAGCACAGCCCTTCCCTCCTCTTGTGGGTGGAGCCAAGTCTCTTCTGCAGTAATGCAGTGCTGAGGAATAGAGATGGAGCCATCCATCCTTTCGGTGTGTGTTGCCGGGTGTGTGCAGTGCTGTCCTGTGGGCTTCGATTTGGATTTCCGTGTGTAGCCATTTGGCTGCCTTCTTTCACGTGGCATCTGTTCATATGCTTTGCTCACTTCCCACCAAGTGTTCAAGCCGTCTGTTGGTACAGTTGCGGCATGTTCGTGACAGGGTGTGACTCTCATTGGCTGGTGCCTGGGGCAGTTTTGTAGCCCTTCCCACCCCAGGGCGTCCACCCACCCCATCTGGGCAGGACTTCCTCAGGTGCTGGCCTCTCCCAACACCTCACACACAGGAGCTTCCGGGTCCTCACCAGAGGGCAGCTCCCCAGGGACCTGGGTTTATACAGCACTTCTTTCTAGGGACTTGGCTCTCTGGTGACATAGACAGGGGCACAGAAGGGAAAGAAAGCACATGGCACTGGTGGGGTGTGTTAAGACCCTGGACTGAGTGAGGCACAATGAAACAGTAAAGAGTCGACTTGAGCCCACAAGGCATCCAGAACCAGGCAAGGAATCAAGAAGTGGTTTGGGAGCTAGCTCACCATGGAGTGCAAGAGACAGATTTTTTTAATAGTTGGGACAGAGAACACACGCAAAGGGGATATTTGATGGTTCGTCCGCAGGCTGCGTCGTCACTCATCACCAGGACCCTGGTGATGGTGAGTCGCTGCCAGCTTCTGATGCCAGCTGGACGTTACAACCAACGGCTCAAGTCTCCCTCGTGTCTGCACATCAGCCCCAGCTGAGGGCACGGTATGGCCTGGGTCCCATGCCAGGCGGAGCCCCAGTGCCCCCAGCCTGCACCTCAGCTAACACATTCACACGTGTCAGCTCGATGTCAAGTGCAAGCAGATCCGCTCATTTAGCAGCCACCTGGACAGCTTTGTGTCTTTCATCATTTTATCTCAAAACGTTAGGTGTATGCAAAAGTAGATACAATACCACAGGTAGTGCGGCTGCTCAGCAAAGGGGAACGCCATTGGAGGAGTCTGTCCTGCGCTGGGGGAGTCTGTCCTGCGCTGGGGGAGTCTGTCCTGCGCTGGGGGAGTCTGTCCTGCGCTGGGGGAGTCTGTCCTGCGCTGGGGGAGTCTGTCCTGTGCTGGGGGAGTCTGTCCTGAGCTGGGGGAGTCTGTCCTGTGCTGGGTCCCCGGATTTCCTCAGAGGCGCTCAGTAGGGGTGGCATCTCTGGTTTCACGCTCTTCTAACCAGGCTGCCACCCTACGCCCTTCCTGAAGAGATCTGCAGGAGCAATCCTCCTCACGAAGAGATTCACACGCTTCAAACTCCAAGAACTTTAAAACCTGGGGGAAACCTGGCCCTCTGAGCCCACAGATGCGAAGCGACTTGCGGGTCTGTCTCCCTGGCCTTGTCTTTTCCTGGGCAAATCATCCTCCTTCTCAGCACTTCCTTGATTTTAAAGTCTTCAGGGGAGTTCTGTTTCATCTCAAGTTCCAATGCAGGCATAATTCACAAAAGTGCTCAGCTATACAGTGGTCTCAAGAAGCGTTCTTGTGGAAATGGGCCCCGTTTTCTTTTACTATCAACTGCGTGTGTGGAATTGAGGCAGCAAAGGGGAGAAACATATCCCAACAACTTCCCCAGCTCTCCTATGGTGGCTTCTGATGATTTACAGCCACATTTGAATACACAGAAGCTGACTACTGGGATTGGCTGGTGGCAGGTGCTGTGCTGGGCGTGTGCTCCAGGGATTGGCTGATCACTGTGCTGGGCGTGCACTCTGGGGACTGGCTGATCACTGTGCTGGGCGTGCACTCTGGGGACTGGCTGATCACTGTGCTGGGCGTGCACTCTGGGGATTGGCTAGTGGCAGATGCTGTGCTCGGAGTGTGCACCAGGGATTGGCTGGTGGCAGGCACTCTGCTGGGCATGCACACTGGGGATTGGCTGGTTGCAGATGCTGTGCTAGCGTGTGCATCAGGGATTGGCTGGTCCCCGGGTCCCCTCCATTCACCTTGTCACCCAGTGTTGCTGAGTGCTGACAGGGCAGAAGCCTGTTTCTGTGGTGATGGCATCAGCTTCCTGCCCGGGTGAGTATGAGCTGCCCGAGGCAGGTTAGTAGAGGAAGGGAAGCTGTGCTAGCGACAGTTTTCACTTGGTCTGCATCGTGTGTACATGGTGGCTCCTTCGGCAACTGGGCCTCGGTGTCCTTTCCAGAGTGCTCTCAAGCTTCGTCCTTCACCAGCGGTCTCCCACAGGGACCCAGGCTTCCCCAGCCTTCTCCTCCCTCCCTCCTTCCTCCTCCCCCTCTCTCCTTTCCTCCAGCCCTCCTTCCATTTTTCCCCTTCTTCCCTGCTGCTCTTACAAGAGCTTTTCCCTGACTGGTCTATACAGAAAGGGCTGAAATTCAGTATTGACCCCTGAAAAGCAGTCCTCTGACCACCAACGCTAGATAAAAGCAAGAAAACCACAAGGGAGACCTCTGGTGACAACCTCCGTCTGTGAGGGAGGAGCCGAGCCAGGCTTAACCGGTGCCTGGAGCCCTCTGGGAACTCTGGCAGGAAGGGTACAGCGAAGAGAAGGTGCCCGCTAGAGTGCCCATGTGTGCACAGGCATGCGGGTGCATGTGTGGGGGCACAGGTACATGCACGTGCATGCCATATGCAGGGCTGTACATGAGCATATCCATGTGCTTGGCGTGCAGACATGTCTCAGATGGGGGCCATAGCTATGGGTTGGCCTCAGGCCTGTGTATGGGCCTGGATGCATCTCCTTCTGAGGACAAGAGAATCACTGGAGGTGCCAGGAAGATCTGCTGTTGTGACATGACCTGTGAAGTGGGTGTTGAGGCCACAGACACATGGGGGTCACAGCAGTGGCCACTGCCAGCTGTGGGCATGGCGAGCAGCTGTGGACCAGGTGAGCAGCTGGGGACACAGTGAGCAGCTGTGGACCAGGTGAGCAGCTTGGGACACAGTGAGCAGCTGGGGGTGTGGTGAGCAGCTGTGGACCAGGTGAGCAGCTGTGGGCATGGTGAGCAGCTGTGGGCGTGGTGAGCAGCTGTGGGCATGGTGAGCAGCTGT
>NW_012267293.1:969733-970126 GCF_000151885.1 Dipodomys ordii | reverse complement strand
GGTGAGCAGCTGTGGGCATGGTGAGCAGCTGTGGGCATGGTGAGCAGCTGTGGGCGTGGTGAGCAGCTGGGGGTGTGGTGAGCAGCTGTGGGCGTGGTGAGCAGCTGTGGGCATGGTGAGCAGCTGTGGGCATGGTGAGCAGCTGTGGACCAGGTGAGCAGCTGTGGGCATGGTGAGCAGCTGTGGGCATGGTGAGCAGCTGTGGGCATGGTGAGCAGCTGTGGGCCAGGTGAGCAGCTGTGGGTGTGGTGAGCAGCTGGGAGTGTGGTGAGCAGCTGTGGGACGTGGTGAGCAGCTGTGGGTGTGGTGAGCAGCTGTGGGTATGGTGAGCAGCTGGGGGCATGGTGAGCAGCTGTGGACCAGGTGAGCAGCTGTGGGTGTGGTGAGCAGCTG
>NW_012267293.1:968394-968867 GCF_000151885.1 Dipodomys ordii | reverse complement strand
CCTTCCTGCCCAGCCTCCCACCTTCCTGCCCAGCCTCCACCTTCCTGCCTAGCCTCCCACCTTCCTGCCCAGCCTCCCAACTTTCTGCCCAGCCTCTGCATTTCAGGCCCAGAGCCTCTCCCTCTGAGTTTTGGTTCCCGACCCTGTTCACACTCCTCACCCGCTCACACCAGCCCACCACACTCACACCCCTCACTCTGCTCACACCCCTCAGCCTGCTCATACCACCCACCCTGCTAACCCCCTCATCCTATTCACACCCCTCATCCCACTCACACCTCTCACACCACTCACACCTCTCATACCACTCACATCCCTTACCCCATTCATACCCCTCACACCACTCACACACCCCACTCACACCACTCACCCCACTCACACCCCTCACACACCCCACTCATACCTCTCACCCCACTCACACCTCTCACCCCACTCACACCTCTCACCCCACTCACCCCACTCACCCCACTCAC
>NW_012267293.1:953059-959265 GCF_000151885.1 Dipodomys ordii | reverse complement strand
GGGGCCAGGTGAGCAGCTGTGGGCGTGGTGAGCAGCTGTGGGTGTGGTGAGCAGCTGGGGGCCAGGTGAGCAGCTGTGGGCGTGGTGAGCAGCTGGGGACACAGTGAGCAGCTGTGGGCATGGTGAGCCCTCCTGGAAGCCAGTTCCTGGCTTCCAGCCCAAACATCTGCTTTCCTGTGCAGTGTGTCTGGGGCCGGCCCATTTCCTGGGGAGGGAGGGTACCTGTGCCCAAATCTGAGAAGAGGGCACCAGGCACAGGAGAGAGATGCACATGTTGAGGGTGGACACGGGGTCGGGCTGGCCAGGATGTTCCTCAGGCTGGAAGCAGCCGCATGGTAAAAAGGGCCCGGACAAGCGAGCAGGTCGAGGACTGCAGAGCAAGGAGCCTCTGAGTGGGCGTACACACACACATGTGCACACGTGTGCACACACGTGCACACACAAGCGCCTCGGAGCTGTAGTGCCCAGGTGCTTGCATTGTAGGAAGCCAGCTGGCCTATGACACACTTATGCAATCCTTAAGTATAGGAAAATGTGGACGGAAAACTTACCTCAAGTGGAAAGTTAGTCCCATAGTCCAGGGTGCAGCCCTCTAAACCCCGTGCAACAAAGCCCAGCACAGAATGGTGCCAGACCCTCAGAGGAGAGCAAACAGGGAGGCTAAGATCTAGGATTCAACGTGTGGGAAAGAAAGCAGTCTGGAGTAGGAGCGAGGGTGACAGGTTTAATCATGGCAACCACCGTGAGGTGGCCCTGAGGAGGCCGAGATACTCACACCATGAAGAGACAGAGGGCAGAGAGAAGCAACCTACAGACCCAAAGCCAGCGCCTTCGAAAGCTCATGCCATTCTTTACCGAAATTGAAAAATTAACCCTAAAATGGCAGCATCAGTGACCCAAATAGCAAAAGTGATCTTGACCAAAAACAGCAGTGCTGGAGGTATCACAATACCAGACTTCAAGTTATACTACAGAGCCGTTGTATCAGAAAGACCAAACAGGCACGCTGACCAAGAGGACAGGATGGAAGACCAAGGGCTGCAGCCCCACAACAGCAGCCATCTTGCGTGTGGCCAAGGAGAAGCCTGAGAGAGCAGATAGGCCCTCCGGCAAACAGTCCTGGGAAAACTGCTATTTGCAGTCACAGGCCTGGACCAGACCTGGCATCTCACCCTGTTCAAAAGCCAATCCCAAGTGGATCAAAGGTGTTAGTGTAAGACCTGAGACTCTAAAGCAACTGCATGAAATTAAAACATCCCCACACACAAGAAACAGTTTCCAGAGTACAGAGAGAGAAACTACTGTATGGGATTCAACACGTGAAGACTGACATACATGCACCAATAGTTAAAAATTAAAACAGCATTAAACGACCATTCTAGAGCTATCAATCCTCAGAGCAAGAAGAAATAGGATTCTTTTTGTTTTTACAAATGAAATGTCATCAAGATATAGGAACTGAGTGTAGGGCTGTAGGGAGGGAGTCTTTTGTGTGTTTGCATGAATATGCATGTGTGAATGTGCACACATTATATATGTACCTGGTTGAACAATGTGTGTGCATGCTTATATACACATTAGCATGCACTCACAGGTGACCATGTACTGAAGCCTCTAAAACCAAGCTAAATTCTGAATAATAATAATAATAGATATCTGGGGAGGGTTCTCTGACATTACTCACAGCAGATCTTCTCCTTTGGAGGTGGAACCCAGCCCAAACCTGTGCATCACGTGTCTTTTGGTGAGTAGGGAAGAAAGCTCGCTTTGTCCTCTGTCTCTCTGAGGGCTACACAGGATGACATTGTTACAGAACCTGGAAATTCCTGTGTTTGCATTTTGGGGTGTTTTCCAAGTACTCTGTTAGTG
Organism: Dipodomys ordii; assembly: GCF_000151885.1. Taxonomy (NCBI): domain Eukaryota; kingdom Metazoa; phylum Chordata; class Mammalia; order Rodentia; family Heteromyidae; genus Dipodomys; species Dipodomys ordii. Next base: position 957,396 of record NW_012267293.1, on the reverse strand, counting down.
CAACCATGACCTGCCCTGGCCTGATCCCCCAGCTGCTCACCAACCCATGGCAGAGCTGTGGTACCTGGTCCTGGGCACCGTTTCTGGGGAAGCTTCAGTCTCTTGTCCACAGAAAAGCCAGTGGTCCATGTCCCCAGGGAAGGACGGTGGAGACTAAGCACCTGTGTCTGTGCGGGCAGATTCAGTTAACACCATACTCAACCTGAGCCCCATCATGGTGAGGGCTGGCCTGGAAGAGGCCCTGCCAGCCTCACCCAGCTCCCATTGGAGTCAGCACTTGGTCTTTGCTCTGAGAATCTCCCCACCTCTCCCTGGAGATGAGGCGTGGTTAGGGGGGAGAAACAGGAACTTGGAAGCAATTTAAGCATATTCATCTTGTGAAGTCCTCTGATGCAGTGCTTCAGAAATAAGGGACAGCCAAGTTAATCAGCTCATCTGAGGTTTTGGGAACTCCCCAAGATATGGTCAAGGGTCCGGGGTGTCCTGCCTGGAGGAGGCTGCTGGACCCTCCAAGCCAGCCAGCCAGGGGACAGAACGGGGGACAGGGACCGAGAGCTGGCCTTCACGGTGGGCACCGCCTGTGCACTCGCGAGCGATCAGATCGTGGACAGGGACCGAGACGCTCGGGGCAGAGCCACTCACCACAGGCCTTTGGCAAGCTTCCTCCCTGCATCTCACCGCAGGAGATCCCGTGTGCACACCGAGGGCGAGGGGGCACTGGCTGTGAGCCCGTGGGAGCCAGACCAGCCACGTGCACTCCAGAGCCAGCACCAGCGGCACTATGCCCAGAAGAGCCCTCCATCCATTCTATGAGACGCTCAGGATTCTCACACCATCAGCCACACCTGGGCTGTGCCTAGCCGTCAGTGTCTTTGAGACCTCCATGGAGGTAAATGTAACCCTGGACAGAGACGGGACACCAATGAGTCAGCCATGGAAATGGGGCACGGCCACCTCAGCCACGAAGGTGGGACACCGCTGCGTCAGTCACCGTCAAGGGCTCAGCTCACCCTCAGGAGCACTGTGGTGGCCGGCGGCCCCTGCACACGGGGCCCAGCAGGGGCCGAGGTGCTCTTCGTTCACGCCCTGTTTCCTGTGGCATGAGCTCTGATGGATGGAGCAGCTGACCCAGAGCAGGGGGGGAAAGGTGGAACATTCCAGTCTCCAGGTGCTGGGGTGTGAGGAGAGCACTCTGAGCTGTCTGGGGCTTCATGTGCCTCCTCCTCTGGACTCCAGAGGCCCTGTCCCGGAGGCCACCGTGGAGAGCAAGCTGCTGTGAGTGGCGCAGTTAGGCTGCGATGTCTGCATGTCATGATTCGTGGCAGAAAAGAATTACGATGCAATGGCGTTGCTGGGCCACAGCGCGCGCCCTTCCCTTCTCCAGGGCATCTCGGCCTCAGCTCAGCCACCATGGGAGTGTGACCTCGGACAGAAGCCAACCCACAGAATCAAGGGACACTCAGAGAGGGCTGTGGAGGGCCTGGGCAGCGAGGAGGAGAGGGAGGCGTGCAGCTGAGTGAGCTGAGCTGTGCACGTGGCCTGTGGAAGGCCAGGCTTCAGAGGCTAAGATAAGACGCTACTTCTAAGCACACAAGGAATCCTTGGCAAGAAATTCAGTGGCTGGAGGTGCTCTGGAGAAGCTGAAAAGACCAAGTTTACACAGAGCCTTCAGGAAAGTTCCCTAGACACAGAAGGGGTGTTGCAGGAAGCAGGGAGGCAGGGGAGGCCGCGGCCAGGCTTCACCCTGCAGCGTCCCCCACTGCACACACAGGCTCACCTGACCAAAGGGCTCCGCGTGTCTGTCTGTGTCTCAGCCTCTGTGGCAGACACCGCCCTGGCGGCCATGCTGCCCCGCGCAGCCCGGCCTGCAGAGGTGCTGCTGGCGGGGAGAACTGGGCTGGAGCTGTCAGCTCAGCTCTGTAGACACAGATGGGAAACACAGTTTTAAATTTCCAGTGTTTGCTAAAAAGGAAGCCACAGGGCGAGGGGCTGGGGGAGGGGCGAGAGGGACAGAAATATCCAAGGCTTGGTAGGGAATCTTCCAAATAAGATTGAGCTCTTGGCTCAAACGTGGTGTGAGGAGGAGACCTTAAACCTTGGGAGAAATCACACCTGTGCATGAAGATTCTTCCTCTGCGTATGACAGAAGCAAAACTTAGATTAGCTCAAGGGAGAGGAAAAAGAGAGAGGAGAGCGTATCCTCTCATGTCACTGAGGATTCTGGGAAGAGCACTGACTTCCGGCGTGGCGAGGTTCGGGTGTGTCTGGTCCCAGCTGGCCCCTGCCCGGGCCTCCTCCGCTGTCTCCTCTGCGCCGCTGCCCGACTCGTGGTTATGTGACCTTCGTAACTCGAGATCTCAGAACCATCAGGTCTGTTTGTCAGTTCCAGCAGAGGAAGCCACGCGGCTCACCTGGGGCGGGGGGGCGGGGCGAGGGCTGGCACCCTGTGCCCAGCCTCATCGGGGCCCCGGGCGGTGAGCGGTGGCTACTGGGGGGGGGGTCAGTGCCCTCCGTAAGGCTCTGGTTCAGGAGGAGAGATGGCACTCACATGGAGAGCCGAGTGCAGGGGCCTGGCTTGGGCGAGGCTCTGCAGGAGGGGCTGCTGCCCAGGACCCTCCCATCCCACAACAGCTCCCCCCGCCCCTGCCCCCTCCGTGTCCTGCACTCGAGCCCAGCGTGGCAACCTAGCGTCCTCAAGGCTTTGCAACTGGGGCATTTGGAATTACCTTTCTAGAATTGTGTTTATTTTATGATATGTATGATACATAAAACATTTTCAGTTGATTCGCTAGATATGTTCATGAAGAATGTGACTTAAACAGGGCAGGGGACCTGGCGCAGCGCGACCAGAGCTGGACGGTGACCTCATGGTCCCATTGAAGGAGGCCTTGCATGTAGAAAACGTGAGCTGTTTGATTACATGAAGCCACACTGCTTCTGTGTTGGTACAGCAGAGGGCATAAAGGCTCCCTTGGTCCAACCTCACAGCCCAGAAGTGAGGAAAGCATGCATGTATGCATGTGTGCACACATGGGACCATGCATGCTCCTCGGTGTGTACATACATCTTTGTACTTGCATTGTGCAAGTATGATCCATTTGTACACATTTAGCATAGATGTGCTGTACACATGTATTTGTGCATGCACATCAGTCTGTGTGAGCATACATGAGCATGTGTGCATGTGTGCACACAAATGCACATATGCCCATCATTTCATGTTTGTGCATGTGAACATGCATGTCTCTGTGTGCACTCACACACACCAGTGTCTCTATGCTCATGTGTGAACACATGCTTCACATGCATGTGTGTGTGTGTGTGTGTGCATTGGTGCCTGAGTGCTTGAGTTCAGAGAAGATGAGGAATTGTAGAGTAGAATGTAAAATAGAAACATATTTACTCCTAATACATTTCATAAAACAAAAAGAAACATATACGTTGATATTTTAAATAACTATTCCTCATATCATTTTATTTCAGTTTAGCAAATGGCTCAAAAGTGAGCAGCATCTATCCCTTAGGTGAGGTTTGTGGCTGGGCGCCAGGCTCGCGCCTGTCATCCTAGCTACTCAGGAGGCTGAGATCTGAGGATTTGCATTTGAAACCAGCCCATTAGGAAAGCCTATGAGACTCTTATCTCCAATTACCCACCAAGAAGCCAGAAGTGGCGCTGTGGCTCAAGTGGTGGAGCACCAGCCTGGAGCCCAGAGGTGGAGGGACCATGCCCGCTTCCAGAATTCAGCCCCCAAACCTGCACCAGAGGAGTAAGTCTTCTACTTCACCACAGAGTGAAGAAGGGGCTCCGGGCCATCACAGCAGCGGTTGTGGATGCCGACCAGCGGAAGAATCGGTGCTCTTTCAGTGCACAGAAGAGAACTGTCCCCGAGCCCTTCCTGCAACGAAACCAGAGCTGTGCCCCGGTGGTTGTAGGGCTTGTGGGGTTCAGTGAACGTCTCCCCCTCAGCACGCAGGCTGGCACTGGGCAGCACTGGCCGCCCCATGTGTCTGTGGTGCGGGGTGTGGGCTGTCCCTCACCATGCGAGGGTGTGAGGCTGCCGCCGGCCGCTGCGCCCCTCATGGGCTCTCTGCGCGTGGGCTGCTGTGCCGGTAGAACACGCTGGAAAAGCAAATGCCTCAAGCACTCAGGTCACACTGCCTGCCGCTGCCCACTGCGTTAGCCACCCCAGCTCTGCCCTGGCTGCAGCTGCGGGGTCTGCTCCACCTCTGCGGCCCTCCCCCGCTCTCCGTCCTCCCCTCCCCCGCTCTCCATCCTCCCCTCCCCCGCTCCCCATCCTCCCCTCCCCCACACCTCGTCCTCCCCTCCCCCGCTCCCC
>NW_012267293.1:943877-951280 GCF_000151885.1 Dipodomys ordii | reverse complement strand
CCCCAGGCTGCCCAAGTTCACTCTGGCTAGGATGGGAGAACACACAAGTACTGAGTGACGGCAATTGCTTTGGCAAGATAGGAAATTTCCAGACTCAGATCTGGAGGACAGTGATTTCAGAGCCCCCCTCCCCCCGCCCCGCACACCTCCAGCGGAGCAGCCATCTATAGTCAAAGAGCAGAAGAAGCGTGGGGTTCCCAGAAAAGACTGCGGTGCCTGAGGGGCGTGGGAGTGTGCCAGGAAACGCGAGGGGGCGTGGGAGTGTGCTGGGAAAGGCCAGGGAAGGGCTGGGCTGTGTCCTTGGGCAGACAGTCGGGTCCTGCCCATCCTGGGCGTGGAGTGGCACGGAGGAGAGGAGCCCCAGCACTGGAAGGGAGGGAGAAGACGCCTCGGGAATGTGGGGTTTCTCCGTGGACTCAGCTCAGCAAAGATGGCCCCTAGAAGTGTGGATGGCTCTTTTCCTGTCTGGAGCAGACTCGGTGTGCCGGGAGGACCGGATGCTCTCCAGTGCTGTGAACTTGAAAAGGGCAGTGCTGTGTGTGCACAATCTCACTTTTATGAAAAGGAAGTGCATAAAAGGAAAAGGCCGGAAGGAATGCACCTGTATAAAGCGGTCATCACTGGGTGTGTGGGGCTGGATTACAGATGATCTTTTATTCGTATCACTCTCTACTTTGGGGAGGACCAGCCAGCCAGTCCTCCACCTTACAGGTGTGTCCCGTCCTTATCCCAGCTTTGCACCTTTGCAGGCGTTTGTGTCACTGGGGAAGCATCAGCCATTTAGAACCCCGGTGGGGGAGGGCCCACGGCATTGGATGGTGAGCTGGGGTGATGGAGGAGCCTAAGCTATGATTTCTGCAACCTTCATTGAAGCTGCAGTTAGCGGGCCTCCGGGGCTGGCGGGACGTGGACAATACACTGGGCAGAGGAGCATTTCCCAACCATGTCCCTGCCAACTGCAGGTGAAGTCCAACGTGCCGAGGCTGGAGGCCCGTGGTGGGCGGGGGGAGGCCTGGGCGTGGCTCCGGGGAAGCCACTGCGTGCGCGGAGCAGGCTGAGCCTGGGTGCGGGTCACTCCCACTCTCAGAAAAGGCGATGTGGAGCCTGCTCCGCACATCGCCTCACTCCTCAACCCCAATTCAGGTCTTTCTAGGCCCGCTGTGCTGCTGGAGGCCGGCCACCTGGGGGGAGCGGGCCAACTCCGTGGCCCGGACCCCCCCTGCCCAGCAGGGGGCACCACCGTCCGCGTGGCTAGATGGCTCTACGGCCAGAGAAAACAACAGTTCTGGCTGTGAGCCGCTGGCACAATCCAGGGTTCTAAATGAGAGCTGAGGAAGAAGACGCATGCAAAATTGAGAGTTTTACAAATGGCATCTATGCAAATGGCTTGATTTTCCAAATTCCTTCCTTTCCCTCAAGTCTGTGTTTGTTTCAAGAATGAGAGTAACAGAGGGCACACTGAGTGTATATACATAGATGTCTGTGCAGGGACCCCTAAGCCCCATTTTCTCTTGGTTTTCTTAGGTTTCTACCCAGGGTCAGGACTCTCTAGTCATCAGCTTTACAGGCATCGTAATTTCATGGACAGCAAACCATTGAGCACCTTGGAGCAAATCCACTAGAGTGAACTAGCATACTCCCTGTGTCACCTGAAAAGTCTGTCCTAGGAGCTTCCCGTCTGTCCTCTAAGGACCAGGCCATTCCTAGCAGAGAAGAAAAGCATGAGCAGAGGAGAGCAGTCCCAGCCCGGGGCAGGGGCCGCCCCGGGGAGACCTGCGGCCTGTGCACATCGGCAGCTCTGCCAGCACCCGTCTGTGGTGGAGAGGAGGCAGGGGTGGCACAGGGCCCGGTGGGGACCAGCGAGCTCCAACGCTGGCCCCGTATGGAGGCTGCGCTGATCTGAGTGGTGATGTGGTGGGCCAGCCACGCGCCCGGGAAGCGGTGATGCAGCAGACCAGCCACAACCGTCCCCAGAAGCGGTGGTGCAGCAGACCAGCCACAACCGGCCCCAGAAACGGTGGTGCAGCACACTACTCATGGTCCCAGGAAGTGGTGGCAGCGTGGGGCACCAGTAGACCTTGCTGGCGGTTTCTGCAGAAGACATGTCGTGGAGGCTCCGCCACCCCTCCCAGAGCCTCACCCAGCACACGCTGGCCAACGTTGTGGGACCCTCTATGGGTGAAAATCCCTCCTATAAGTGGGTACAGCAGTGCTACCGAACCAGACGTGTGCATCCGAGCCTGGGGATTGGAGGAAACACAACAGTACCAAAGAAAAACAATAGTCCTCACCGACTCGAGGACAGAAAGTGTCTAACCATCCAGAAAACAATGCAGAATAATGATCCCGAGGAAACAAATGAGCTAGGATGACTTTGGCTGCGATGACAAAAGCCCTGTGAGATGTTGAATTTCAAACCTCTCTCCCCATCGTCTCGGCCAGGACAGGCCAGTGACTCCATGGGCCTCCAACAGCCCTCAGACCAGCAGAGCCCGGCCCCAGAGTGCCATCTAGATGTGAGGGACACCCATCAGTACTGAGCCAGAGCTGGGTGCAGTCTTGCACCGAGTCTTGCACCTTGGGGCCGACTGCCACAGGGCTGCATGTGTGCTTGAGTCTGGTTTTCTCTGAGGGCCGGCTATTGCCAGTCTGTGCCGTGGTGCGGGGTATGCGCTTGGGTCTGGTTTTCTCTGAGGTCTGGCTGTTGCTGGTCTGTGCCGTGGTGAAGGGCATGCGCTTGGGTCTGGTTTTCTCTGAGGTCTGGCTGTTGCTGGTCTGTGCTGTGGTGTGGGGCATGCTCTTGGGTCTGGTTTTCTCTGAGGTCTGGCTGTTGCTGGTCTGTGCTATGGTGTAAGGCGTGTGTGGGGGTCTGGTTTTCTCTGAGAGCTGGCTGTTGCTGGTCTGTGCTGTGGTATGGGGCATGCGTTTGGGTCTGGTTTTCTCAGGTCCGGCTGTTGCTGGTCTGTGCTGTGGTGCAGGGCATGCAATTGGGTCTGGTTTTCTCAGGTCTGGCTGTTGCCGGTCTGTGCCGTAGTGTTGGGCGTGCTCTTGGGTCTGATTTTCTCTGTGGTCCGGCTGTTGCTGGTCTGTGCTGTGGTGAAGGGCGTGCGCTTGGGTCTGGTTTTCTCTGAGGTCCGGCTGTTGCTGGTCTGTGCTATGGTGTAAGGCATGTGTGTGGGTCTGGTTTTCTCTGAGAGCTGGCTGTTGCTGGTCTGTGCTGTGGTATGGGGCATGCGCTTGGGTCTGGTTTTCTCTGAGGTCCGGCTGTTGCTGGTCTGTGCTGTGGTGCAGGGCATGCACTTGGATCTGGTTTTCTCAGGTCTGGCTGTTGCTGGTCTGTGCTGTGGTGTGGGGCGTGCTCTTGGGTCTGGTTTTCTCTGAGGTCGGCTGTTGCTGGTCTGTGCCCTGAGCGGCTCACCCTGTGTCCAGTCCGTGTGGGAGGAGGTGTCTCCTGGGCACCTGTCCTGGTTCTCTGTTGGCTTTTGAGATGTGCTAATGGCATCGCACACCTCAGCCTGGGGGTGCTCCATCCCCCGCCCTCTGGTGGTGGGTGCTTTTTGTTCCTCCTGTTAGGACAGACAGTATCTCTGGCACCATTCAGGGTTTGAAGACTGTGTGTCTAGCCTCTAGGTGATATGAATGCGCCTCTCACAAGAGCCTCTCCTGAGGACCTCTTCTTCCCTGCTCAGCTCGGCTTTGGGCAAGTGCTGCATTCCCGGCTGGTTGGCAAGGCAGTGGGTGGTGGTCATACTGAGGTCACCGCATTCCGCATGGTGCTGGCTCTGTGGGTGTGCAGAGCGCAGGGAGGCTGGGCCTTGGGTAGGGACAGGCATGGCACACCTGAGTGACCACCTCAGGCAGCAGGGAAGTGCTGACCTGGGGCCCCTCCCGTCAGGTTCCCTTGCCAGCCTTCCACAGGCCCTTAGCACGTCTCTGAGCCCTGGCCTGCGGCAAACCCGTGGCGATGCTCTTGTGACCCTAGGGGCTGTGGTGCAGGCCCTCTCCTCACCCGTGTGGGGTGCCCGCGCACGCCCCTGTGTCCAGGGAACATGCCCCCCCATCCTCCTGAGCTTTCTTAGCACCCAGGCTCAGCAGTCACGGGTCCCCGCTGCTGCTGCTGCTCTGGGGCAGAGCTGGCGGGTGCTGCTGGAAAACTCCAGTCAGGCTTGAAAACAAAGCCTGAGCCCGGAGCTGCCCCCCCAGCCTGGGTGTGTCCCCCCACGCTGGCTCTGTGCAGCAGAGCAGAGCCCTCCAAAGCTTTGTGCCGAGACACATGCTCAGAAAGAAAACCGCAGATCCCAGTCACACACTGCCGCTCGCTCTGGCATGGCTGTCAGATGGAGCCGCCTTCTTGGGGATGTTCATGTCGGCCTTCAGGAATCTTCCGTCATCAGACATGGCACTCACTGGCAAGTTTACTACAAGTTCTTAAAATAATCCACCATTATGTCTACAATGATGCTTAGTTACAATAATTAAATACCATTACAAGAAGCCACACTTGGGAGTGAATTTGATTTTCAATCCTCCTGAATCTAATCTCAGCCTAGTCTGCCACAGCCGCATTATTCTTCTACCAATTGGAAAGGCAGGAAGAGCAACACTTGGTGGAAGGGTGAGCCCAGCACGTGAGTGGCTGGCTGGCATCTCTGCCTCCAGGCCCCCTGAGGAAGCCCCTGCTCTGGGGCGGTGCGGGGCCCTCGGGAGGGAATGGGTTCACTGGGGTGGAGGAAGTGGGGCGTGTCTGCCCGCACATGCGCGGTGCGCGCCGCTGCTGCCTTGAGCTGCGGTCGATTGCCTTCACGCGAGCGCACCCGCGCCAGCGGGCCGTCAGTGTTCTGGTTGTTCTCTTAGCCATAAAAGCAAAGTGGATCCCTGCAAATAACAGCAGGACGACTCTGGGTTGTGTGCCTGGACCTGGGTTCCAAACGTAGTCTGTGCTCTGGTCTTCCCCCACAGACCCGGCCAGGCAGGGACATTTGCCAGAGCAGGTGGCTCAGGCTTACTGGCCTGGCTACAGGATAGGTGGAGTGGGGGTCGTCTGAGGCCGGCCCAGGCGTGAAAGCTTGGAAGACTCCATCTCAGTCAGTGCTAAAGCACAGCAGCTCGGGCCTGTCACCCCAGGGGTGTGGGAAGCACACCCCTTCAGAGGGGCTGAGGCTCTACCTGTGACCGATCAGACGCCATGTGAGAGTGTCTTCAAGGTTCTTGCTGAGGTTTAATTCGCTGTGTGTGTTTCTTTTTGTTGTTTTTTGTTTGATCTTTGCAGGTGCTGGGGTTTGATCTCTGGGCCTGGGAACTGTGCTCAAAGCTAGTGCTCTACTACTTGAGCCAAAGCTCCACTACCAGCTTTTTCTGTAGTTTAGTGAAGAGAAGAATCTCGTGGACCTTCCTGCTGCCTGGGCTGGCTTCAAACCATGATCCTCAGATCTCAGCCTCCTGGGTAGCTAAGATTACAGGTGTGAGCCACTGGTGCCTGGCTCATCATGTATGTTTTCAAATTATGAACTACTTCTAAGGCAATGACAATTCCCATGTAAGTGGTGTGTGTGTGTGCATGCATATGTATGCACATGTGTGTACATATGTGTGCATGTGCATCTGTGTACTCGTGAACCCAGGGCCTCACGCTCATTGGGCAGGCCCTCTACCACTTTATGCCCCAGACAGTCTGGACTTTGATCTCCTCCTGTGCTTTCCCACGTCCCTGGGGTGACAGGCGCGAGCTGCTGTGCTTTAGCACTGACTGAGATGGAGTCTTCCAAGCTTTCATGCCTGGGCTGGCCTCAGACGACCCCCATCTCCACATATCCTGTAGCCAGGACAATAAGCCTAAGCCACCTTCTTTGGCAAATGTCATCATTTTTAATACCACACCAACCCATTTGTGCAGTAAATCCATGTGGTCTGGTCACATGCTAGCCTACAAAAATTAATTCTGAGTAAAAGTCTACAGTAAGATGGCCTGCGCAAAATGCCTGGCATTACAGGATGAGATTCTGCAATTCACTGGCACAAAAGAGATGGTGCCCAGAGCCCAGCATGCTTCTGAGTGAAACATTCCCTTTGTCCATTATTAATGTTCGGAAATCTGAGTAATCTGAGTAAATCTGAGAATCAAAGCTCCGATTCCATATTTCAAGCTGCATCCATTGTCTGAGTCTTAATTTATCAAGAAAATAAAAATAATGGAAATAAGAACACCTTTTATCAGAGTGGCCAATCTTGCAGCTGTGTGTGGACATGACGGCCACTGTGACTGGAAATTGGGGCTCTATTTCTTTCCCGGCTAGCTGATTAAAACTCCCTTTGTGCTCCACTTTCCGAGCGGGCTTTGCTGTGCGGCCTGCCTCACGCTGGCGATTTTCATCCACGCATGCGCATCCAGTCTCCACGGGGCAGGTGGAGGTGTGGGAGAGGTGACGTGTTCCTGGCATGCTCAGGAAGTGAATGCCGGGGCTGGGGTCCTCCGTGGGCATGAGGGAACTGCCCGCCCGCTGGCTTCACATTTCGAAGGGGTGGCATGGAGCGTGGACACAGGAGCGTGGGCTGTTCTGGCCATCGTGGCTGGCATCCCTGTGGAGGAACCCAGAGGGGATGCAAACAAGCACAACGTAAAGCTCCTCCGTGTCTTGTGTATTGAAAGCGTCACATTTGAGTCAGGCAGTGTGGCTCACGCCTGCTATTCTAGCTACTCCAGAGGCTGAGTTTTGAGGATGGCAGTTTGAAGCCAGCTCAGGCGGGAAAGTCTGTGAGCCTTTTACTTCCAATGAACCACCAAAAAGCTGGAAAGGGAGTGTGGCTCAAGTGGTAGAACACTAGCCTTGAGCAGAAAAAGCTCAGGGACAGCACCCAGGACCTTTTGGAAAACTAATAAACCTCAAAACACAAAGTGTGTCTGAGTAATTTGTCTTAAAATAGTAAGGTAAAGCAAAATCAATTTCCTTTAGGTTATGGGTCTTAAGACATCTTGAAGATGTCTTGGCGCAAAAGCGCAGAAGACCTTCCTCTTAAAAATTCCCCCATCTTGGTGCTTCCTGGATGTTGGCCCCTGGGAAGGCTGCAGGTTGTGTGTGGTACACAACCACCACAACCAGCACCACAGCCTGCGATGCTGGCAGAATGCCGCGACTCAGAAGACAGAAAACTCCAACAGGGAGTAAACTACAGACAACCAAGACTGACTGGCTCCAAGATGAAGGCATATGGCTGGGGGGAGGGGGGACGAAGGCCAGAAGGGAGGGCAGCCGGGGGGGGAACAAAGGCTAGTGGGGAGGGCAGCGGGGGGGATAAAGGGCAGTGGGGAGGGCTGAGGAAGAAGACGCATGCAAAATTGAGAGTTTTACAAATGGCATCTATGCAAATGGCTTGATTTTCCAAATTCCTTCCTTTCCCTCAAGTCT
>NW_012267293.1:937753-942845 GCF_000151885.1 Dipodomys ordii | reverse complement strand
GAAGGCCAGTGGGGAGGAGAGCAAGGGGGGACGAAGGCCAGTGGGGAGGGCAGCAGGGGGGGATGGAGGCCCGTGGGGAGGGCAGCAGGGAGGGCAGCGGCTCCCACACCAACCCGAGTGCAGTGTCAGGCACACGCTGGGGCACAAAGCTGGGAGCGGCCATCTTATCCCGGCCGGAGAAGCTGAGTCCATCTTCTAAGTCTGGATCCCTCTGCCCTTCCTTACTCCACGGGCCCGAGACCGGCTGCCGTGGCTGCCGCGCTCCGGCCTACGTGGGGCCTCACCTCGGGGGAGGAGCCGCTGCTCCTCGCATGGGCTTTCCGCACGGAAAGCGACCTTGCTGTGCTCACTTTGAGAGACAGGTGGCCGCTCCCTTCCCAGCAAAGTGAGCGGCGCTGTCTTCACGCCTTTGGTTTGAGGGGGTTGCCTTGTGTGTTCTGGCCAGGGGGGTAGGATTTGGGGTCAGGTATGGTCATGTGATCGTGGTGGGATTTGGGGGTCAGGGGCATTGGCTGTGTTATCCTGGTAGTATTTGGGGGTCAGGGCATTGTCTGTGTTATCCTGGTAGTATTTGGGGGTCAGGGGTGTCTGTGGAGTAGTCGTGATGGGCGGGTGACAGGCGTGGGCCGCGTTGTAGACATCTGGAGCACTGGGAGGATTTCATGTCACAGATAGGATAAGGTCGTGGGCCCCGCAGCATGCAATTGCTTGACTTTTCCGATGCGTTGTGATTTTCCTGCTTCTGCAGCATAAATAAATCTCCCCACCTGTGCCCAGTGCCAGCTCTGCGCTCCCCTTTTCACACACCCTCCTGAGTAACCTGGGGAGACTCGGGCCGAAGCTCCCCGTGCCGGCGCCTGGGTCTCCCGTGTGGCCTGGCACCACAGCAGGGCCGTGTGCACTGCCATCTGTGCCCAGGACTGCCCTACAAACGTCTGTTCTCAAAGGTGCCAACGATGCTCTGTTCCCTTTCAGAGCCTGGAAGCCTTTCACTGAAAGTCCAGCCAATTATCTCCTGCAATTCTAACTGATTTGTTGAAGAGAACTTTGCATCCTTGGCTGGGTTTAAAAGCTGCAGAGCCCAGTGCATTCATCTCCACTCCACCCTGAGGACTCTGATAAGAGCTCCACCACACCGCGGCCGCGCCAGCTGGAGCCCAGCCCTCCCTCACGGGGCAGTGCACGCTCGGCTCCCTCAGAAGTGACACAGAATGACGGCCGGAGTGGGCGAAGCACAACGAATCCTAGTTTCTTTTTAGATCCCATTTGCATTTTTTAGAGAGAGAGGCTGTCTGTGGAAGCTTCCTGAGCACGGGGCACACGGGGCCCTCCCCCCTTCACTGCAATTTATCTTAAAAGGATCCTGCCCAGAAGACTGAGGTGTCCTGCTACCTGCCAAAATGGAATATGGCCGTGAGAGCTCGGTGCCCGCAGGAGTGGCAGCCCAGGGGGAGGCTTCCAGCGTGGTCTGCACACAGCCTCTGTGCGTCTGCCAGGCTCCGGTTTCCACGGGAATAGCAGTGTAAACCCTGCTGCCAAGACAGGGGTGGTCGTGGGCAGTGGCAGAGTTACTTCGCCTTCCCCCAGTTCTCACTTTCCACCCGCACAGCCTCCCTCCCCTGGGTGTGCTCACACGGACGGGGCTGGGACTGGCCCCGCGGAGGCCCCTGTGCCCGGGGCTCACCGGGCGGCCCTGACCCTGCAGCCGCCTGGGCAGCACCTGGCCCTGGGGCCTCTGTTCTGGCTCGCTGATGCCCGGGGCAGAGGCTCTCGGGCCCTGCAGGTGAATTCTGGGTCTGGCTGCTGTTGCTCCAGCCATCCAAGCCCCTCCGAGCATTTCCTCTGCTGGTGCAGAGTCAGCGGGGCCAGTCCTGGGTTCTGGCCAGTGCTGCTGCTGAGGGTCCAAGACCAGGGTGCACACAGCCACCCACTGCTCTGGAAGACTCGCTCTGTGTTCTGTTTCTTGTTCTAGGGTCCTGGTCACCCTGGAGTCTGAGTGGAGCTGGTTTGGAGCCCTGGGGATCTTTCTCCGTGGCAGTCCATGGAGAAAGGGGCACTTGGTTCTCCTTTGTAGCCCCTCAACTCTGTCTCTGAGTTACCCTGTTCTCCTCATACAGTGACGGGGCGGGGGACAGGCCAGTTCGGCTTCACCTTGTGGCCCTCTCCTATGTCCCATGTTCCCATGAGAAGGGAACACGGGACCCCCATGGGGAAGGCTCCCTGATCTTAGGGTCCCTGGAGCCTTGTCTTCTTAAGCTACCATGAAGAGCATGGTGGCCCGGCCCACCTTCCCAGCCTGGACAGGATGGCCTGCAGATGGCCAGCATCTCACCGGGAGGAGCCCGTGGGACAGGGCAGCGCAGGGCAGGTGTGCCAGGGTGGCTCCCTCCACAGTCAGGTGACTCACCACCATCCCATCCAAACTGATGTTGAACTGGAGAAGTGGCCCTCTCTGCAGGAGTCTCAAGCATTGGTAGAAAGCTGAGTCTGAGTCTCTGGCACAGGGCATCCTCTGCCCCGGTGCTGCAGATGGCCAGCAGGTGACGGTCTCTGCACAGACTCGTGCCTGTGGCCAGCATGGACAGCACTTACAGGGTGGACACAGGAGCTTGGGTAGCTCAAGTACACGGCTCCATCTGCTTGCTCACCCCCCTCCGCCCAGGAACAATGGGGAGCAATGTGACTGGGCCAAAGACTCTCAAGGTGCTGATCCTTCAGAGGCCACTGCCTGCCGGCCTGTGGAGAGACCGCGGGAGCCGCTTCCACCTGCAAGCTGGCTTTTATTTTTCCAGTCCAGTTGTGCTGGCCTCCAATGGCAATCCTCATACCTCAGCCTCCTGAGTTGCTGGGGTTACAGGTGTGAGGCATCGGCGCCCGACACTGCCTCCTATTTTAAAATGTGTCTGAGCCCCACAGGCTGGGGTGCTCTGGGCAGCGGGGGCACGAGGGACAAGCTTGCCCCACGCCTCTCTGTGAGGCACCAACGCCGAGCGCGGAGGCCTGCGGTCGGGGGTGGAAGCCAGCCCAGCGCGGAGGCCTGCGGTCGGGGGCGGAAGCTGAGCGCGGAGGCCTGCGGTCGGGGGCGGAAGCGGTCCCCGCCCCGGCCGTGGCTGGCTCTCATGGTATGCCTGGTTTGCTGACGATGGCATGTTGGCCGTGTGGGTGTTCCACGCTGGTGCCGCTCACCTTCGCCGCACCCCTCACGCCTCTGTCCCTGCAGCGTGCCCCCCAAGCCCCCAGCGGCCCCGTGGCTCCGCTCCCCCGGTGCTCATCTGTGTCTCTGCCCGCTTAACGCTGTCCACTGCGTGCTCGCCTCACTTAGAACCAAAAGTCGCGCTTAGTCTCAGTAGAAAGGTGAAGTGTGGAGTCCAGTCTCGAGCATGGGGAGCCGTGCCGGGCTCGGCCCCGCGCCCGCCGCACGCGGGGCCGCTGTGCTGCGGCTGACCTGTGCGCACCATGGACCTGTGCGCACCGCGGGCCTGTGCGCACCACGGACCTGTGCTCACCGCGGGCCTGTGCTCACCACGGACCTGTGCTCACCGCGGGCCTGTGCTCACCACGGGCCTGTGCTCACCACGGGCCTGTGCTCACCACGGGCCTGTGCTCACCATGGACCTGTGCTCACCATGGACCTGTGCTCACCGCGGGCCTGTGTTCACCATGGGCTGCTGCCGGAAGTGGCGCTGTGGAGCAAGTGCTCGCGCGCTCGCCTTGCGCTGAAGAGCTGGGGACAGCGCCAGGCCCAGAGTTCAGGCCCCAGACTGACCAAACAATAAAAAATAGGTCTAATAGAAAGGGCTGCACGGAGAGCAGCACTAGAGCTGGGCTCGCTGGGCACTCATCGCACAGCCACCCGCCCGGGGTGAAGCGTGCCAGAGAGCGGTTGTGGGCCTCCCTGTGCCCCGAGCCAGCCACGGTGCGGACGCCTGCCCGGGCCATGCACAGGGCAGGGCCTGCGGTGAGGACGCCTGCCGGGGCCACGCACAGGGCAGGGCCTGCGGTGCGGACGCCTGCCGGGGCCACGCACCGGGGCCTATGGTGCGGACGCCTGCTCGGGCCACGCACCGGGCAGGGCCTGCGGACTCACAGCAGCAACTGAGTCTCAGAGGTGGTTGCAGTGCGTGTGCTGTGTGCAGCTTCGGGGCCGCCCAGCTCCCGCCACAGCCATGCTCAGCTCAGGCAGAGCTCAGTGCCCTCCAGGGCTCGGGCTGGGCCCGGAGAGTCCCCACACAACCCCCCTGCTGGACAGCAAGGCTCTGGGATGCAGACTCTGTTGCCTTCCAGGGAAAAGGAAGGACAGAAGTCCAGGAAGCTAGAACAGGGCTGGGAGGGGCTGGGGGGCCTTCCCTCCACCCTCCCTGGGGCTGGGGACCCCTGGCAGAGTGGGGGCCGGCCCTTCCCCCCACACACAGCTAGCTCTGTCCTGCTCATGTCCCTCACGGCGGCAGCTAGGACCCATGAGGACCAGGGCCTGGGCACCCTACCGAGGCCTGGGTGTGGGTCCCAGGGCCGGGGCCAGGATTAAAGTCTAAGCTCCTTGGCCATCTGCGCCTCCCAGTGGCTTCGGGGATCCATCCACGCGGGGCCCATTCATGCGGCGGGATTTCTAGGCACTGTGTCTACCACATCTGTTCTGGAGCCAGCTCTAAAAATAACCAGGCCAAATAACACGGTGGTTCAGATAAGCCTTTAGGGGTATTCTCTGTGGCTTCAAAGCTTCTCAGCGCCAATTGTTGAGGAGAAAAGGGTTCTGCCCTGGGCTCTGGCTGCTGGCAGAGGTCTCGGGCAGCCAGCAGATGATGAATGCCACACTCAAGCGAAACCCAGGCTGGCGCTTCAGAAACAAACGCTGTATTGTATGTGATCATGTCAGCCAAGGCAGGGCCCTGGGGAATCTTGTTAACATCTTTGACTCAGGGCTGGGAAGGTGGCTCAGTGGTAGAGCGCTTGCATTGCATGCATGAGGCCCTGGGTTCGATTCCTCAGCACCACATAAGCAAAAAGAAAAAAGCCGGAAGTGGCGCTGTGGCTCAAGTGGTAGAGCGCTAGCCTTGAGCTGAAGAGCTGAGGGACAGCACCCAGGCCCAGAGTT
>NW_012267293.1:932409-936483 GCF_000151885.1 Dipodomys ordii | reverse complement strand
CAGGGCAGGGACTGGGCAGGCAGGGCAGGGCCAGGGCAGGGCCAGGGCAGGGACTGGGCAGGCAGGGCAGGGCCAGGGCAGGGCCAGGGCAGGGACTGGGCAGGGAGGGCAGGGCCAGGGCAGGGCAGGGCCAGGGCCAGGGCAGGGCCAGGGCCAGGGCAGGGACTGGGCAGGGCCAGGGCAGGGCCAGGGCAGGGCAGGGCCAGGGCAGGGCCAGGGCAGGGCCAGGGCAGGGCAGGGACTGGGCTCTGGTCATGGTTTCTGCCCACGCCAGGTCTGCAGAGCTCGTAGCGAAAGTCCCGCATGTCAGCCTAAAACAGAAGATGTCTTCATTCATGGAGCTCCAATACATGGAATGCTCTAGAACGTCCAGATGAGATTACAGATGAGAAGAACTCAGGCAGAGGAAGGTGACGGAGCTACGCCCTCCTTGCCGGTGATGAGCAGGGCTGGCAGAGTGGGGTTTGAACCGAGGCCCTGGTCTAAGCTCAGCCACCTTGCAGTGGTGCCCGGCCATCTGCACCGGGCGCTTGTTCATTCAGATTTCAGGTCTTCAGCGTTAATATGGTGTCTGTACAGAATGCCACCTCTCCGAGCTCATGGAAGTGCCACAAGCATCAAAGGAAGACTTTCTGGAACTGCTTTGTAAAAAGTGCTAAGTAAATATTACCAATCGCACGCACTTGTTAAAGATAAATAGTAGATAAGAAATGTCAGCCACCAAGAGCTGCACTGTGAACCTTGGAGTTCATGAATGCCCACCTTAACCAAGTAAAGGGCTCTCGCAACTGCAGGCTTCTGAGAACACCCTGACACACTGTTCTTTCCCCTAAATTACTGTAAGAAGCTGCAAGCACCCAGTGTTCGAATTGAGTGGGATCTCATATTAGCTCACGTTGCTCAGTCCGCGTGGGAGCTAACCCGGACTCCTACAGCTTCTGCACAATTCCCCGCAGAGTGAGTCATGCAGACGTGAAGTCCTCCTTTGTGCTTTGTACCGTCTCCGTGGTTCTCCAGTCTGTGGTCAGCATGCCTGAGGGTCACACAGCGGTGTGAGTCTGCCTTCTGTAGAGCGTGGCTGTGGGACGGCAGGTGAAGTGCGGCCGCGTGTGGCTCCGACAGCCCACACCTCCCTGGAGGCCTGGGCCTCGGGGCTGGGGCAGGAGCCGCGGCCCGCAGGGCCTGGCAGAGCGCGTGTCACCGCAGACCGCGTGCGGCTCCGACAGCCCACACCTCCCTGGAGGCCTGGGCCTCGGGGCTGGGGCAGGAGCCGCGGCCCGCAGGGCCTGGCAGAGCGCGTGTCACCGCAGGGCCTGGCAGAGCGCATGTCACCGCAGGGCCTGGCAGACCGCGTGTCACCGCAGGGCCTGGCAGAGCGCGTGTCACCGCAGGGCCTGGCAGAGCGCGTGTCACCGCAGGGCCTGGCAGACCGCGTGTCACTGCAGGGCCTGGCAGACCGCGTGTCACCGCAGGGCCTGGCAGAGCGCGTGTCACTGCTGCTCGAGGCACGTGCTGTCTGCCGGAGACGGGGCACCATCCCCGCAGACGTGAGTGGCATCCCGCCCCAGGTCAGTGGGGTCCCCGCTGCCCCTCACCTGACCTGGCTCCTGTCGCCACAGGCCTGGGGCAGGCCCTCGGTTGAGGCTATGATTGCTATCCAGACCTCAGACCTCTCGAATCGCAAACCCATTACGTCCTAAGGGCCGGGCCATGGTAGAAGCAGAACTCCGACCCACAGCTGCAGCAGTCTGCCTGAGATATCTCTGAAGGACAACCCCGGGCAGGCAGCACACAATCAACAATGGACGCTTCCTCGATGTGTCCCTTCTTCTACCAGGACCAGCCCTGCACGTGCAGGAGAGCCTCCGGCCTTGCCTGCCCTTCCATGCCCACCCTCCCCCCAAACCTTCCTATCCTCTGCTCCAGTCTGCCAAACTGCCGGGGCAGGCTCCTGCGAACCATCCTTGCTTGTTCTCGCTTGGTGGGTCTGGGCGGCTCTCCATGCATCAGAGACCTTGCTGCCCGTGCTATGGAGACAGGACCTTGTGTGGCCTGCTGGGCAGGCCCTGACTCGGCCCTTAACCGTCTTGTTCACGCTGGATCCTGAGATCAGGGTTTATCTGGACTAGCCGCAGCCGGGGACGCAGCCTGGAGGATCCCGTCAATCACTGCTTTTCACAGGCCTCCACGTAGGGCGTGCCAGCTTCCTAGAGCAGGTCCTGACCGCTCCTTCCCACAGGAGCATCTCGCAGGCACTCGGGGGGGGGGGACGAGAGCCTGGTCCGGGCCGGCTCTCCTCACGGTCATGTCCCACCATTGTGTCCTCTTCCTGACCCCGGTGTCCTCTCTCGACTCTCAGCTCTGAGTCCTGAGGGTGAGGCAGGGCACGGCCCTGCAGGAGCCTTGAGGCTTGGTGGCTGCGGTTCATGTCCAGGATGCAGCAGGCCTCGGGTGACTGGGGCCGGGATGGCCACCGAGAACGCCGTGCAGAGACCCACGCCTCAGTCCTCCCCAGCTCTGCGGGGCTCACCGCGTTGTGGTGTCCCCAGCTCGGCGGCCCAGCTCTGGGGGTATCACAGAGAGGGCCAGTGTCACCAGCCAGCATCTGTCCAGCTCAGCCAGGTTACTGCAGGTAGCTCTTCCTCGGGAGGGGGCTGGGTAGCCACGCAGGGGTCTCCCTCAAGCTCCTCTTCAGCTGGGCAGCCCCCTGTGCCCATCTCTCCCCGGGAGGGCCTTGGCGGCCAGGGCATGCACATCCCAACAGCAGAGGAATTCTTTGTTAGGGAACATCAACCAGTCTCTTGCTCCTCGATCTCTTCAAACTGCATCCCAAACCAGCTGCTTGTTAGGGGATGTGCACCGAGTGTAAATCCTCGTCAGGTCAGCTGAGTTCTGAACTGGATTCTCTCCAAAGTCCCTGCCATGTATGTGGAATGTGCGTGAAGTGGGGGAGGGAGCTCCAGGACCCGGGAAGACTTTGGGACGGTCCTCCCCGACCCCTGGCCATAGGAGCACCTGCATGCATGAACTTCCCAGCAGAAAGCTGCCTGGACGAAGACACAAGACTCCTCACCCAGTACTTGGGAGCACCTGAGTACCACTGTGAGGAGCACCGTGAGGAGCACTGCGGGGTCACCCGTGAGGAGCACCATGAGGAGCACTGTGAGGACGAAGACACAAGACTCCTCACCCAGTACTTGGGAGCACCTGAGTACCACTGTGAGGAGCACCGTGAGCAGCACTGTGGGGTCACCCGTGAGGAGCACTGTGAGGAGCACCGTGAGGAGCACCTGTGTGGAGCACCTGTGAGGAGCACCTGTGTGAAGCATTGTGAGGAGCACCGTGAGGAGCACCTGTGTGGAGTACCTGTGTGGAGCACTGTGAGGAGCACCTGTGAGGAGCACCTGTGTGGAGTACTGTGAGGAGCACCTGTGAGGAGCACCTGTGTGGAGCAGCTGTGTGGAGCACCTGTGAGGAGCACCTGTGAGGAGCACCTGTGTGGAGCACCGTGTGGAGCACCTGTGAGGAGCACCTATGAGGAGCACCGTGAGGAGCACCTGTGTGGAGCACCGTGAGGAGCACCTGTGAGGAGCACCATGTGGAGCATCTGTGAGGAGCACCTGTGTGGAGCACCTGTGAGGAGCACCGTGAGGAGCACCTGTGTGGACCACCGTGAGGAGCACCGTGTGGAGCACCGTGAGGAGCACCTGTGTGGAGCACCGTGAGGAGCACCTGTGTGGAGCACCTGTGAGGAGCACCGTGTGGAGCACCATGAGAAGCACCTGTGTGGAGCACCGTGAGGAGCACCTGTGTGGAGCACCTGTGAGGAGCACCTGTGTGGAGCACCTGTGTGGAGCACCTGTGAGGAGCACCTGTGTGGAGCACCTGTGTGGAGCACCGTGAGGAGCACTGTGAGGAGCACCTGTGAGGAGCACCTTGTGGAGCACCTGTGTGGAGCACCTGTGTGGAGCACCTGTGTGGAGCACCGTGAGGAGCACCTGTGAGGAGCACCTGTGAGGAGCACCTGTGTGGAGCACCGTGAGGAGCACCTGTGAGGAGCACCTGTGTGGAGCA
>NW_012267293.1:927436-932064 GCF_000151885.1 Dipodomys ordii | reverse complement strand
GTGAGGAGCACCTGTGAGGAGCACCTGTGTGGAGCACCGTGAGGAGCACCTGTGTGGAGCACCGTGAGGAGCACCTGTGTGGAGCACCTGTGAGGAGCACTGTGTGGAGCACCATGAGAAGCACCTGTGTGGAGCACCGTGAGGAGCACCTGTGTGGAGCACCTGTGAGGAGCACCTGTGTGGAGCACCATGAGGAGCACCGTGAGGAGCACCTGTGTGGAGCACCTGTGTGGAGCACCGTGAGGAGCACCTGTGTGGAGCACCTGTGAGGAGTACTGTGAGGAGCACCTGTGAGGAGCACCGTGAGGAGCACCTGTGTGGAACACCTGTGTGGAGCACCTGTGTGGAGCACCTGTGAGGAGCACCGTGAGGAGCACCATGAGGAGCATCGTGAGGAGCACTGTGCACCTCCCTGCACCTCCCCTTCTCCGTGGAGAGAGGAAGAGGAGGGACACTTCCCTCGGGAGTGAAGGGGTTGGAAGTTGGTTTTATAGACATGGTCGTGGCTAACCTCTGCACTGGAAGCAGTCTGGCCTCGGGTCCCCTCACACCCATGAGGCCTGACTGGAACCGGCCACATCTGCACAGGGACCGGGAGGAGCAGAACCAGCACCACAGAGAGGACACATAGCAGGTACTTTTATTTTGCAAAGGCTCATGCTGGCCCCAGCATGGCATGGGGATTCAGGCCGTGTGCGGAGGAGATGCTTCGGGGTGCGTGGTTGAAGGACTCGGAGTCCGGCCCCAGACCGGCAGGATGGAGGTCAGGGCTGGCCTGGCTGGCTGGGCAGGAGGGTGCTGGCCCCCAGACACGAAGTCTGCACCCCGTCCTGCCGGGGTGGGGGCCCTCAGAGCTCACAGCCAAGTTTGGGGCCAGCGCCCCTGGGGCTCCTCAGAGGGTCACTCCGGACGCTGACGCTGGTCCGCAGGGGACTCGAGCTGGTCTCTCCCCGCGCGCCCTCGTGTGGGGCGTCACGCAGCCCTGGTCAGGCGCGCTGCTCACACCATGGTCATGACCTTCAGGGCTGTGGGCTGGAACCTGCGGATCTTTTTCTTCAGGGCCTTGGAGGCCTTGATGCGGCACAGCTTGGGCATGGGGGGCAGGGGCGGCCTGGCCCCCCTCCAGGCCTTCGGGAGGGGCAGGGGGGCCTCCCCAGGCCAGGCCGGTCGCCCGCACAGGGCCCCGGCCCCGCCGGCTGGGGGGCTGCTGCTGCTGCTGCTCTGGACGCAGCAGTCCACATCGCTGCTGCTGGACTCCTGGTCCCCAAAGCAGTTGGTGGTGTGGTCACTGGCCGCCTCCTCCTCCTCCTCCTCCTCCTCGCTGGTCTCGGCGATGGTGGACGGGCGCTGATGGGCGCCCTCGGCCGAGGGCTCCCAGGGCTCCGACTCGCCCCTGGCACAGGCATCCTGCCGGGCCAGCGCAGGCCTGCTTTGGGCCCCGGGACCACTTGCTTTCCTTGTGACGGACCTGGGTCGGGGGGCTCCCGTGTCGGGCTCCAGGCAGCTGGCAGGGAGGCCCCCGGCTGAGATCTCCACCGTGGACCGCCACCTGCGCTGCTTTCTCCTGGAGGCCGCCCCGAGGGGCGCAGCCTCCCCCAGGAACAGGGCGTGGGAAGCCACATGGTAACCTTCCTGCGGGGCCACCACCAGGGGGACGGAGAGGGGCACGGGGTAGAGGGTGGACTCGGAGCAGGACCGCCCTGGAGCCTCCCTGGCCAGCATGGGCCTCCTCCGCGGGCCCCCACCGGGGGGTCTGTGCGGGGGGTCCCACGCCGGGGGCAGCGCAGGGGCAGCGTGGGAGACCCAGTGTCTTTCCGGCAGTGCCGGCGGCGGCCTCCCGGGCCGCGGCACCCCGTCGCCGGCCCTGATCCTGACACTCATGGCCTGGGGCTGTGGGAGGCTGGCCGGCAGCACTGGGCACGCGTCACCCACAGCGCGGGCTGGGCGGACCAAAGGCCCCGGAGGCAGAGGAGGGCTCCCACGGCTCCTCTCCGCGGAGGGCAATGGGGCACAGCCGGGGCCTCGGTCGCCATGGCCCTGCCGAGCCTGGGTGCAGACAGAGGGGCCCACCGTGGACTCCCCGTCCACAGAGCAACCCCAGGGCTTGGGCCTGTCCTCTGGGGGGCTGTCGGAGGAGAGGGAGTCCGTGGGAGACCCAAGCCCCTGCTGCCCGGGGCCATCTCTGCCGGCAGCCCTGCCCCGCGCCATCCTGTGCGCATCCTCTCCTGGGGTGCACCCCGGCTTCTCAGGCCGACCACCACCTCCTGACGGCTGGCCGGCTAGCTGCTGTGGGGAGGGGGGTGTGCTGCGTCTCGGGGGCACCTGTACCCCCACAACACCCCTCTGGGGGACCCTTTGGCCCCTCAGATTCAGCAGCCTGTTGATGTAGGCCCCAGCCGTGCCCGGCTCGTAAGAGGGCCCAGCCTGCGTCCTACTCAGACTTCGGGAGCTTAAAGGGGGTGTCTTGGGGGGTGACTGGCTGACAGGTTGCGGGGTCTCCTTAGTGGGAGCAAACAGGGGGCTCTGCAGCGCCACGGCGTGCAGAGGGCTGGGGTACAGGTACACCTCCTGGCCGCCCCTGGCCACCAGGTCACACTGGTACGTGGGGTCCAGGGCATCTATCCCCTGGCAGGAGGAGGCAGAGGTGTTGTCTGGGCCAGTGCCGTGGAGCCCCAGGTCGACTGGGAGCACTCTCTCAAGGTCACCTAGGAAAGGATGCATAAACAGATCAACAAGGAGAATTCCAGTTCCCTATCCCTCCTCTCCCACAGGAAGCAGCAAGTCTTGCCTCCATCTAAGATGGTCTCTGTGCATAGTAATCCCTGCTCCTTCATCTGCCAGAGATGGCCTGTGCATGCATACTGATCCCTGCTCCTGTCAGAGGTGGTCTCTGTGTGTGCATATTGATCCCTGCTCCTACTGTCAGAGGTGGTCTCTGTGTGTGCATATTGATCCCTGCTCCTTCTTCTGCTGTAGCTGGCCTGTGCATGCACACTGATCCCTTCTCCTTCATCTGCCAGAGATGGCCTGTGTGTGTGCATACTGATCCCTGATCCTTCCTCTGTTAGAGGTGGCCTGTGTGTGCATACTGATCCCTGATCCTTCATCAAAGATGGCTTGTGTGTGCATATTGATCCCTGCTCCTTCCTCTATCAGAGGTGGCCTCTGTGTGTGCATACTGATCCATGATGCTTCATCAAAGATGGCCTGTGTGTGCATACTGATCCCTGCTCCTTGGGAGCAGAAGGAGCCATCTCTGCTCCTCACATTACCGTAGCCCTGAGCCCTCCAGAGACCAATGCCTGCATCTGAACAGGCATAAAGGTTCCCAGGCTCCTGGGAGTGGATCTGGGAACTCTCACTACACCCAGGCCCAACTCGTGTCTTGTGCCTTAGGTTGGAAATAAAATGAAACCCAAGTGGCATCTTTCCCTTTGAGGACAAGGTGAAGGAGCTAAGTGAGCTGTCTATAAACTCTGCTTGAACCTAGACTTCAAACCCTGCTAATTAGGGGCTTTGGTGGACTTAAACCCGCAGGTTTTCTGATGTCCAATTTAAACAAGAAAGCCAGATTCCTGGCGCAGCCCACCTGCAGCGAGGCCGATGCACTGCCTCCTCCTCCCTGTGGTGCTGCATGGGGTGCGTCTGCCTCATCCTCCCTGTGGTGCTGCATGGGGTGCGTCTGCCTCATCCTCCCTGGGGCTGGGGGGATGTCTCTGCCATCTTCTCACACATGACTCTCCCATCATTGCCCGACTCTCTTACCTGTAGACACCGGCCTGGGCCGGAACACTTCCCAGGGCTGGCCTGTATCCTCAGTTCTGTCCAGGGGCCTGGTGCCTTCTTTGGTGAGCTGGGGCCTCCACGCTGGCACCGTGGTCTCATCTGCAGACCTGGGCCGCCAGTCCCCCATGCCGGGCCTGGCTTTGGCGGGCTGGAAGACAGGCAGCCAACTGCCCAGAGACGGGGAGAGGCGGTCGCTGCACACAGAGGCACAGGAGGTGGACAGGGAGCAGGAGCCCACGTCGCTCAGCTCGTAGAAGCCTGGACAGAGCCAACAGAGGCCGGTCAGTGCACAAGGGCTAGGCCTTCCATCCAGAGGACACGTTCTCTTGTGCTGGCTCAGGGAGGCGTGAGGGGCCCTGAGAAGGGGAGGCTGGGGACAGGCCTAGGGCAGGAATGTTCTGGATTTTCTGTAACTGTTTGTGCTAGTGTGTGCGGGTCAGATCAGCTGCACCTGAGGTTGCTCATCCCTTCCTCAGCCAGTGGGTTCTACACACGGACATGTGACCACTGACTGCAAAATGGGGGTGGCGAGTGTCCCTCCTCTCCCTAGCCTAGGTGCCTTTACATGAGTCTGCAGGCACACAGGGGGACACTCCAGGACCCCTCAGTCTCTCGCCTGGGTGCCCAGCCCAGAGCTAACTGCAGAGCAATATGTGGACAGTGCTTGTGGTGGGTAGACACGCAGCTGGCCAAGCAAACCCATCTCCAACCGTGTGTCCTGAGACACAGGCTGCACTGCCGAGTGCTGCACGGGCAGAGAAAGCAGGAGGGGCCCGAGCCAGGCTGGCTGCGCCGCACCCGCTGCTGCTACGCCCCCCCCTGCTGCCCCCCTGCCCCCCAGG
>NW_012267293.1:926720-927312 GCF_000151885.1 Dipodomys ordii | reverse complement strand
GGCCCGAGCCAGGCCGGCTAAGCTGCACCCGCTGCTCCTACGCCGCCCCCCCCGCCCCCCAGGACCTCCAGACAGGGCAGTGAGCAAGAGGAAAAGACTTGTTTGAGTCTCGACACCTTACTCAAACCTCAGACTGAAATGCAGGCTTAAATACTCATAGGTTCTTGTGGTCTATAAAATGGCACACATGTCCTCCAAGAGTATCCAGCATAAACGGAGCCAGCGCGCTGCCTCGGTCCAGGAAGAGCTGAAAAGTCATGGGTTCTGTTCCGTCAGAAGACCGTGTTTCCCAATTTACATATATACATATATGTATATCATACGCCCCCATGCCCCTTCAACACACTTAGATAGACGCATTTCAGTTTTGAGTTCTTTGATCAGATACACTTTTCCAGGCTTACTACCAGTTCCTTGGCTTTGAACGCAGCCTGAGAACAGAGGCGGGGTCTGCGGGGTGGCAGCGCACAGCTCCACCCCGGCGGCGAGGCCGCACCGGCTGGCCACTGGTGCGTGCAGGCAGGGCCTTCAGGCAGGGCCCTCAGGCGGGGCCCTCAGGCAGGGCCTTCAGGCGGGGCCTGCAGGCAGGGCC
>NW_012267293.1:913570-914420 GCF_000151885.1 Dipodomys ordii | reverse complement strand
CACGCGTGTCAGGAGCCGGGCTGTGCATTCACACGTGTGTCACTAGCTGGGCTGTGCATTCCCACGCGTGTCACTAGCTGGGCTGTGCTTTCACACGCGTGTCACTAGCTGGGCTGTGCATTCACACAGGTGTCAGGAGCCGGGCTGTGCATTCGCACGCGTGTCAGGAGCCGGGCTGTGCATTCCCACGCGTGTCACTAGCTGGGCTGTGCATTCCCACGTGTGTCAGGAGCCGGCTGTGCATTCCCACGCGTGTCAGGAGCCGGGCTGTGCATTCCCACGCGTGTCACTAGCTGGGCTGTGCATTCACACGTGTGTCAGGAGCCGGGCTGTGCATTCACACACGTGTCACTAGCTGGGCTGTGCATTCCCACGTGTCACTAGCTGGGCTGTGCATTCACACGTGTGTCAGGAGCCGGGCTGTGCATTCCCACGCGTGTCACTAGCTGGGCTGTGCATTCACACGTGTGTCAGGAGCCGGGCTGTGCATTCACACGTGTGTCAGGAGCTGGCTGTGCATTCCCACGCGTGTCACTAGCTGGGCTGTGCATTCCCACGCGTGTCAGGAGCCGGGCTGTGCATTCACACGTGTGTCAGGAGCCGGCTGTGCATTCCCACGCGTGTCACTAGCTGGGCTGTACATTCACACGTGTGTCAGGAGCCGGGCTGTGCATTCACACGTGTGTCAGGAGACGGCTGTGCATTCCCACGCGTGTCACTAGCTGGGCTGTGCATTCACACGCGTGTCAGGAGCCGGGCTGTGCATTCACACGTGTGTCAGGAGCCGGGCTGTGCATTCCCACGCGTGTCAGGAGCCGGCTGTGCATTCCCACGCGTGTCACTAGCCGGG
>NW_012267293.1:907921-913520 GCF_000151885.1 Dipodomys ordii | reverse complement strand
CAGGCAGGGCCTTCAGGCAGGGCCTTCAGGCGGGGCCTTCAGGCGGGGCCTTCAGGCGGGGCCCTCAGGCGGGGCCCTCAGGCGGGGCCTTCAGGCGGGGCCCTCAGGCGGGGCCTGCAGGCAGGCTGCTGCTGGTCTGGGCGCTGGCCGTACCTGAGCTGGGCCTACTGTCGCTGTCCAGGGCTTCGCAGGCCGGCCGGCACACATCCAGCTGCAGCTCGCTGATCTGCTGGTCCAGCTGGTCCAGGTGGGTCTTTAGGCCGGCATCCTGCCGCCTCAACCGGGACTAAGCCGGGGAGGAAAGAGAGAGTGAGCAAGCCAAGCCCAGAGGTGAGGTCAGGTGTGAGTACGACCTGCACTCTCGGATGCCCCAGAAGCTGGGAGCTGCCCCTGAATGGGGAAGCAATCCCCTGCTGAACTGGCCCTGCTCACCACGCGCACACACACATTTGCACACACATGCACACACACTACAGGAAGAGTCCACTGGCCCTGCTCACCACGCGCACACACACATTTGCACACACATGCACACACATGCACACACACTACAGGAAGAGTCCACTGGCCCTGCCCACCACACACACACACATTTGCATACACATGCACACACTACAGGAAAAGTCCACTGGCCCTGCCCACCACACACACACACACACATGCACACACATGCATACACACTACAGGAAAAGTCCACTGGCCCTGCCCACCACACACACACACATGTGCACACACTACAGGAAAAGAGTCCACTGACCCTGCCCACCACACACACACACACACATTTGCACACACATGCACACACACTACAGGAAGAGTCCACTAGCCCTGCCCACCCCACACACATCTGTGCACACGTGCACACACATGCACATGCTACAGGAAAAGAGTCCACTGACCCTGCCCACCACACACACATCTGTACACACGTGCACACACACGCACATGTGCACACACTACAGGAAAAGAGTCCACTGGCCCTGCCCACCATGCACACACACGTGCACACATGTGCACACACACGCACACACTTCAGTAAAGGGTCCACTGATGCCTGCCCACCACACACACACACACGTGCACACATACTACAGGAAAAGAGTCCACTGATGCCTGCCCACAACACACACGCACACACACACACATTTGCACACACGTGCACATACACTACAGGAAGAGTCCACTGGCCCTGCCCACCACACGCACACACACACACACACATGCACACACAAGCATATGCACACACACTTCAGGAAAGGGTCCACTGATGCCTGCCCACCACACACACACACATGCACACGTGCACTCACATGCATATGTACACACATACACTTCAGGGAAAAAGAGTCCCCTGACCCCTGCCCAGACACACATGCACACATACACACAAACATATGCATGTACACACATTCATAGTTTTCTCCAAGAAACTTAAAAACTTCATCTGCAATTTCTTTCATAAGAATGCAGAATAATGTGACTTGTGAAGCCACGTGGCCACACACAGACCTCAGTAGCGGAGCAGAGGGGACCTTAGTACCGACTTGCTTGCTTTTATTTCCAGGTAAGAATTTACTTGGTATGGTGATGCTCTTCACAGCTGCCCTTGGGCTGTGACCCTTGGGGTGAGTGTGTCCTCGGGTGGGGGACAGGCCGACCCCTGCCCCTGACTCCATCTCCCTCTTCCAGCAGTGCTTCAACCCGACAGAGGTGAGAGGAGAGCGCTAGGGAAGGCAGCCCTGTGCGGGGCCTGGGCACTGCAGGTCAGGGAGTCCCGGCTCTGCCTGGAAAAGCCGCCCCAGGATCACACAGGACCACAGTCCCGGCTCTGCCCAAGTCTGCAGCACACCTGTGTGGGCTGTTGTTCATAGACCACAGCCTCTGCTCTGTGTCTACTCATCACCTACTTTTACGAACATGTGTGTATACACGCATGTCCACGTGTGTTATAGTAGACGTGAATGCATGTCTGGATACACACAGGCATGGGGACAGCATACGCATTGCATATGTCAAATGTACACTGAACTATACATGTAGTGAGGATGTGCTGATCTCTTTCTCCCAACTGGACAGTTTCCCCCCGTTTTCCAATTTATTGATTAACAATTACCTTGAGGATAGATAATTCATGGATGCAACTATATAGTTCATTCTATTTAAGAAAGTGCTCTTCTCCTTTGGCAGAAGTAGGGCTTGAACTCAGGGTGTTGTACATGCGGAAGGAGCTCTGCTACTTGAGCCACACACGTGATTGTTTCTAGGGAAGATCTGGCTTTCTGCCCACGTTCAGCCCGGACGGTGACCCTCTCATCGACACTCCTGGTGAATCAGGGTAGCGGGCACACGTCACCTTGCACAACTTTTCATTGGTTGATGTGAGGTATCATGATTCAGTTGTGCCTGGACTAGCCTCAAACGCAAACCTCCCAATCTCCACCCCCTGGGGAGTTAGAGGCCCATGTGTGAGTGGCTGTGTCCAGGGGGAGATTACATTTCTGTTGGTGATTTCAATGGAGAGATCGGCAGGCGTGGGAAGCAGATGGGGTGCTTTCCTGTTGATAGGAATCTCTTCAAGCCCCACCCCGACAGGGCGAGCTGGGGGCCGACCTCACTGCCTCATTTGTCTGAAATTCTCCCCCCGAGCCACCTCTGAGGTCTGAAGTCAGAGTCACAACATCAGCTGCAGATGTGAGCCAGGCAGGACCCGTCCCGAACAACCTCGTGTCCCCAACCCCACCCCAAACACCCTGGCTTCCCCATGCACACCTTCACAAGGGCAAGTGAGACGCAGCGCCGCCAGGTGCTGCAGAGCACAGACGGTGCGCGCGGCTCCCAGGAAAAAATTACTGAGAGTCACTAAGGCCTCATGTGGTCTTCCTAGACTCGGCTTTCCTTCTCACGACATCGCAGGGCTGCGGAACGGCACCCGTGCACGCATGCGTGCACACCACCCAGCTGCTCTGGGCTTAGCAAGGGTCCAGCTGGCCTCCAGACCGTTTCTGGTTAATCATTGAGCAGCTGACAGAGATTCCCAGGTGACTCTGGCCGGCCCTCGGGCCCCTCCCCTGTCCACGGGCCTGTGTCCAGGATTCTCAGCACCTCACAGGTGTTTCACACCGACCCCAGTTTGGAGCTTCTTACTCCTCCTTACAGAAATGTGTGCCTAGCACGGTTGCTGTGTTCCGGGAAGGGAGGGACAGTTCGGAGCCACCTAGAGCCCAATTCCTGAACTTTCAAGCAGAGGACAGCTTCTGCCCTGCGGAGGGCTGTGCTGCCTGCACTCCGCTCGCTCCACATGCCACGGACTGAGAACAGGCCAACTCTGGGGGTGGGGGGGGGAGACGGGCCTGAACCCGCCGGGGAGAGCTGGCATCCCCGTGCTGGCGTACAGCCGGCTGGCACGGCCGGCGCACCGCGGACTCTTACCCAGGAAGCGTCCTCAACCTGCCGTCCCAAGAGTGCACACAGAAAATGGCCTGGTTTGCGGCCTTCCCCTTTGGACAGTCCCACCAAAAAACAGAATGTCATGTTCAGAGGACAAAAATGAAGAGTGCCTTAGCATTCAGAGATGGCATCTAACACTCCCCCCTTTCCACGAGAGCTAGGAGTGGATGAAGGAAGCACTTCTGGCACGGAAGTAGACTTCACACCTCCTGCAGAACAGTTCCACGAAGCCCAGTGAAGGGCAGGCTCAGAGCCAAGGAGAAGGTGTCCCCCAGAGCGCGAAGTGGGTCCAAGGAAGACACCAGGGCCCAGTGTGGGCACAGCGGGTGGCTTGCTCAGCAGCCTTCGTTCTTGGGAAGGAGCTGTTATGAGCACTGCTCTCCCAACGAGTCAGGACCAGCATGGCGGCCACCGGAAAACTCTGCGGGTGAGATTTCCCTGTGGCTCTCCTCTGGCTTCCCTGCAGGCCCTGGCCCCTCGCCCAGAGGTGGCCGGAGCACCTGCTGGTGGAAGGCAGATGAACGCCAGGTTTGGAGCCATGGCTTTCCTCTTAAGGGCTCTGGGAGAGCTCCATCTTTTCCACAGTGCATCTGCGGCTGCTTTCTGGGAACCCCGAGTTCCCCTGAAAATGTGAGGCTCAGTCAGCTCTGCCCAGGACTGACTGACAGCCACAGAGTATGGAGTCAGAGGCCCCAGGGGCCTCCGCACAGGGAGACGGAAGGACTGAACTCATTTCTTTTTATTCAGCTCATTCCTTTGTCCCACAGAATCTGTTGGCACTCTCCTGGCAACTTCAGACGCTATTTAGAAGGCTGCCACCCAGGACAGCTTAAATCCCTAGAAAAGCCCGAGCGTGTCCCCACCGGAGGACTGTCTTCACACCTGGGGACAGGAGGCCGGGGGGGGGGGCTGCCCCAGCTCAAGTTCCTGGGCTGTAGCCCTGGGATTGCTTTCTGCACCAAAGAACCAGCTCTGCTCAGGATTTTTTTCCGCTGCAAGAAAAATGTAAAAGTGTGCAGCGCTGGCTGATGTCACCCTAATTCAATTCTTCTCTTTTGATCCATAATCCATTCCAAGAACAAAGTTTTGAGACAAAGTCTGCGTGTTCCTTCTGGTCTCCACACATTAAAAAAAAATTAAACAAAAAACCTGCTTGATCTCCTCCAAAAGATGACTTGCAATTAGAGGCTGAATACTCACAGCTCCAACTTGTACAAGACCGCAGCCAAGTTAAACATCAACTAGGTTCCAGCCCCTTGAAAATGAACGCTCTTGGCCTCTAACTGGCCTACAGGCTGCTGCGTCTGACCCAGGTCACAAAGGCAACGCAGCATAGCAGGTCCACACCTCACACCGGCCTCTGTGACTGGGAGGTATGTGAAGGGCCCCCCAGCCAGCCCAGCCAGCCCAGCCAGCCCCGTGGCCCAGCTGGAGCCTGGGCCCCCTCCCCCAGCTCCTCTGTGGTCACAGGGACACGTAGCAGGAGTCCAGCCTCTTCCAGACCCCGCACTTCCTGACCCTGAGTCCTCCCTTCCCCTCCCCTCCCCAGCAGGACTGAGCTAAGCCCAGAGGAACGGAACGCACAGCCTCACCTAGCAACTTGCTGCCACTTTAAAAAAAAAAAAAACCAGGACAGATCTAAATGCCTATTGTAAAAGAAATTTCACAGATGAACAGATGACTCAAAGACGTCCATAGCATTTTTCTTTTTCTTCTAAGAAATTGCAGCATTGCAAAAAAATATAATAAACCAGGTTTTTTTCTCTGACTCTAGTAAGTTACATGAAATTACCCCCTGAAGTAAGAGGCACAGGAGTAATTATGGGTGTCCTCACCCCGCAGGCCGGCGGAGGGGGGGGAGACAGAGAAGCCAGTGGAGAGAACCGAGGGCCCCTTTCCACCTCTTCCCAGGCCATGTGTCCGTCCTGGGGCCTGAGCCCAGAACCTCGGCGCCGTCCCTGGCCCAAGGCTGGCGCTCTCCCACCTGAGCCACAGCGCCACGTCCAGGCTTTTGGGTGGTTCGCTGGGGATCAGAGTCTCGCGGCCTTGCCTTCCCCGGGCTGGCTTTGAACCTGGGGAGCTGGGATCACAGGCTCGGCTCGGGCCCTGGTTTGCAGCTCTGATAACAAGTCACCGAGATGGATCGGCGGGG
>NW_012267293.1:899920-901163 GCF_000151885.1 Dipodomys ordii | reverse complement strand
AGCCGGGCTGTGCATTCCCACGCGTGTCACTAGCCGGGCTGTGCATTCCCGAGTGTGTCAGGAGCCGGCTGTGCATTCCCACGTGTGTCAGGAGCCGGGCTGTGCATTCCCACGTGTGTCAGGAGCCGGGCTGTGCATTCCCGAGTGTGTCAGGAGCCGGGCTGTGCATTCCCGAATGTGTCAGGAGCCGGGCTGTGCATTCCCACATGTGTCACCAGCTGGGCTGTGCATTCCCACGTGTGTGTGTGCGCGTGTCTGCTCTGGGGACCTCCCTGCCTTTTTGGTTTGTGTGCGGGAGTGCGGGTGGGGGGCTTCAGCTCAGGGCCTTGCTGTTTTTGGCTTTTTTACTCGAGGCTGGTGTTTTACGCTTGCGCCTCGCCTCCGCTTCTGGCTTTGCTTCTCTGTTTTTTTGGACAGTAAGGAGCTCACAGACTTTTATGTCAGCATCTCAGCCTCCCGAAAAGCTCCGATAGAAAGTGACCGGAGTCACTTCCAGAACATCTTCCGCCTCGCACAGAGGAAGCCCTGCCCCCCTTAGCTGTCAGCCTCGGCCTCCAGAGTCGGGTCCCGCCCGGGACTCTGCGGAGCCTCCATTAGGAAGTGGGGACAGGCTGCCCGGCGCCTTGATGCCGGAGCTTTGGTTTGGAGGGACGACTTGGGAGCACTGGCTGTGGCGTCAGAGCCTTGTTCCTTTCCGTGGTGGGAGAGTATCCACTCCTGGCTACGACTGTGCTCCTTGGCTCACCTGGGTGAGCACTGGGCTGTGTCCCCGGAGGGAGCGGCTGTGAGCAGTCTGCTGGGAAGCCTCCCCAGCGGGAGGGAGCAGGTTTTCATTTCCTGTGAGTCTACACAGCACCACAGTTGGTGAGGGTCCTCAGAACTACCAGCCGGCTTTCCGCCCCTTCTCCAGTTCTCCACCCACTGGAAGCTGCTTTTGTCCCTCTGGAAAGCCTGTCTCCGGTTTCTCTGTTCTGGCCAGTGAGGTCCTGTCTGTCTCCCCCAGTGCCGCCCTGTGCCCGTGGCGCTGTTGTCTGGCATGTCACTGTTGTCTGTCTAGCGTGGTGCTATTGTCTGGCATGGCACTGTTGTCTGTCTGGCGTGGTGCTGTTGTCTGTCTGGCGTGGTGCTGTTGTCTGTCTGGCGTGGTGCTATTGTCTGGCGTAGTGCTGTTGTCTGTCTGGTGTGGTGCTGTTGCCTGGCGTAGTGCTGTTGTCTGTCTGGCGTGGTGCTGTTGTCTGTCTGG
>NW_012267293.1:899012-899480 GCF_000151885.1 Dipodomys ordii | reverse complement strand
GCTGTTGTCTGTCTGGTGTGGTGCTGTTGTCTGGCATGGTGCTGTTGTCTGTCTGGTGTGGTGCTGTTGTCTGTCTGGCGTGGCGCTGTTGTCTGTCTGGCGTGGTGCTGTTGCCTGGTGTGGTGCTGTTGTCTGTCTGGTGTGGTGCTGTTGTCTGTCTGGCGTGGCGCTGTTGTCTGTCTGGCGTGGTGCTGTTGTCTGGCATGGTGCTGTTGTCTGGCATGGCGCTGTTGTCTGTCTGGTGTGGTGCTGTTGTCTGGCATGGCGCTGTTGTCTGTCTGGTGTGGTGCTGTTGTCTGTCTGGTGTGGTGCTGTTGTCTGTCTGGTGTGGTGCTGTTGTCTGTCTGGCGTGGTGCTATTGTCTGGCGTGGCACTGTTGTCTGGCGTGGCGCTGTTGTCTGGTGTGGTGCTATTGTCTGGCGTGGCGCTGTTGTCTGGCGTGGCGCTGTTGTCTGTCTGGCGTGGCGC
>NW_012267293.1:893186-898347 GCF_000151885.1 Dipodomys ordii | reverse complement strand
GCGTGGCGCTGTTGTCTGTCTGGCGTGGCGCTGTTGTCTGTCTGGCGTGGCGCTGTTGTCTGTCTGGCGTGGCGCTGTTGTCTGTCTGGTGTGGCGCTGTTGTCTGGTGTGGCGCTGTTGCCTGGTATGGCGCTGTTGTCTGGCGTGGCGCTGTTGTCTGGCATGGCTCTAAAGTGCGTTTGGGGTCTTGTCATTTCACAGCATTGTGTTGGGCATTCTGTGTCTGTGGCATTTCTGCATGAATTCGGGGGTCAGCTGGTCAAGTTCTGCCAAGCACCCTGCTTGAGGCAGCCTGCGTAAACTCTGCAGGTGGGTTGGAAACTCCACTTCCTGGGGTTAGCGGCAAAAACGACCCCTTCAGTGTGTGGCTCCCAGGGAGTGTGGGCTGCGGGTCTGCAGCTGTGCTCAGCAACATGTGGTAGTTTTTAGTGCCTGAGTCCCACACTTGCATTGGATCTGTTTCTGAGTATTTTCTCCGTGTTCTGGATGCTTATTGCTGGTATGCAACCCAAAGAGTGGACTTTCACATATTAATCCCTAAAACATGGCTGCACTCGATAGCTCTAGTTGTTCTGGGATTACCATTTGCTTTGCCCACCCTCCCAGAAGCATTTAGAATAATATTGGACCCATGTTTGGGCACACATTGAGCCCTCACCTTCAACCTCTGGCGGACCTCCTTACCGGAAGGGGTGTTCATGACTCTGACTGCCTCTGTGATTGCTTGGATGATGTGTTTGTCATTGTTCCTGACTGCAAAACTGTCTATTGAGACATGGTGTTCTTAAATCAGTGAACCTTATTGACCATGAGAGATCAATCACAAGCTGCCAGAACTTAAGTTCTGAATTGCTAGGCAGCATTCTGCCTCTGAACTATCTCCCCAAATCCAGAACCTTCCATCTCAAGAGTTCCCAGAGGTCCGGCTCCCTCCTCACCCACCGTGCTAGGGGGATCCTGGTGTGTTTTTGCAGCTGACTGACTGCCCCCGCGTGGCAGGTCCCAACTCCACAACGGGCTGACTTTCTAGCCCAGCCCAGCTCAGCCCTCCTCCGCGGCTCCGAGCTGCCTGCGCTCCACCTCCCTGGAGGAAGAGCCCTGAAGGTGACCACTTCCACCTACCTCCTCGGGCTCCAGGCCTTTCTCCCTCACCTCCCTTCCTCCTCCACCGGGCGGGGACCTGTTTGTCCTCCAGGACACTCACGGGCCCTGTGCTCTGCCCGTCGGGAGCTCTTGGCATTCCAGGCTTCGTCCTCTGTGCTCTCTTCCAGTGAGCTTTGCTGTTTGCCTTTTTATGACCATTGCTAAGTGCTGAGATGAGAGATAGGTGATATATTTTAGACATTTGCAACCACACACCCAGTTATTAGTACCTGTTTAGGGATGCCTGTAGGCAACCATACCAAGGGGTTTCAATTCAACTTGCCAGTTTAAGAGTACAGTGCTTCTTGATCAACGTCGCCCTTCCCTAATTCTCCCCATCTCTCACCAACCCCATGCTTCAATAACATTTGTTGAATAAATATGTGGTGATTTTGTTCATCACCAAGCTAAAAGAAATACTTCAAAATTATGTCTTGGGTCTTCTTCCTCTCCTCAGTGCTATAGCTTTTTATATCAGTAAAGTGTCTTTATTACAAGAAGGGCACACAGATACTGTGTAATGTAAAGTAAGCAAATCTGTTTTCCATTCCTGAAGGCAATTATTGTGTTATTTTTCACAGTGTGCTTTGTGCATCATCTATCCATTCTGTGTGTGCACTGCACACATTATTGTATAGTTTCATTACTTTTTTGCCATCAATAAATGGGATTCCAACATGTGGATGCACTG
The DNA here is from genome assembly GCF_000151885.1 of Dipodomys ordii. Lineage (NCBI taxonomy): Eukaryota > Metazoa > Chordata > Mammalia > Rodentia > Heteromyidae > Dipodomys > Dipodomys ordii. The sequence continues at coordinate 896,513 of NW_012267293.1, read as the reverse complement.
TAGTAATTCTTCTAGACAAACCTTCCATTGTTTCTTTTTTCTACTATTGCAATAGAACAGGAATCATCCGTAACATATGGTGAAGCTCAGCCGTGGTAAAGGCATAATTATAGTGTTGCTGTAGGCGGTGGAGATTATGCAATTCGATTCTGCCAAAATTCCTCCATCAGCACAGAGATCTCCTTCATCCAGTGGTCTCACAATAGGTGCCTGAGGCCTCTGCTGGTTTTCCAGCCCCTGCCCACCCCCCCGCCACCCTTAGCTCTGCCCATCTGCTCCCTGGGCACTCAGTCCTGAGCACACGTGGCAGGAGAGGCCTGTGGGACCATGTGCCAGGTGAGCCCGGCAAGCTGGTCAGGAAGTGGGGTGGTGAGTGGTGGGGGGGCAATGGGAGGAACCTCACTGATCAAGACCCATGTTGCTCCCAAAGAGACATGTGGAATGGAAAAGTCTGCATGACTACTGAAAGATGGTTAAACAGACTGAATGAGTAAGTTCGTGTCCCCCGGAGAGCACAAGCCAGGGGCACACTGGGGATGGAACCAGTCTCTAGTGGGGACGGGCCCTTGCCAGCCACGGTGCGCGGGACCAGCCGGTGTGCTGAGCCTGCGGCTGCTGGGGCTGGCTGCAGGCCGGAGCTCGCTCGGCTTCCGGGGAGACGATCACGGGCCTGGCCCCACGCGCAGCCCCTCCTCGCGTCCAGCTTGTCCTGATTGGTCGTGTGTTCCCGGGTGGCTGGGGGCTTTTGCCAGTGTGCACTGGGGGACACCGTGTGTGTCATGTGTACCGGTTGGACACTGTGTGTGTCACGTGCACTGGTGGGACACTGCGTGTGTCATGTGTACCGGTTGGACACTGTGTGTGTCACGTGCACAGGTGGAACACTGCATGTGTCAGTGTGCACCAGTGGGACACCGTGTGTGAGCACACACTGGTGGGCACCGTGGGGCTCCTGGCCAGTCCCCCCACAGAGGCCACAGAAGGGCCAGGCCAGCACCACAGAGATGCTCCCCTGGGCTCCGCAGGTGGAGCCTTGTCCACATGCGCTCTGCGATTCCTGGGGCAGGCAGTGAAGACACACTGTGGCCCTCCTAAAATGACCACACACCTTCAGACTGGTGGGACACCGCGTGTGTCACACGCACTGGGGGGACACCGCGTGTGTCACGCACACTGGGGGGACACTGCGTGTGTCACGCGCACTGGGGGGACACCGCGTGTGTCACGCGCACTGGGGGGACACTGCGTGTGTCACGTGCACCGGTGGGACACCGCGTGTAGTGGGACACTGTGGCCCTCCTAAAATGACCGCACACCTCCAGACACAGGTGTTTTGACTCGCATTGCTGTGGCTTGGTTTGCAAAGCTGTCATGAACTTTTACATATTAAAACCACATGTCCAAGAGAAAGAACCCCACAAACAAACAGAAAAGCCTACGCCTTATTTATTGCAAACACAAACCCTTATCCTGATCACTTTTCTCTCGTCCTCAGCACCCATGGGATTATTGCTGCGGAGCTGAATCCCAGCTCCTTTCCTGCGGGTACAGGCGGGAGAGTTACGGGCTCCATGCCTTTGAGCTGGCTGGGGGGCGTGGTGTTGTCTTCCTGTTGGATGTGAGAGAAAAGGCACGGTGGTAAGTTAATCCATGCATGTGCGTGCACACACGGGCATGCGTGTGAGCATCCTGCATTACCTGCATACACAGGAGGCCTGCATGCGGTGACATGTACTTGCATGCAAGTACCCAGGCTGTGGACATGTGTGTATGTGAATACACATATGGCGTGGGCATGTGTGTGCATGTGAGCATCCTGCATTACCTGCATACACAGGAGGCCTGCATGCGGTGACATGTGCTTGCATATCATGTGGACACGTGTGTGCATGTGTCCTTTCCTGTTGAACAGAATGTAGCATGACTACCGCTGGTTGTGATTGTGTGTTTCCATGTAGTCTTGTCGCTCTCTGAGGAGGGAATTGAATTGGAGATCCACAAAGCTACTAGTGTGTCTGTAAGGCCGTGCTTATTTTTGCTGCAGTGGGGTACCCATGACAAGCCCTGCTGGCCACCGCCCCACCTCAGGTCTGTGGGCGGAGCCCCGCATGTGGGGTCCCCATGACAAGCCCTGCCGGCTGCCGCCCCACCCGACTCAGCCCCGGCCCGAGGTTGGTTCTGTTGCTGTGTCTGACACTTTGGTTTGTGGTGCCTGCTGCAGTTCCTTTCCTTGTTCGATTAGTGGAACCCCCACACACGTATCCAGCAGGGGGCAGAAGGCCACACACACTCTTGGAGTCTGATTGCAAGAATAGAGAAAAGGTAATATTCACTTCACATGGTGGCTCTGAAGGTTTGAACATGCAGAGCTGTGGGCCCGGAGAACGAGAGTGGTATCCTGCTTTCAATCTCTCTTTGTCGCCTCCAGATGACAGAGCAGAGGAAAGCTGTAGCTTTTGCTGGCCAACATGGTGTAGAAACATTGTCAGGCAAGCAGAAATCCGCTCTGCGTTACACTGCACAGTAGCTGCCCTGCCTCCCATAATACTCTGGCTAGGAAGAAAAGATGAATTTCCACCCCTGCTTTATGTTGGGCAGGGCCGTATGAGACCACTCAGGGTTTAGCTTAAAAGTCAGGGTACGGACTGTTCCAGGCAGTTCCACAGAAGGGCATTGGTTTGTTGGATGGTTAATATATTTATTGATTGGTGTGTTGGTTAGGGTATTGATTGGTTTGATGGTTAGTAGGTTGGTTAGTGTATTCATTAGTTCAATGGTCAACAATAGCATGGTGGCTAGTGTATTGATTGGCTTGATGGTTAATGATGGTTAGTGTGTTGGTTAACGCACTGGTTTGTCTCTTGGTATACTTATGCATCAGCCAACTTGTAGTTCTGCCTAAAACAGCATTTGGTTTAAGTGGTGCAGGTTTAAGTATGACTTGAATCAATAACATTTGGAAAATGGAAAAACAATGACCAATTTTCTTAATTAGGCAGAAAGGAAAAAATTAAATCAGAATTAAGATTCCAAACACAAAGAATAGTGAAGAAAACATAACCATAAGGTCCCTATGTGGCTCCTCCGTGGGGCTCCTCCGTGGGGCTCCTCTGTGGGGATCCTCCGTGGGGCTCCTCCCGTGGGGCTCCTCCGTGGGGCTCCTCTGTGGGGCACCTCCCGTGGGGCTCCTCCGTGGGGCTCCTCCGTGGGGCTCCTCCCGTGGGGCTCCTCCGTGGGGCTCCTCCCGTGGGGCTCCTCCCATGGGGCTCCTCCGTGGGGCTCCTCCCGTGGGGCTCCTCCGTGGGGCTCCTCCGTGGGGCTCCTCCC
>NW_012267293.1:886498-891214 GCF_000151885.1 Dipodomys ordii | reverse complement strand
CCATGGCGTGGACGCGTGCAGAGCCCCGTGGAGTGCGCGGTACATACGCTCTCCCCGGGGAGTTATCCCCTGGCAGCACCGTGGCCAGCTCCTGCGGAGTGAGCACGTCCATCCACATGCTCCTGCTGGAGTGAGCGCGTCCATCCACATGCTCCTGTGGTGTGAGCCGTCCATCCACATGCTCCTGCTGGAGTGAGCACGTCCATCCACATGCTCCTGCTGGAGTGAGCCCGTCCATCCACATGCTCCTGTGGTGTGAGCCTGTCCATCCACATGCTCCTGCTGGAGTGAAGGCGGGTGGGGTGGCAGGGAGAGTGGCAGGGTGTCATAACTCAGTGCTCGGAGTCTAGCGCCCTCTGGTGGCACGGAGCTGGCTCATTCTTGTTGCTAGGGGCACCTGTTCCTGTTTTGTGTCTGGTTAACTGCTCCACAGCACACGGCTTCCAGCAGTGGCCCAGGAGCCCTCTCCTGGGGCGGGGGTGCAGCCTCAGGCCTCAGGCTCAGTCTCTACCCCACCTGGGCCCTGCCATGCATCCTTGCTCCTGCTTGCACGTGGTGCCTGGCTGAGCAGGGCAGTGTGGGCTCCCGGCTGGATCCCCGTGTCCCTCTCCCGAATCCTGGTGTTCCTAGGGTGCCGTGGAGGCTACGACCAGCCCAGAGCCATGCCTCCCTGGTGCTCAGCTGGAGGCCTGCCTGCAAACACCCACAGCAGCACGGTGTCCCGTCACTCAGGAAAACACGTGCGTTCCAACGGACGTTTCAGAGCACTTGGGGCCGCGGTCTCCGCGTCTGAGCAGCTCCCTGAGACCATCTGTGGATGTAGGCACAGAGAGAGGATGGGGAGGTGGCGGGAGAAGGGGACGGAGAGGGTGGGGGAGAGGAGAAGAGAGAAATTGCTCACTGGCCTTTGTCTGCCTGTGCCCCACAGTGCCTTGGTGCTCGAGGCCGCCATGTGCGTGTGCTTCAAGTGTGCGCACTGAAGTGTGGCACTCTTCGGGAGCCGCCCTTCCCTTCCCGTCGGACAGGCAGCACACAAAGCCTGCGTTGCGCCACCCCAACAGTTCAGGCTGCAGCCTCACTGGAATGAGCGCCAGGTGTTGCCGCCGACAGGGCGGACACGTTGTGGAGCATTGCTTTATCTGTGTAATGAAAGCAGGTTTTGTGTGTCAGGCATGAAGCAGACCTGGTGTCATGGACTGGATGGTGTGGAAAGCGGTCTGCCTTCCCCTGGGCAACACCCACTGTGCACGGGGCGAGCCCAGGGGCCGGCACGGAGCGGCGGTGCCCAGGGGACGCGGGGGGCAGGGCTGCGGGCCCCTTGCACATCCGTCCCGCCTGGCGAGTCACAGTGTCTCCGGGGACGTCCGACCACCCGCCGTGTCATCAAGGTGAGGTGACACGTCACCTTCCCATAAGACACCTTCCTCGGACACCAGGAGCCAAAACGGACCGTGGGACATTGGGAAGGAGAAAACAGCAGCAGGGGCGCTGTCTGCTCGGGCAGGGAGGGCAGCCTGGGGACGCGGGGCGGCCCTGGCCCGGCGCCTTCCCACGCGACACTCACCGCCTGCCCATGCGCGCTCGTCTCTTCACGAACGCGTTCAGGCACTGGCTGCCCGGGGTGGAGGGGGATGGAGCGTGGTGTCCGTGGGTCCTCTTGGGGGGCCCGGTGACCCTCTCCGTCCCGTGCCCACATCAACGCGATGTGCCTCCTGCCTTGTGGGGAGGAGACAAGCCAATCTATGCAGCGTTTGAGGGGAACAAAAGCTCTGTTCTGTGACACCTCAGGAGTACACCGTGAGTGAAGGCCACAAGCAGCCGGCTGCTGCCTTCAGAGCAGTCTGCACCAAAATCCTCCCGCAGGGGTGCTGTACCGCAGAGGGCACTGCGTGAGCCCGGCCTGTCCTCGAGGCCTGCGCAAGGAACAGCCAGTGGCCAGCCGGCTCCCGAGGGGACACAGGTGAATAGCCAGCGGCCAGCCTGCTCCCGAGGGGGCACAGGTGGACAGCCAGCGGCCAGCCTGCTCCCGAGGGGGCACAGGTGGACAGCCAGTGGCCAGCCTGCTCCCGAGGGGGCACAGGTGGACAGCCAGCAGTCAGCCTGCTCCCGAGCGGCCGCACGTGGACAGCCAGCAGTCAGCCTGCTCCCGAGGGGGCACAGGTGGACAGCCAGCGGCCAGCCTGCTCCCGAGCGGCCGCACGTGGACAGCCAGCGGCCAGCCTGCTCCCGAGCGGCCGCACGTGGACAGCCAGCAGTCAGCCTGCTCCCGAGGGGGCACAGGTGGACAGCCAGCGGCCAGCCTGCTCCCGAGGGGGCACAGGTGGAGGGAGGAGCAGGTGTGCCCATGTGGTCACTAAGCCTTCTCTGGTGCCGGCTCAGGGCTGGCTCCATCCCCAGTGGTTCCAGTCCCTAAGAATCAGCTGAAACTTTGAGAACGCCCGGTCCACACCTGCGCCTCAGATCCATCCGTTTGTGCCGAGAAGGCTTCCAAGGCCCCCTGGTGGTTTGAAATGTGCTTCCACTCTTCTCCAGCGTCTGATCCACCAGCTCCCCGCCCTAGCTCTGCTCACACACGGGCCCCGGGGCGGGCAGGGACCTCTTCTGTGAAGGATCTCGACGTCTCCTCGCTCATGTCCCACACAAGTAGATGACAGTCAGCGCGACTGTGGCCTCCGCCAGCGGAAGCCTTCCCACACCGCTCACACCTCCACGCCACGTGGACGCAGGCCGGGCTCACCCAGCACGGGGCAGGCCACATGGACGCAGGCCGGGCTCACCCAGCACGGGGCAGGCCACGTGGACGCAGGCCGGGCTCACCCAGCACGGGGCAGGCCAAGACCCCGCTCTTGGTTGGCACTCTCTGCCAAAGCCTGTTCTTGCGGAAGCTGCATTGATGACCAAGTCTGCCAGCGTCGCTCAGAGCAGTGTGAGGTTTGTTTTTCGTCTTGAATGGGGTTTGCATGCTCTGCGTCTGAAGTCTGACGGCGTCGCTCAGAGCAGTGTGAGGTTTGTTTTTCGTCTTGAATGGGATTTGCATGCTCTGCGTCTGAGTGCCCTGAGGCCACTTCTGGCACTTCCTATGCTTCTGGCGACACACATGGCCCAGTGGGGTGAGCTGGTGGGGTGATGGATGGTTTGCAGCGGGACCTCTGACCCCTGATGAGGGGGTGTGGTGACAGGTGGTGGGTGGGCCTGTCCTGATTTCTTCCAGCGGGCCTCCAGCGCCTCTTCCTCATCGGCCTCCAGCACCGGATGGCCAAGGAGAGCTAGCAAAGCTCCCTCAAAGGGCCCTGGATCATTGCAATGGGGCATCTCCTGTGGGCGCCTTTCCTGGGGGCAGCCTGGTCCGCAGAGCCTCCTCTACCTGGCTGGGTCACACTGGGGGGGGGAGAGAGACGTTCTGAGGAGAGAAGGTGCCTCGGGCCCAGCTGTCTGGGACTCCAGGGAGAGCAGACACTCAAGCTGGGGACTCTGTTGGGAGGAGGCGGAGGCGCCATGTGGCGTTTGCACAGGGCCGGAGCACACCCCACCCCGGCCGGCTGCGGCTCCTCCAGTGTTTGCCCACCTCCCAGGCTCCTTGGGGTGTCAGGCCAGAGCCCCTTCCTGCCCCTGTGTGTGGACCCACTGGGGATTTGAGGGCGGAGCCGAGGACTGGGGAGCAGAGGCCATAGGAGAGATGAGGGGCCTGCCTGTGAGACCCCAGCGCTCAGAACCACTGCCATGGCGTGGACGCGTGCAGAGCCCCGTGGAGTGCGCGGTACATACGCTCTCCCCGGGGAGTTATCCCCTGGCAGCACCGTGGCCAGCTCCTGCTGGAGTGAGCCCGTCCATCCACATGCTCCTGCTGGAGTGAGCCCGTCCATCCACATGCTCCTGTGGTGTGAGCCCGTCCATCCACATGCTCCTGCTGGAGTGAGCCTGTCCATCCACATGCTCCTGTGGTGTGAGCCCGTCCATCCACATGCTCCTGCTGGAGTGAGCCCGTCCATCCACATGCTCCTGTGGTGTGAGCCCATCCATCCATCCACATGCTCCTGCTGGAGTGAGCGTGTCCATCCACATGCTCCTGTGATGTGAGCCTGTCCATCCACATGCTCCTGTGGTGTGAGCCCGTCCATCCACATGCTCCTGTGGTGTGAGTGCGTCCATCCACATGCTCTGGCTGGTGTGAGTCTGTCCATCCACATGCACTTCCTTCTCTTGATGGCTGGTCCTGCCCCTCCATACCCACCCCTCCCTGCTCACCCCTCTCTGCCCCTCCCTGCCCACTCCTAGCCATTCATGAGTGGGTTGTTGTCTGGCCTTGCTCTTCCCCAAGAAGAAGTGGAGAGATGTTTTCTCTCCTTCCTGCGTTTTCCCCTCACCGACTGGTGGCTCATCTCCAGGAGGGCGGGCAGAGAGCCCTGGGAGCTGGGTGGGTGGGCAGCATCTTCCTGGTTCTGGAGTTAAAACCTCAACGCAGGAATTTCAAGGTCCTGCTGTGTCTCCACCTCCCTGCAGCCTGACTCTGTGTGCCTCAGTGGGAGGGGCCTCAGTGGGAGGGCCTGGGTGGGAGGGCCTGGGTGGGAGGGCCTCGGTGGGAGGGCCTCGGTGGGAGGGCCTGGGTGGGAGGGCCTCGGTGGGAGGGCCTCAGTGGGGAGGGCCTCGGTGGGAGGGCCTCGGTGGGAGGGCCTCGGTGGGAGGGCCTGGGTGGGAGGGCCTCGGTGGGAGGGCCTG